>NC_135427.1:15350860-15712110 GCF_051991245.1 Festucalex cinctus | reverse complement strand
TCAAGTACGGCTACCTTAAATGAGGAATACGTTGTTCGGCAAAATAACCGAATAAAATGAGCCTTAGCAGTATTATACACCACAGTCTCCATTTGGCTGAGGCGGCTCTTCGTCTCTCCTCAGATACAACAGATCTTTGTCATCTTTCCAGATGCAAAGTCCTTGTTTTTAGTGTTTGCGTACATGATGGCATAGCAACAAAAAAAGAAGACGTAGAGTGTATTGATTTCTTAAGAGAGCGAGAGAGAGAAAAGGGCAGAGAACTTTGCCGAGGAAAAGCAACATGACCTTTAGTTTACTGACCAACTCGGGTGCCTGAAAGCAATCCGACAAGTTGCTTTCTCCGTGCTGAGATCACCGGCTTCTATTTGCACTTGCACTTAACCCCCCGAGGGCCAGCTAAGATAACTCGCACCAACAGCTGCACGCTCAACAACACATACAAAGATCTCATCTGGTGCGCACTTCTTTTGTGCATGTCCTGAGGTATCCCGAGCGGACAGCGGCTGTGGAATTGTTGCATACCCACGCCTAGCAAATGAATAAAAAAAAAAAAAAAAAAAAAAGCCAGGATGTGGTTCCACACAGCTATGGATCGACATCTATTAATAGATTATTTGTAATTTGAGCTAATTTTTGGAGGATTTACGGCAGTTTTATTTTAGCTAGTATAATTTTGGAGGATTTACGGTAGTTTAATTTTAACCTGTGCTCGCTTTATTGTGAGTAGAGCATTCTAATTTCCACATTACAGGGATTTTACGGTTATTTGAACCTGAACATCTTTTTAGGACTTTAAGGTAGAATGAAATTTGCCCACTGTGGTGCTAATAAAGGTTAAAAACGTTCTGCGCGTCATTGAAAACCATAGTAGTGTAGTGTTCCTGTCACCAAAGTCCAATATGAAATACTAATGCAGCCTAGTGGCAGAAAAATCACATTTGTATTTGGTAACAGGAGTATGAAAAACAAAAAAAAAAGGTTGTATATTTAGAACAGATAAAACGTGCGATTTTAATTTTCACATAATCACGAGTCAACTGAAAATCATGCTATTATTTACGATTAAAAATTGTAATGGACTGACAACCTTAATATATAAGTAAATGAATGTATGTTATATGTGTGGGCACGTGTATGTGTATATGCAGTACGACGTGGGCATTAAATTTTTTTTATTTTTTTTAAGTTGCATTGATGAGGATTTAAAAAGCATTCAATTAGATTTGATGATACATGTAGAAAGCCTGGAATTATATTCTTCAACGGGCAGTTCATTTCTAACCTGCTCAACCTTTCAGTGATCTTACTTTGAGGGGATTTTTGTCACATTTCAATGGCAATGTTTGTTTTTTATTTGTCATGAATGGCAATTATTTTTCATGTGGACTATTTTTACCCAACCCACCAAATTCCGGCATTGGCATTGAATCCCAGCCTTTTTTTTTTTTTCTCTCTTCTCAGAAAGCAAGCAAATTGTTTGGAATGTACTAAAGAGTGTAATATTGTTTTAACAAGCAGCCAGCCGGGTCGGACAGCGACGTAACCGGCAAAAAAGTCTTTCTGCCGCTTTCTGGCTGTAAAAAGCCTCTAATAACCGACTCCGACATGCACCCAGGAGGAGGCCGAGCCCGCAGAGACGAGCTCGTCGTTTGAATAAGTCAGAAAGCAAGGCGATGCGGGATTTTCCAGGGAGAACGCGTTGCCTTTTGCATAAATCCTTGGTCCATGTGTGCGTGCGTGTGCGTACGCGTACATGCGTGTGTGTGACTGTGTGAAGAGCTCATATAATTGTGTGACTTGGGACCGTCCATCTTTGCCTTTCAGGGGCCCTTCTGCTGGGAATTCCCTGGACAGTCAGATCTGAGCCTTCACCAATTTCATTTGGTGAGAGACCTTTGAATTCCCAAAAAATATCATGCCAGATTTTTTTGGTTTGATTCCACACCACATAAATTAACACCTGCTAATTGATGATTACCAAAAAAAAAAAAAAAACACCTTGGGATCATGGTGATAATGATAATCACGCTGTGTTTCTGCTTTTTGCTCAATCAGTTGCTGCTTCTTTCTTGTTGATTTGCTGTTTGTTGGCTTTTTTATTCCCCATAACCAAACTAAGTGTCATTATTTTCTCTTTCTGTGTGTTTGCCACTCCTCCGCTCACGCTTTATGCCTCATACTTAACCGGCCTGGGTGATCTTGCTGATAAATTGTGAAAATGACACCCTCCACACACAACTAATGACAGTTTGCTTGTGTTTTCATAACATACCTGTGACTTGCTTTTGTCATTTTACGTTCCTTTGAAATCAGCCTGTTTTGAGGGGGCGGTATCGTTGGATGCAAATGAGCCACTGCACGGCACCATGACGACTAGAAGTGGTGATATTTGCTGAGCCCCGAAAAAAAAACCATGTATGCCGCTGTAAGGACTGTAAAAATGTGGCTTATATTTTCACTTGTGGTGGCAGCACTTCATCATCAAGCTTCAGTTTTTTTTTACTCAAAGTTGGAATACTTCAACTTAGATTTAGTAAATCCCGGAGGAGGCAAGCCCTAAAAGTGGATCCTGGAGGGTTGACTCGGGACTTCCTCCAGAGGATGGTTTGGCTCGTCTCGGGCTTGTTGACTTGGCGCACTCTCTTGAGAGAAAGTAAGACAAGCCCTTCAAGACACAAAACCGCACTTAATTGCACCAATGGGATGAGCGCAAGACAAAAAGGAAGTGTTGCTTTTTCTGCATGTCACCTTTGCTCAAACTTGTTTGACGAGGTCTGGCACGATCGCGTTTGGGTGTGCCCTGCCCGCCTTTCCGTCTGTCTTGCGTGTGTGCATCGGTGTCACACAAACACTTTTATTTCACGTCCCGGCGTGGAAAGGCGTGACTCAAGTTTCAGATGACAGCTCGTCAGACGGGGGTCGGGTCGCAGGCGTCACATGCAACTAGAACTCGTTTCACCTCCGCGGCAGCGCTAATTAGGCATCAGAAAAATGCGGTAATCACGCTTTTGCTCGCCGCTTTTACGTCAACGATTAGGGGCAAAGTTTACAAGTGGCATCAATAATCCAGTCTATTGCCGACAAACTATACAGTGGACTGATTTTTCACGGACCCCGTCTATCCTTCCACCCGTCGTCCAAACTTTGGCTGACTGCCGCAGCCGGCCGGCCCGTTGAGTGACAACAGACCCGGCGGCTCGCTGTGCTACTGTATTAACACTGGAGGCCGTTTTGCAGGGGAAACTTGTTTTGACAGAACTCCAGGTGTCTCATTGTTGGCTCTGGCATGGTTCAACAGATTTAGCAATTAGCACTGGGCTGAGGGCACGGGAAGGGTGGGGGCTCACCGACGAGGGTGTGGGGGGGTGTACAACAGGGGATGGGTGGCGAGGCGGGGTAGATGGGGGATGACGATTTGGCTGCAGTGATGGAATGAGCCCCCCCCACCACCACCACCACCCCCCCCCACCACCACCACCACCACACCCAAACCCCCACCCCAGTACAAAAACGTGACAAAACTACATAAATGTAAAATACTGTAAAGACACTGTTACTAAATATATTTGAGTAGTTGAAAAAAAATTATACAAATATGAAAATATTAGACAAAAATAGACATAAACAAAAGCACATATAGAAAGTACAAAATTATTAGACAAAACTGAGAGCAATATTAGACCAAAATACTTAAATGCGAAAAATACAAAAATGTTAATATGGGAAAAAACAAAACAAAACTAACAAATAGAATTTGGAAAAAAAGTCAAACTTATAGAAATTAAAAATAGAATAACTATCACGACTAAGATCCTGTAGTATAAAAACAAAAATCAAGAAAAAAAAGTACAAAAAAAAAGTTTTATGAATTGACTAAAAAAGAAAAAAAAAAGACATATTAGGAAAAAAAAATCAAAATATTGTGAAAAAAAATGCAAAATATTTCAGAAAAGAAAGACGCTAAACTTGTTTACAACTTTAAGGCACTGCTTTCATGTATTAAAATAAGAGCTACTAGTCCTAACCATCGGTCATTTTCTGAACGTTTAAGGGTAAGGTAAAATGTAGCTAGTGTCGATGCCGCACTGCGCGGGCTTAATCACATTACCGTCCCTATGACTAACCCTCTTTGTTATTCGCTTTCCCGAGGAACATTTTGAGAGGAAGTGGAATGCATTTTTGCCTTTCATAAGATGCGGCGGTCTGAAGCGGCGTAGACACAAACAAATACGAAGCACGCACGAACAAAAGGGAGACCGGGCATCATTGTGAAGAAGAAGCGAGACCGTGGGCTTGCTAACATTGCTTGTGTCAGGCATTCAAGAAAAACAAAAACAAAAAACATGTTGCTTAATGTCGAGGAGTGCGTTGACTGTGTGAATCAATGCCGAGCGTTCGGGGTCAGGGTTCTTTCTTCCTGCTAGAAGTTATTGATTGATGTTTTGCAAACTTGTAATTGCATTGGATGCCTTGTTTGAGTCAAGACACAATTTTCACAAGACACTTCTATGGAAAGACTCAATCGTCCGTACTGTATCACTTTGAACTGCAGTGTTACAATATGCTGGTGATACAGTCGATGGTGATTTTAGTACACACAAAGTCAACGTGGCAAAATATATTTCAGACATTGACTTGTCTTTTTTTTTTTTGTCACTGGAGAGAAGAAAATATTTGAATTCCCTCAGGAACAATTTGAAGTTGTGGACGAATACACCGTCGCAGTCAAATTTGAACGGTGCTGTCGAAATGCTGAGTGGTTCCAGAGAGCACTTAAGCTGCCCGGAATTCTTGTTTGCAAAAGGAGAGGGGCTTTTCTCGAAGGTTTTGCAGGGGTGGATGTGGGGTATCTGCTCAATTCTCTTTTTGGGATTTGGTGTTGTGTCCCCCACCTTCCAAGCAATTCTTTCAGGTTGGCCGAGCGAGCCAGAACCACACTAAAGCTCCCCCAATTTATTTGATTTTTGTTCCTCTCCGCAGTTCCGAGAAAGACCCACCTGAACTCCATCGGATTTGTTTGGCTCACATTTTGATGTATGTCTTGTTGCTGTTTCTTTTTTTTCTCTTAACGCTCCGTCTTCCAAGTCGGTGTCGTAGACGTTGTCGGCGTGCCAGAGTTTTGTTTTGGAAGGAACTCGATACGAGGCGTTTTTTTTTATTTTTTATTTTGCTCTCAGCGTGCTTCCCTGTTCCTGTCCTGGAAGTTTTGGCCACTTGAGCGAGACAGGTGATAATGCGATCAGACAGCGTACGCATACCTATGCAGGTGTGCACATGCTCGCTGCGTTACTCATCCGAAATCCACCGGTGTTATTGCGGCGTTGCCAAAAAAGAAATGCGCCATTTGCCAGTGGGAGTGGCACGAGTCAAAACATTAGATACACTTGCCTAATTGAACGCCAGCCAAATGCTCAACATGTTACCCAACTCAACTTTTTTTGTAGAGAACTTTGAAAAACAGCCGCAAGTGTAAAAAAACAAAACTAAACTAAAAAACATTAGCCATATCAAACAAAAACATGCAAACGTAAATAAGCATTTATTTCATTTAAATAAACTATATAAATTTAAACAAAAATAAAACAAATTATAAAAATACACCAATCTGATTTTTTCTGATTGAACAATCTGATCTGTGAATTTTTTTTTAATTTATTTATATATATATATATATATATATATATATATAATATACATTTTGCAGAAATTAAGTATTACAAAAATAAATGACAAAAATAATATATTACAATATTTTAACAAAATTAGTCAAATTATTAAGTCAAATATAAAAATATTTTATGTTAAAAGAATACAGAAATGCAAAAAAAAAATTAAGATATATAACTGATGACAAAATATAAAAAGAGTTTTATAAAACTACTGCAAAGAAATAAAACAATGAATATTTGCTGAAATATAAAAATGCGGAAGAAAATGAACACAAAAAAGAAAATTATCAGACCAAAATATGGACAAAAACTGCTAATATAATAATGATGGTGATAACAATAATAATAACGAATAATAAAAATATTTGTAATACGTTTTTAGAAGTTACGACATAAAAAACAGAAAACCATCCAAAGTTTTTAGACAAAAAATAGCAAATGAAAAATACAATATTGTTGTAAAATATTTTAACAGAAATAGCAATAAATAATACAAAAATATCTTGTTCACATACTTATTTGCATTAAAATGAACAACTTGAAGTTCCTATTAAAAAAACAAAAAAACAAAAAAAACAAAAAAAACGGGGAAGGCGAGAGTGACGGGGTGAAAAGGAGAGTTGGATTTGGTGAGATTAAGGGGGATCATCATGCTTGATGGCTCAATCCTGACGGCATATCGGGGGTGGATACGTCCAAACTAATAACAGTCGACTGGTGAAAAATCCCGGGAACTGCATCCTGGGTAAAGAATAAACGAGCTTGTCACAGTATCGTCGGCACTGTCAGAAGAAGTCTCACATTCATTCATTATTAACATTACCTAAACGCATTATCGGTGTATTTATTCATTCATTTGTCTTGTTAACATCCAACTAGAGTTAGCCGAGCTGCGGCAAGGCACTAGTTTGTGTGACAGTTGTGCGAGATATTGAAATAAAAAGCCCTGGCGGCGTGATTGGAGCCACGTTTTCCTCTGCGGGCTCATTAACGGGCAGCAAATGGCGATGATGTTGAATCGCCGGACGTTTTTTTTTTTTTTTTTTTTTTTTTTCTCAATCTTCTCACTCGTCAAGATAATCTAGCTCACATTTGTTGTGATTTTACTTTATTTCTTTTCCAACAGTGGATGTTGTAATTGGAACCTTTGGCAGCATCTCCATCTTGCGTCGGGACGTCAGACAAGTTGAGTGGCTGACGAGGCAAAAAGGGGGCCGGGCTGATTGGCGTGTAGCGAGGCGTGCCTAAATCAACCGGCGGCATGAATAGCTGGCTTGCTTTTGGCTGGCATTCACTGGCAATCTATGGCAGATTCTTTGGAGGTGGGGAAGGGGGCCGGGGGGGGGGGGGGGGGTCGACCCTGGAATAACGAACGCGCGAGATGCTTCCTTGAAGCGTGACTTTCCTTTCGCTTTGTTGCCGCAATTTAGCCTCCCTGTTTTTTTTCCCCTGCATTTGTAATGTCTCATTGTTACTCGACTCGATTCATTGCGCCCCGAGATGTTTTCATCGGACAAATCTGTTGGTCGTGTACAAAAGGAACCGCTTATATCTCTTTCCAGGATTTTTGATATACGTACAGTATTTACCCAATGACATGCAATCAAGAAGTTGGGGTAGTTGTTCCTCCATATATGGGCAACTTCATACTTTTTTACATATTGATAGTATTGGTCTGTCCTTGGGTTATTAGTTACTAAAGTGTTGAAAATAGCTTGAGAACAATTCTATTATATCTTGGAGCTCCGCCTCTTCCAGCAATCTGTGGCAGCCACGAGTCATTATGTCACCTCAAGATTGCAAGTCTTGAAGTTTTTTTTTTTTTTTTTTTTAAGTCGATAAAGACTGAAACTCGGGCTAGAAATGGATCTGGGCAGCCACAAAGGTGTTTGTGTGTAGATTCATATCGGCCTACTGAACTTTTGTCACTTGTCAGATCATTTGTTTTGTGACATTACTCATGGCACTAAGACCTTTAAAAAGGAGTTTGGGAAGATATTACCACAATTGTTGCTTTTATGACATATTTGTCTGGTTAGGTGGGGGCAGCGTGAGAGTAGTCGTTACAGACTGCTGCAGCCGTGTAAATATTTTATTAAAAGGGTATGAAATTAGGAATTAAAAATGTGTAGTTTAAAGGTGTGTATTGTTAACCTGGCAATAGTCAGATTGATATTGCGCTTCACTCGAGGGAGTTCTCCGCAATAGCCATCTGGTACCGCTCCACGGTAATTTGCTCGGGAAAGGCGGGACATTCTGTACGATAACTGGAGGTGATTGGACGATACACGTTTACATGAATGAAAATGTAGTCTTCGTTCTTGTCGAAGTGGGGTGGGAGCACGAACGTCTTACCAGCTAGAAATGCACAAAGCGCCTCTCGCTGTTCAACATTCAACAAGGAAACAGTGAGTCATTCTGCAAGAACAGAATTAATTGCAGCGTCCATTCGTCCATGTTATGTTTGTTTGTTAGCCCCGCCGTCGGCACTGGCTTCCTGGTTTCGTCACAGTTGCATATCCCCCCCCAAACACAATGTTGCTCTGTGATTGGTCTGAACGACCTGTGGTTTGTATCGGTGAAAATCAACGGGCTTGGTACAAGATGTATTCTCCGGAGTTTGTGAACTCACAATTACCGCGAGAATTCATCTCTGCGAGAGCAAGTTTATCGGTATTGTAGCGCATGACCAAACTGTATTGTTCATGGAGACAAGATGGCGGGTGCAACAACGATGAGATGATCTACCCCCAAATAATTTAAGCAAAATGGTTATTTCAGAAGTGCGTATCTGCTGGTAGCCCTTCACATTAATCAGTATGTCGGAGGTGGGCTCTCAGTTTCAAAAAGATTGCTGACCCCTGCATTTTAGGCTTAGGTGGTATATGGGTTAATCTTGCGGTAGGCGTTGTGGTCTGGAATAGAAGTACAGTCAGGGTTACGATTTTTAAGTTTTGCTTTCCTGTCAACACTTTTCAGCTCCAATTGATTCGGAAATACACATTGAAAGCAGTTTAACTGTCACTTCGCTCCCGAGTCGCACCGTTCAGAATCTCCTGGACAGAGCTGGCTTCCTCGATCCGGAGAATTGACGAGCCGGCCAGATGAGCTTCCTTTGGCCCGCGCCGCGGTCGCTAATGCGAAGCACATGCTCGCCCGCCGAGCATCTGCATGGGCCGCACACCTGTCGAAACGCTCTTTGGCCTCCCTGCCGTAAATTCAGGCGCAGCCGCGCCAGAGGCGGGGCCGGCTGGAAGCGGGAGGTCAAGTTGGAAATGGTTGTAATCCTCCTTGACTGAATGTCATCCTTGTGTTTGGCCAGGCATTAGCGCATGTTTGAGTGCGTGTCACGAGGAGGAGGAGGAGGAGGACAGATTGCGAGTGGTGCGATTCTTGCGCTCCGCATACAAATGTGCGTAATTACCTGGCCGCCTGCCACCGAGGCCCTTTGGAGCTCCGAGTTCCGGACAAAACGCGGGCCCTGGCCAGGCCAAGATTGGAAGCCGATGCGCATCCTCACGTCCACCTTTGTTGTTTCACAATGAAATATGTAAAATGGTGCTATCGTGATTTATGAACGGCCCAATGTCCAAGTTTTTCAAGTTAAACTCTTTTGTCTGAGTACCAAAAAAAAAAAAATGTACAAAATATTATATTTCTTTAAACATTTTGGGTGAATTCTGACTCTTTATACTGCTTTTTTGATAAGCACCTCAAATTTCGAGTCAATGCAACATCTGTACTGTATTGATAATGGATCGACCGATTATCGGCTGGGACGATTATCTGCGCCGATATTCAGCATTTTGACAAATATTGGCATCGGCCATTTTGAAGAAACATACGGCCGATAATAGATCCATTAAAAAAAAAAAAAAAAAAAAAGCGTTCGGGGGAGTGGGAGTCAGGGAACTAATTATTTAAATTTTTATAGATGCTTCTGACCCTGGGAACCTCTTGTCTTTGTTTGAAATTAAAACTAGATAAGTACAATTTTAATACTTTTGATATTTTTTTCTGTTAAGTTTTAAAAAACTGCATTTACTGTTGAAAACTGTTTGTTTTAACTTTTGAAGACATGCTACTGCACCTGGAAGATTCCTAAACTTTTTGTTAGATTTGATGTCTATTGACTAAGATAGATTTTTTTTTAACTCCAATATTTTACGAACCCTCAACATTGTTCAATAAACATATGCTGAGAAAAAATTAAAAATAAGAGCTGGATTTTTAAAATTTTTGAATCCTTAAATCGTATTTTTGATAGCTTCCCTGTATTAGAATTCTAATAATAAATGCTTCCGTGCATTCTTTGGTCGGGAAGACAATTTTCGGATACCCGAAAGCTTTCTCAGTGCTTCATAAGTCAATCCTTCACCTGACTTGGCGTCTACCGCGTGTTGACGACCCTCTACCGCCGTTTTAATTGCATCTCATCAATGCTGACGGCTCCAAAATAGAAGCGGGGAGGTGGCCGTGCAGCCTTCGCACATGAAAGGCTACAAGTCGCCCCGGATTCACAGAGCCAGAAAAGGCGATTGGAGTGCCGCTGCCGATTCCCTGCCGGAATGTGTTTGATGGGCTAATTGTAGCCCCCAGTGGACACGGACGCACATCACAGCAGTTGGGCGGATGGTGAAAAATGCTTTTCGACACTATAACTGATTTAGATTTTTTATTTTTATTTTTTTACTGTCCTTGAATATATGATGCGGAAGTACAGTATGTCAATCCTCAGTTTTTGTTTTCTCATTTTAGTGCGGTAGGCCTCATAGTGACACGTTCTCTGGGCCACTGGACAAGAGGAATCCCGTCCACGATTCCTTTATGGTCACTGCATCTAATAGGCTCCGCAGACCTTTTTGGAGGTTGCACAATGCCCGGCAAAGAAAAACCCCCCGAAAACAATGCGATGCGATGCGCAACTGCAACACCAACCGGGCTCGCTGTAGTGCTGATCAAAAAGCCGCTGCCCATCTTTTGAGCTTGTTCTTTCTTGTTGTTCTCTTTTCTTTCTTTTTTTTTGCATCAAAAAGAAATCAATACCCAAAACTTCTGAGTGCGTATATCAGTTTATCCTCCCATCTCTCTTTAGCGTCATGCCATGGGAGGGGAAAAAAAAAAGCCGGTTAAAAGCAGGGGGAGGGCACAAGGAGACGACACCAGCTCGGAAAGCCGGGAGAAAATCGATAGGAGGGAACTCACGCTCCCGTCTGTGGAAACGGCGCTACGGGAGGGGAACCAAGTTGTGAATGTGGAAAAACGTTTTTTTTTTGTGTTCCTACCCAGGGAGAGAACATCTGAACAACATTTGAAAAGAGTTCTTTTGGTGAGGTTGACTTGCGCGGTTAGGCTTTGTTTCATCCGAGTGTGCACCAGCGCGTGTACAAGTAGCTGCCTTTGGAAAGACTCCTCGTGGCGTGTTCGAGGGTACTCGGTGGACACGAAATGCCCTGCAGGAGGCCAAATTATGAATACAACATGAGTAAACAGACACCTACGTATCCGCCATTAAAATAGCACTTGGCGTATTTGATGTGAAAGCATTCATGGCCACGTGAAGCACTCGAAGAGGCTGTAGTTAATGACGGAGCGAATACAAAGCATCAATTTGGATGAAACTTCCTGGGCGCCATCATGGGGCCGTCAGGTAATAGGTCGACTGAAAGCAGGGGAAAACTTTCAGGGCACCTTGAATTCAAAGAGCTAAAAATAGCCCAATATGCACATTTTATTCTGAAACGCTGCATCAGATTTGGATCAAACATGTTTGTTGCTATGTTGTGAAAGGACACTTTACGTCTGGCATCATCTTCCCTTCCCGTACCAAATTTGAACTGAACCGCGACCCAACTGGGATTTTTGGTGTGCCGTAAATTCTCCGTTCTGAGCAACCTGGGCATTTTGCCGCCTCCCACAGGACTCTCCAGGCACTATGCCAATGACTTTTGTTGATTGATTGATTGATTGATTGATTGAAAAATTCGTTTTATATAACCATTTTTATTTTATTTGGATTGTTTATGACAGTCCCTGAAACTTTTGTTAGAATTTTAAAACAAAGATAAAATAAGATATCATAAACCAATATATAAAAATAAATATTAAATGATAAATAATATAACACAATAATATATAATATAAAATAAATAACATAATAATGATAAATTAATATATATAAATGAGTTAAAAAAAAAACTCCAGTATCTTGCAAATCTTAAAAGTTGTTCAATAGACGTGCTTTGTTTTTGTTTTGTTTTTTTAATGCCAATATTCTTCCTTTTATTGAAAATAAATAGCGGCTCCAAATATCGGTTATCAGCCTCCTTAACGATTAATAATCTCTATTGATATTGGCCCTGAAAAACAAAAAACAAAACATATGGGTCTGTCTAACACGCAACAAATTTTCTAATCATGTCAGTTTAAAGGTGTATTTTATGTATTTATTTATTTATTTATTTATTTATTTATTTATTTTTTGCGGGTGACTGATACATTTCAGGGAATCGACTAATCAATTCTGGAATGATTTGCACACGAATGTATTCATTCATGGACCCTTTCGGCGTTGATTTTTTTTTTTTTTTTTTTTTTTTTTTTATAAATAAACGCAGCAGCTGTGAGCAAAGAGCACAATAGCGCGTGCAAAACTTGAAGCACAATTCCCAGACCGAGCCGTGAATGGCATTCAGGCTGGAGTCGGCTGGTGGGGCGACGGCATGCCGCTGCCTGCTGCAGATGGGGCGGGGTGGTGTGGTCGGGGTCGGGGAGTAGTGGGGGGGTCAGCGTGACTGGCACACTTGGCACCTTGGCACTCGGATGCGTCGAGTGATGCGCCTTCAGCAGCTTTCATATTGTCGCCGCTTCCTGTTTTGAAAGCCATTAAGGAGCAAAAATTTCCTCGCAGATGAAAAGGCCCGCGCTTTTGAAACGTGTCCAAGCGCAAATGTGAAAAAGAGGGGGAATGAGAGCCGATCTGTAAACATCTCCATCGAGGGGTCGACGGAAAAGGAATTGTGAGGAGGAGGAGGGATAGAAATGATACATTCATTTGCCTTCTTCTTCTTCGTCGCCGTTTTTTTGTTTTGTTTTTGATTCGCTGATGAAAGGGAGTCAGCGTTTTTTGTTCGCAGCCAGCTGTATTGCTCCATTCAGCGTACGGGAGGGGGGGGGCACGGAACGACACGCACAGCCACCACCCACTTAACCCCCTTCCGAAAAAAGCCTTTGTGACATCTGCATCCACGCATCTCCGCAGCCGGCGAGTATTTATAGAGCGGTTTGTGTTGTAACCTCGTCGCGCTGATCACCAATTTTTTTTTTATTTCTTTTTTTCCCCGCATTGCTTTTTTGACAGCGGAGGTTACGTGACCCGCCAAGACACCGGCGTCACCGGCTTGTCGTTGACGCTCACTGGCTGTCACATTTATTTAATGCCAGTTCAGCTGCCAGAGAGTCGCCTCCTCCTCCTGCCTCTTCGCCGTCTTCCCTCGGCTACCCCCGTCACTGTCCAGTCTGCGCTTCTTAACTTCATAAAAAGGCTCTTATGGGGCTTAATTGTAGCCTCCGGGCGTCGTCAAAGGAAGTGTCGCGAAACAAACTGCAGCAGGCCAGCCAGTCCAAAAAATGCGCAGTGATCTCAAATCCAGACATAAATTCTAAAGCAGCTTTATTCTGTCATATCGCTTTTGAATTTTCGCCATCTTGCAGATTCTTTAATCGTGCATTACTGTATCTAATTTTATATTGCAGATTTTTCTTTTCCTGTGTTTTTTTCCTATTTTCTTTTATATTATATATTATGTTTTATATTACATTTATATTATATTGTACATTTTATTTTATACAGTGTTTCCTCGTTTTACGTTGGGTTTAGGTTCCGAAAAATGCCCACAATAAATGAAAGCCGCAATGTAGTTAACTTTGTTTTATATTTATTATAAATGTTTTAAAGTGCTAAAACCCCTACCGCGTAGTTTATACACTTGTCATTGAGGCATTTACATTTTACTCACATTTCTCTTTTTTAAACATTTTCCATGTTCAAACATAAAATTTCATAAAACGTCATAAAATGTTATAAAATAGGTACATTACTGTAAAAAAAAAAAAATGAATGCAAAATTGCACTTAAAAAAAATCCGTGAGACTGCGAAAAGTGAACCGCATTATAGCCAGGGAACTTTGTATATAAATATATTTTACAGGATTTAGGTTTAACTTTTTTCTTTCCCATAATGCAACGGGGTACTGTCTTGCACATGTTCAACTCAACTCAACTCCAACTTTACTTATAAAGAACAAAGCAAACATTCTGAAGGGCGAATACAAGTTTTTTTTTGTTTTCTTTTTTACAAGTAAATACATTTTACATCAGTAAATAAATAAGAATTAGGCGAGTGAATCAAGAGATAAATAAATACATAAATAAGTAGACTAAACATCAAACTACTACACACCACAAAACACCAGGAATAAGTCTCATGGTGCGGCAAAAGCCAAAGAATACAGATGTGTTTTAAGGTGTGTTTTAAAAGAGGATAAAGAGGGGGATTGCTTAATATTTTGTCATTATGGGAAACAATATGGTATGTTCTGCGATTGGCTGGCAACCAGTCCAGGGTGTCCCCCGCCCACTGCCCAGAGCCAGCTGAGATAGGCTCCAGCACCCCTCGCGACCCTTGTGAGGAATAAGCGGTCAAGAAAATGAATGCACGAATATGGTATGTTTATTAGGGATGTAATGATATCCAAACATCATGATACGACATTATCACGATATGAAGCTCACAATATGATAATTATCACGATATTGTGGGGAGCTCATACAAAAAAAAAAAAAAAAAAAAAAAAAAGCACAGTATTGTGCTTTTGTACATAACAGCAAGGCATATAAACCACGTACAATCTCTAATGACATTTAATATTGAGGCGCGTACTTGTTAATACACGCACATATTCAGTTCCTACTCATATTGACTCGATTCACAGGCATATTACGTTCCCCTTCATCTGACAATTAGTGTAGATTTTAAACATAGAAGGGCCAAAACATCACTAATGAAAAATAAATTGCACTAAAAAAAAAAAAACTAGCCACCAGAGGGTGCTAGAAATGCACACGTTTTAAAATTTTAAAATTAACCTGACTTTTTTTTTTTAACAGATGTCTTGCTTTTAAATATTGTTAACATGAAGATCGACGATATTGTGGCAGTTTTAATATCACAATATCACCCTTATCGCTACATCCCTAATGTTTATAGCATTTACAATTTACATTTTAATGTATTTGCGAGTGCTTTCAAATGTATTTACAAGTATGTTCGAACATATTTGAGTAGACCTATGATTGTGTATATATATAATTTTTTAGCATATTATTAAAATAATAAAAATGGAAAAACTCCTGCATTTTTGTTCTGATGCGGCGCCAAGATAACCCAGTTTGAAATTGATCTCCAATCAGGCGTCCCCAATTTAAAAATGGCCGATATGCTTCAAAATGCCAAATATTGGCACAGAAATCCGTCTGGCCTATAATCGGTAATCCCCATTATTTTCCATTGCAGACTGATGGAGCAAAGAAGTGCGAGCCAGAATGACAAAAGTTTAAGTTCATTTCACATCAAAGAAAAGATGAAGTGCGACGTGTCTACTGCAAAGCACAAGTGTCTTTATTTGAAGGCCGTATCGCTGCGTTAGGATCTTTGCTATCATAGACGAACCTCCACCGCCTGCGTTATCTGCTGGCTGCAGCTACAGTAGCACTCACTCCCCACACCACACGCCTGCTGCAGCGCCACCTCGGGGCCGTCTGCAATACGGGCGCCAGTCTAATTCCAGCAGAGAGGCGGGGGCCGGGCGCTCGCCATGCGGGCCTTTGCTGGGTCGCTGAGCATTATCGATGGAGAGCTGCACATGCGATTGAGCCGCTGAAACGGCACAGCCCCTCAACCTGTGTGTGTGTGCGTGTGAGCGAAATGGCGGTGACCCTTAAAAGCTGCGACCCATGAGGAAAAAGGGAGCAGATAATCACACTGAGCTGCAAGTCTTGGGGGCCCATTTGTTCTCTGTCTTCTCTACCTTGTGAGGTCTTAATCCAGCCCAGCCTGCTGCTCTTCATTTTGACAGCACGTTTGCTTTTTTTTTTTTTTTCTTGCAATGGATCCTGCGTACAAACTAAACCCAACCAACGTGTGTGTTTTTTATTTTTTATTTTTTTTTGCACAGACGTGTAATAATGTCCCCGTAAAAGTCAAGACGGGAAGGGCCTCATTTTCTGCCTTCTCGGAGAAGAGGCATAATTAAGATATACAGCCCGCTGAATATATAGACTGAAAATATAGAGGAGCCGACCAGTGGCAGCCTGCGGTTTTCGTCTTTGGCTGCACAAGTGTGTGCATCTTTGTTATGTGTGTGTAGTCGGAGCAGCGTGCTATAAAAGGCTAGCGACGAGATCTTTTGCCTTTTGCACGTGTCAGCGTCAGCCAAGCGTGTGTACGTGGATGTGAACACGTATACGTCGTTGGGAAGAATGGGAGTGTGTGTTTGTGTGTGGGGGTGTCAGTTTTGTGATGTATAGTGAGAAAACTGCCGTCGTCTGCAGCACTTTTTTTTTTTTTTTTTTTTTTTTTTTGTACCATAGTAATTCTCAAGTCTTAAGCCTCGGGTGTTTGGTGTGTTTTTGTTAGATTGATTCTTGAATTTGTTTTTGTTTTTTAATTCTCATTTTTTGAAAACCTTCAGAAATTACTTGGACAATTATGCGATTAGGTTAATATGTTAGTTTTTTTTTTTTCTTTTCTTCCAAAAACATTCAAAAACGAGCTAGGCAATTATGCTATTAGGCTAACAATATGTTGACTTGATTATTTCCCCCCCTTATTTTTGAAAATGTTCAAAAATTACATAGGTAATTATGCTATTTGGCGAAAAGCATGTTGAATTTCTTGTTCTGTATTTTTTTTGTTATCTTGTTTTCTGAAAACCTTAAAAATTATTTAGGCAATTATGGCATTAGGCTAATGATTTGTTCTCTCTTTTTTTTTTTTTCCAGAAATATTGAGAAACAACTTAGGCAATATTGCTATTGGGTTAACAATGTTGGATTTGTTGTTGTTTTTATTTTTTATTTTTCTCAGAAAACATCAAAAACGACCAAGGAAGTTATGGTAACAGCTAACGATATATCCAATTTGTTGTTCCCCCCGGCTCCCCTCTTTTTCTGAAAACTTTGAAAAATTACTTGGGCGATTATGCTACAAGGCTAAGAATATGTTTGTTTATTTATTTATTTATTTTTTATTTTCTTACTTTTGTGTTATTTTTTCTTGCTTTCTGAATACGTTCACAAATTACTTTTATGCTATTAGGCTAACATTGTTTATTTTTATTTTTTTATTATTATTATTTTTTTTATTTCTCATCTTTGAGAATGCTCAAAAATTACTTTATTATGCTATTAGGCTACCAATATGTTGAATTTGTTGTTTGTTTCCTTAAAACTTTCAAAGATTATTTAGTCAACTATGACAACTTACAACAACTTACTTAGGCTAGCAATATTAAAGCGAATGTTCATTTGTTTGCAGTTTCTGCTAAACAGTGTGGAATTTCCTGTCCTTTAATGCTATAAAATAGCACTTAAATGAGTCTATTGTGGTTATCAGCCAGGACGCAACCCTTTGACCACACGCACATGCACGCGTGCACACACGCACACTCACAGTTTTCCTGCACACGCCTCAGTTGTTTAAGGGCTTTGTCACTTTCTAATGATAACTATCCATCAATAGGTGGGGCGTCGCTGGCGGCAATGAAGACGGATTGGATCGCTTGCTCCGTAATTACAGCGGCGGGACCATTGAACTGCCGGTCGGTCGTCACTTGATTACAAGGTCGCTTAGTCGCCCTGCTTCCGCATCATGTCATTCCTAATGGCAAGCGAAGGCCTCGTGTTGCCATTTTTAAAGCCTTATTGTTTAAAAACAGCAAAAAGTACTCAGCCATCCATCAAGCTCTCGCTCGCTCGCCCCTACTCTATCTCTCTGCCACAAGAGGCTCAAATTGGGCTGAAGTGTTTGTTTATTAAAGGCGTCCAGGAAATGGACTTGATTTCACAGGGAAGAAGTCCATGACTCGGACCAATTAACCTCACCTCAGCTCATTAAAAAGCATTCCTTTCAAGTCCCCCCACGAGCGGAGACTTGTCCGTCAACACGGGCGCTTATGAAAGTGCAAATTTGTCCAAACTCTTAAAAGTCATTTGGAAAGGTATGATATGATATAATATGATAGGGCTGAATAATCTCTGGACTCTTTTAAGACTCGGAGGCTTAAGAACAGGATCTCAAAGTCGACCCTCGGGCCAAGGTTGACGCCGCCGCAAATTCGTCAACATCTGTGGATAAAAAAAAAAAAAAGTTGACTTTCCAAGTGCAGATTTGGAGGCTCGGGAATGCTAATTGCTCAGAAAGCAAAGTGGCTTTCCGACTAATCTCGTCGAAAGTCCATTTTGTGTCGTTACTCATAACCTTGCAAGTACGCTACAATAATTGCGCATTTGTTTGTTTTGTCATTTTGATATTTAGCCTGGTAATGGGTTAATAGCCTGGAGAGCTTTTGCCAACCAGCAAGCACGCGGCTTTTGTTTGCTCAGACACTGTGCACACTTGTTAAACAGCCTGTTTTTTTGTTTTTTTTCCTGTCAAATAATTACAAATATGCCACTTGGCCATTTCGGAAGTGATCTAATCTTAAAGCACACAGTGCGGAATCACTGAATTTAGGAAGCATAAAATAACATCAAACATAAAAGCCTGTTAAAAAAAATAAAAAATACATCTTGTACAGTCCTTTTTTTTTTTTTTCCAAAGCAGTTCAGATATTTTAACTTTTAAATACAACACATCATTTCATATTTAACAACTGTGTTTGTATTGTATGTATTCAAGTACATTTTTTATTTCACGTTCATGTGCTATACTTAAATTATAATTTCAGCTTTTTTTTTTTTTTTTTAAAGACTTACCGTACGCCTAGTAGGCCATGATGGTGGGACTAAGAGAGCTAAATATTTTTGCAGCTGGTACTTGGTAAAAAAATCCAGGGTTTAACTACAATTGTTGATAGACGCACATGCAAACCTCATCACCGTGACGGGCTAAAATGAAAAAGGGAGGACAAAAAAAATCAAATCAAATTGTAGGTTTAATGCCAAATTGTTCAGCTTCGTTATGTGAATTGTACCGATGAGCATTGATGCTTGTGAAAATGTTTGCTTTATGTTTTTTTGTCCGGGTGAGTGTATTGCTTACGAGCCTATTGTCTCTCTTTAGCCAGAAGGCAAACAGCAGCCCGAAATCTGATTAGCCTCCATTATAAAGAGTGATATTTTCATCCCGCTGATTCTCGGCACCGCGTCCCAGCATCGGGCCGCTTAATACCGGGAAAAAGCCCCGCTCTTTTGACAGATAGTAGATACTCCCCCGCGTGGCTTGTTTGGACCTCGGCTGTCTTTAGTGTCACGCAAGCAACAAGACGGCGAAGGAAAATAAAAAGCATCGAAATCATGTCAAAAGATCAGCAATCAATGGGCCGGAGGAATGTGATACGCATGACGAGCGTCTTCCCTCCGCCGCTAAAGTTGCTTTTGTTCGGGCCCCTCGGAGATGTAACTCAAGCATAAGGAAGCCACTGACAATAGCTGGATTTGGCCACCAAAAATAGCCTTTTACTTAAAAGGTTACGGCTTTATTGAGTTACGCCGTCGTCAGCGACGGCGGGCGGACGGGAGGGAGGTTTCCGATTTCACGTTTTAATGAACGACGCGGCCGCCGATCAATGGCAACGTGAAACACTAGATTAAATTAAATCAAACGCCACTCGTCAGTCTTTTTGATACTTGATTTAATTTGGTAAATTGGACTTTTTTTTACAAAATGACAAGATTTTATGTTTTTAAATGTTGAATTTGCATTTTGAAGAAAGATTACTACACTTAAAAATTAGTAAACTGCGAAAATACCTATTTTTAGTGAATAATGTCTACAACAAATTGTGAAAATGTATTTTTCTAGTTTTTTCCATAAATGATTTTTAAATGATGAAAAAAATCGTAAAAACTACAAAAATAAACTTAAAATATAGTCTGTTTATATAAATTACATACCTATGCTTACTATAAAAGTATATTCTGTATAATGTTAGTGACGGTACTTGTATATTTATTTCTTTATATAGTATTACATACCTACACCTAAATATATATTTTTAAAAAATTATTTCAAAACATTTAATAAATTTTTTTTAAATAGTAACATCAAAATAAATATGTAATGCATCTGTGTATGTATCCTACAAAAATAATTAACATTTCCCATCAATTATGTATCCTACAAAATAATTAACATTTTTCATCAATTAAAGTAAAATATTTAGAATTAAAGTCTCAGACGCAAGCATGCATTTCAAAATATGTCATAATTCACATAAAATATGACAAATTTTATTTTGGAATTGCAATTACTTGAAATCATAATTATTTCGGGTTACAAAAAATATTATTTTAAAACATCCTTTGCTTGCTTACTCAACATACATAATAGCAGGAGCCTTTGTGGAGACCGATTTGCAAGACTGACACATTCATAAAACAAAAACAGCAACAAACATCTAGTTATATTCCTTTGAATGTGATAACATCATTTATCGACGATAGCGCTTTAGCTGTGAACGCTAGGTCACATTTAGGGCTACTTTAGCGCATAATTTCCCCCCGTCTGAAGAGACGTCGGGCTGCCTTTAAAAATAATCTCGACAGGTCGCACGCGGGGCGACGGTGTTGGGTTTCAACTTCTGTGGGGAGTTGTGATCTATTCTAATGAGAAATAATAATAATTATTAAAAAAAAGAAAAAGAATGCAGCTTTGACACAAAGCGTCGCAGCGCTGAGGCTGCGAGATAGACGTCGGATTAGAAAGAAAGAAAGAAAGAAAGGGAGGAGAAAAAAAACAATTCTTGGCCATTTCGACGAGATAAATTTAATTTCTTTGCTATTTGGAGGTCTTCTTTGAAAACTGGCAATCGTAATGAGCACATTCAAAACGGGAGAATAGATTTACCCTCCCCTCTTCAAATGAGCCGGCGTTATCGGCGTCCGTCATTCGTGCTTTCCCATTTTCCAGCTGCTAATTGATGTTTTTGATGTCGGCCAGGGAAAAAATGGAAGCAAATGTCATGTGTGAACCGGCGTGGAAGTTAATAAGATTGACTCCGTCGGGCTGAATCCGCGATGAACGCAGGGGAAGGCGCGTAATGGGGGTGGTTGGAGGGGGGCTTAGCGGTGAATTTACCCCGTCCGTCTGGCGCGGAGTGAAATCGACACCGAATTTCGTTCACTTGTCCAAAAAAAAACCAACACCAACAAACTGAAGTGTTCGTTTTTTTCTGTAGGCGAGTGTTTTCTTACTGATTATTGCACAGTTTTTCCATTGGGGGGGTCCCAGCTTTTCCGTCTTAGCGTTGGAACAATCCACATTTTTAATGCCGTTTTGAGTCTGAAAAGCCGGACGGCTTCATAAAGGTTAGCTTGGGATCTGGCTAAAAAAAAAACAAAGAAAATGCTCCGATATAAGTCGGGGTCAGCGCATATGCTTGGCCGATGTGTAACAGAGCCTGAACTTAAAATCCCCCCCCCAAATAAAAGGATCGAAGCACCACTGGGGTCCCACCGTCTTGAGACATTTGTGGAGCGTTGGCACCTAGTCAAACATAGCAACGTTCCAAATGTATTTAAAAAAAGAAAAAAGAAAACATATGAGAAAAAATAGCGTTTGAATGCATATATATTGTTTGTTTTTACATTATTTTAAACGCCGTTTAAGTAGCAGTAAAACATATGCGTTTGTCAACAGGATTATGTCGGTTCAGTGCATTTTTTATTTTTTTGCCTAAATGGGCCATGACCCACCCCCTACCCCGCCCCCCAGGCATCTTTCTGTTTTGAAACTTAAAAAAAAAAAAAAAAAAAAAAAAAAAAAGAGCAGCGTTGAGCCCTTCGAGGATCGCGGATAAGGGACATTATTCTCGGAATAGGCAATTAATTCCGCTGGCAACGATCGGTTGGAGAACGCCCCCCCCCCCTTCACCCACCCCCAACGCCCTCCATTCGCCATTTGAAATGCTAACACAATGAAATATTTTTTCTATTGGTCGGCGTCCCCTCGGTTAAGCCGCCACCGGCCGCCGGCGAAGAATTTCATCGACTGATGAGACCACAGGCGTGCCCGATAAAAAGGTTAACTGTACGTGACACGCATTCGGAGTGCACACCAACACCCCCCTCCCCACCCTTCGCTACCTTGAACTCGCAAGTTTGCCGTAACTTTTGTTTGACTTTATCCCCTGTTGTTGCCGACAGCTAAGAACAGAAGTTGTTGTTCCCGAAAATAAAATCCTCCGGTTAAATTTTGGACGAAACGTTGATCAAAGTCGGAATACTTTGATCACAGTGACACAATATTACGTCGTCTTACTATATAAAAAAAGGCCCTTTTATAGATCCATTGTTGCCATAGTTTTTTTTGTTTTTTTTCCCACTTCCTGTTTATCTTGTGATGTTGTATTTGTATCTATTGAGTTGCCAAATTAACATTATCCCCATTATAAAACAGACAAGATTTTATTTTTGCTTCTCTATGTTGCTGGGGATTTACTTCATATTTAGCAAAGTATAAATACAAGTTTAATTCATTCCGTGGCCATACTTGTAAAGCAAAACATAATTAATATTTGATATATATATTTTTTTAAATACTAAAAATTAGGGATGCACGATAATGCTATTTTCAACCAATACTGATAAACCAAAAATTTAAAAAGATAACCGATAAGTAAGCCGATAATTGTTCGCAATATTAACTTGAATACAAATATACTTTCGAATCCTACCATAATTCGAACATGTACAAATACATTGAAACGTGGAAACTTTACGCAATGTTTCCATGTATTTAAAGAAACAATGAAACTGAATTTTATTGATATGAGCCACAACAAATTTCTTTATTATCGGGTTTATCTGTATGAAATCAAATTGGTCGATAATTGCTGATGATTTTTGGCGAATTTCTTGATTATCTGGTTTATCTGTGTGACATCAAATTGGTTGATAATTGCTGATAATTAATGGTGGATTTTTCTATTATCTGGTTTATCTGTTTGACGTCAAATAGATCGATAAGTGCTGATAATTATCGGCCACCGATATGATCGTGCATCCCTAGTAAAAATGCCTCAATAAATTTTACTTCCATTTATTATATATAGTGCTCCTTTTTCTGATGTACATGGCGTGGCCACCTGGGGGCAGTATTACACAGACGTGGACATACATGGAGACGGTTACAACAACTGATCTCAGTCAGCTGCAGTAATATTAAGTGTGGTTGTTTTTAAAGTGTGTTATAAATAAAGTTGAGTTGAGGTTCTTATCTCAAGGCACCACTATGTGTTTTGTCTCAGGTTGTCTTTTATATTTGATCTCTTTTGGGTTGCCATAGTTAATAAGTATCCTATGAACAAATGATTTGGCGCATCCATCGCACTATACATTTTGCAGTGTACATTTGATGTTGTTTCCATTGTCGTAGTAAACATTCCCATCTTGCTGTGACACAACCACAAGTGTGCTTGTAGCTGAAGGCTCCATTGTCGTGTCGCTGTAGATTTCGCCCTTCCCGCTGCTACTGTATATTTTTGCCGTTACACAACCCGCCGTGTGTTTCCTCATGCCTTTTGTGTTGCCTTATCTGGGTTGTGCTGCGTGCGCATAGTGTGTGGAGACTGGAGAAGAAAAAAAAATCCAAGATGGCAAATTTTTTTTCCACCTTCAGGGACAAGATGAGGTGGATTGCCTGAGTGTGGGAGGAGGAGGAGCAGGATTCCAGATTGCTATTGTATAGCTATACGTATATACTGTATGTTGAGGGTGCAGAATAGGTCCGCTTGCTTGGTTCTACAACACATGGGGTTGTGAGGGGGGGGGGGGGGGGCGCGAGGACAGAGTCAGGTGACTCCCCATGCGCTTTGGCTTCTTCCTGACAATGTGCCATTTTCAATGGCGGGCCTGTTGATCAATCCCGTCGACGTGACATGTTATGCCGCGAGGCCCGCCGATTCTTTGGAGTGCGGCGGAAGCGGAAGACCGAGCAGCACAAGCCGCACAAGCACAAGCAGCTCCCTCTTCCGTTTCACCTCACTAATTGGCCCAGGTTGCTTTTTATATACATGCACACTTTTTTGTTTATTTATTTATTTTTAAACAGCTCTTCCATACGGAATGAGTTTTCTGTCAATAATAATAAAGAAAAAGTGGAAAAAAAACGTTTTGTTAAATATTAATTACAGTATATTCATCATACTACAAAAAATAGTATTATTATTATTAAAATTTGGAATTATTTTGTTCAAATCAGCATTTCTTTCAGTTTTGTTGGCTTAAGACATTTTAGAAAAAAAAATTCAAATGCAAATGTATTTTGTGTTCATTTATCTCAATAAATTGCCAATTGAGTAACTGTATATAATGAAATAAGTCATCTTTGTGCAATAAGTTTACATTTATATTTAAGTTTTGTTTGTATTTTATTAAACCGTAACAATTAATTTAATGTGCTTGTTGATTTATTATTATTATTATTATTATTATTAGTATTAGTATTATTATTATTATTAATTTGTCGTTACATTTGATTTATTATAAATACAAAAATAAGAATGAAAAAAAATGGTAGAATAAACAGTTCACATATCCATGAAAAGAATGAATTAAATAATTGGTTAATCATAATTTAATTGATTATAAATACTGTAATACAATTTAAAATAATATAATATAGAAGTATTTTACTTACATGCATTAATATTTTCCATTTTTGTTTTTCTTTATATATATATATATATATATATATATATCTTCTACTTTTCAATTTCTTTACCCTTCATCTTAACACGGTATGTATGTAAATGTCATTTTGAATGCGGTCCCGTTACAAGTTGAGATGATGATGATGATGATGATGATGGCGATGGTGATTCAGAGGAAGGGTGGGGGGGTTTTGTGATGTATGTGCTGCCGGCTTTGTTCTATGTTTCATATTTTTTTATTTTTTGTCTAGTGCTGGGATTTAACATTGACTCTAGGCAATCTGCATCAGCGCCTGCTCGGCGGTGGGGATCATGGCGGCAAAACGAATCAAGTCTTTGTCAGTCGGGATAAAAGGCACAAACAAGCTTTTATTTCTCTTTTTTAATTGCAATTTTTTCCCTCCTCTGCTTCAATTCATATATATACATAATTAAGTGAAGTTGTCATTTTATTTTCCCCAGCTGTTTACTCCAGTCGGCATTTGATTCGGCAGACCTCCCCACCCTCAAACCTTTCTAACTCCTTCAAACGCGCAAGTAAGTCGCAGAACGTCAACGCGATTGTCAGCAAACGGCTGTTTTTGTCGCTTTGCTGACTTGTCGCGACACGCCGTGCCCGCCGCGCTCTTAATTCCGCCGCCGCCCAGCAAAACGAGGGAAACGGGGGGGATAAGCGCGCTTGAAATGTTTAACTGTCATCTGTTTTAAGGCCCTTAATTAAAACAGAGGCGGCTTAGCCCACGCGTGTGCATCCTCTTGTCGACGCTTAATGTAGCTGTTAATATTTATGTCAGGTTCTAAACTCGGTTTTGAACATTTCCTTCATTAAAGCAATTTATCCATAAATATCTCATTGACGTTAGCATTTTTTTTTGTTATTGTTAGCTACCACAGTCATATTGTTGCAGCTTAATTATTTTTTTTTATTTCAGTTAAAAAGGCAGCTGTGTTGTTTATCAAAAATATTGCCACAAAATATGTAAAACTATGTTTTTCTGTAATAAAAAATTTGGATTCAACTTTTAAGCAGCATCATACAATAGCTATGTTATTAGCATTTAGCATCATTTTCAAGGTAGCGTCCTCCGTAATTCAAAATAATCACATTGTTTTTGTGAGCAGCATTCATTTTATTTTTTTTTTTGGCTTTAAAAATTATCATACCTCTATGATGTTAGCATTTGAATTCTATTAGCATCAGTATCAGTCCGATACCCAAATCGAGTAAGTGCTCCTGGACAGTAGTTGGCGCTTTACTGCGGAAGTTTAACACATTGGTGAATCATGTATGTCAGAGATATAAATCTCATAATTACGTGTCATAATTGTGTGGCATTGAGTTAATTGAAATTCATCGAAAGCACGAGTGGCGTCAGCGCTCGCCCGTTTTTCTGGGTTTAGTCATGTGACCGCTGACCATGTGATCACGTTGGCAAACTGAGCCGTGATTGGTCATTACCTGAGCTCGGAGCCCCTGTGATGTCATTTTAGTCGAGAGCAAGCGGCAAAATGTGTTTTTAAAGATATTAATTGTACGTGAAAAATAATGAAGGGAACTCCTCCTGGGTGCCTTTCCTCATAGGGTTCTTCTGTGCCCCCGCCATGTTGTGGTTTGCGGGGGCGAGGGGGCGTTCTTTCTTTTTATTGTATTATGGATGTTTTAATTGTTCAGCAACTTGGAGGTGCTATATGCATAAAGTTTGATTTGATTTGAAATGAATTAGAGACAAAATATGAACTTTATATTGCTGAAAATGGCTATATACGTCAAGTATCATTATTTAAAAAATATGTTCGTATTTTGGTAGAATTATTTCCTGCCCTTTAAAAATTAGCTTATCATTAAGATAGTATTTTGTTCTGCTGTCCTTCAAAATGACGAATATTTACCATCCTTCAAATAGTACATATCTTTGTCAGCTTAAGTGGCATTATTTGTACTCCTGGCGGTTCTCTTTACAGAATGTGAAGTTTCCAATTTGACGCAAGTGCGGCTTGCTCAATAAATTTGAAAACATTAACTTACTACCTCCACCCAGTGGTAATATTAATAATAAGAAAAAAACAGGGGGAGGGGGAGTGCAGGTGTGATTGGCAGCGCACTGCATTTAATGTTGTGTGCCTTAAGCCAAGTGGGTGGTGGGTGAGGTGGTTGGGGGGAAGGGGGGTGTTTGAGGGGAGGTGGGGGGCGCCTCCAGCACACAATAGTGGCGCTATCTCGCCGGCACTCTTGCTTTGTCTGGCTCATTGTGCGCCTTATTACACGCCGCGTTTGCCGTGAAGAATCCTCCATCCCGGCTTCTTATCGCCGCTCGATGTTAATGCCGATCGGCGCCTTGCGTTGTCATTTGAATCGGAAAGCGCATCTGTGCAAAAAGGCACTTGTGTAAAAAATAAAATAAAATAGAAATGCGGAACCTTTTTTTTTTGTTTTTTTTTTGGTCATAGAATTTGATCTGCTATGTAGAAAATGTAGAAAATCTCAAGAATGTTTGCGTCACGTGCCTTCCTGAAAAATATGGTTAGCGTCCTTGAAATCGTTCCTGAATCCTGATGGATCCGGATCCGGGCCGGATCGGGGTGAGTGCGAGGAGAATTTGGGTGAGGGTGGGTGGCTCCTCCCCCCCACCGTTTCCCCCCCCCAACCCTCCGGTGGCGTGAAGGCCCCGCTCTCCTGATCAAAGCGTGTCTTGTTTTATGCGGCCGCTTTTGAAGTGGGCCGAGTCACCTACAGCACTCACTTCATCAACTTCACCAGTGTCTTAATAGCAGATCAATAAGTTTCAAAGTCGCCGCGTTAATTTGATACCGGCGCCGATGTGATCACGCTGGGTCTCGCTCTCTCTCCCTCTATAGCTCGCTCACCATCCCCTCCACATCTTTGGAGCTGTTTTTAGATGAATCTGCTCAACAATTAAAACCTCATTTGAATTTAAAATGATAACATTTATGGGACTTCAGCCTAGGACCAAAATGATATGTCTGTGATCTTAGCATTTGATAGTGCACAATTGATCGTATTGATATCTGATGATTTATTAGTGTGTGTTTTATTTGTTATTTATTGTCTTTAATTCTGGGTGGTCTGGCTGTAAATTACAATACTATTAATTATTTTTTGAGTAGTGATTTATATATATATATATATTTTTTTAATACATTTTAGAATTTTGTTTGTGTTGTTTAAGTCACATCAGTATTATTGGTGTCTTATTTAGTTTTATTTATTTTCAATTTTTTTAATGCCACTATATATTTATTTTTTTGTCGGCCAACTTTTGAAATCAGCTTTTTCAGCAATGTTAATTTCCTACAAAAGCTAATTCCTAATAATATAATTTCAAGTTACCTATTTGAAATTTCTTATATTCAAATCAGTCTTGTCTCACAAAATGCGCAAATGGAAATAACATTTAAATGTTGCCTCTAAAACCTCTAATAAAATGTAAAAATATGCATCTGTTGTAAATGAATTCAACCACTAAATAATGTTTAGGTTGTAAACAAGTTGAGAGATATACCCGGCAGCTTTTGGACTGAGCAAACTTTCCCCCGCGCTCGCCACCGACTTAAGAAAAAGAAAAAGACCATCTGTGTGCCGGATCTGCACCTGGAGAACAAAAGCCAATTTAGTGTGTTCATCTAAGGGTTGCTAATGGTATTAGGGCAGCCTGCGGGGTGGTCGCCCGTCCTCCTGCTCGCTTCGTCCGTCCGTCCGTCCGTCGGCCGCTCACTCGGGTTTGGCCCTCGCCGTCGATTCACGGAGCGGCTTGCCATTTGTTTTGTTTTACAAATAGATCTCATGATGATCCAGGACAAAATGATGTTAGGAAAAAAGGATAGAATTTCACATTTATAATTTGGGAATTATTATTGTGCTGGTGTTTTTACTTTTTTAAATTAAGATTGATAATCCTTTTTTGGCTTTGTTTAATACAGACTTATTTGATCGTGCCGTAATCACATTTACAATTTGGGGTTTATCTTTTTAAATGTTGCCATTTGTGTGCCATATCTAATGCTTTTCTTGTTAAAAATAAATAAATAAATATATATATATATATATATTTATCGGTATTCATTTTTTTAAGCTTCATTTCACAGTTATGTTGCACTGCGACATAATTGGTAATTGTAAAAGGGGAAAAATAATATTATGAATGGATCCAAATATTGCCAAATAATGTTCAGGCCTACAAACAGAAATGGGCCAAAATAATTTAGGAAGGAGCAAAATTAATGGTAGGAATATGGGCAAAAATAGTAGGAAAGGGCAACATTTTGGTAGAAAAATTATTAATATACAATTTAAAAAGTGCAATATAAAAATAGGAAACAATAGAAAATGACATTATATTGGTCATAAAAGGGCAAAATAATTATTGGGGAAAGTTTCACCATCTCTCATGAACAATTTGGTAATTGACTTGGAATGACATAATTCCTTTGAAAAGTGACACGTTTGCCGTGGCTTTTTTTTTTTTTTCCCTCCCTTGCCCGATGCCGCAGAGGGCCGCTTGTGTGGTCCGCGGCGGTCGGCCCGGCAGCGCTCCGCGAGGGAGATGGCGAACGCCGGGGGTCCGACGTTTTCTTAATAAATGTTTCATGATGAATTCAAGCAGCGCTCGTGGCAAAAATCCACTATTGTCCGCACAAAAAAAAGAAAAGAAAAGATGACTAAATCTCTTATCTGCCATCAGAACAACGAAATACAAGGTTTCAAGTATATTTTTCTCTTTTTTTTTTTCTTCCAACCCCCCTCAAGTAAGTATGGAATCTTGCTTCATTAAAAGTGTATTAATGTGGCCCGGTCTCGTGGGAGGCACCTTAAAGACGATGTTGTGTCTTTTTCTTTAAATTGTAGGAGAGGGGGGAAGAAGGGAGGGAAAAAAAAATCTTCCAGATTTGGTCCCTGTCAGTCAGAAATAATTGTGTGCTTAATCTTGTCCCTGATGGATGACTCGGAGTTCAGCAATGGGCCAGCTCCAATGACAAATACAATATTAATATTCATTAACCGCTTTGACAATGCTAATTTTGATGCAGTCGTAAAAGGGCCTCGCAAAGTTGGCGGCCAAAAGCATCAGAGCGCTGCGCAAGGTGGCGAGATAATTTGTGCTGCTTTAGCGAGCAAGCGAGCGGGTGCGCGTGCGGCGGCGGCGGCGGCGAGGCTTTTTAAAGTCTTAAAGCCAAGAAGAAGAAGAAGAAGAAAAAGAAGAGGGAAAAAAAGAAGGGGGGGAAAAGGCAAGGTAGCACAAACAAAATAAAAGAGAAAAGGGAAAAAGTTCAGACGCATTGGAAAGCAGGACCGCGGAAGTAATACGATCAAGAGACGAGGCTGGGAAAAAAAATTTGACACCTTCAATGCGAAATACTTTTTCTTTCTAAAAGCGCAAAAAAAACCTCCAAAAAACTGGCAACAAAAAGGAGTGGACGCACAACATGGTAAGTCGCTTGCATTCTTGATTTTTCTTCTCCTTTCTTTTTTTGTCCCTTTTTGTTGCATCTTTTTGATCTTTTCAATTATCAGCATTTGAAGATCAATAGTCATTTTTTATCTGCGGTGGTTGAAAGGCTCACAGCGGTGGTGAGCGGCGGCTGGTCGGATCACGGCTTTAAGAGTGGGCTTCCTCCTCGCGCCGACGCCACTTGGCCGCAATTTGCCTCCGCCGGCTCCTCCGCCTTGCTTTTTCTGTTTTTTGCCCGCTTTTGCCTTTTTCGCTGCTGCTGCTGCTGCTGTTGTTGCTGTTGTGATCGGCAGGTGAACCGTCGTTGCCAGTGACTTTTTTTTTCCAGCCGACTTGGAAGTGTTACGCTGGCTCTTTTTTGACGCTTTTTTCCCCCAGTAGGAAATCTTCGGAATGCTTTTTCCATCCCTCGATTTTGCGCCTAATGTAGTGTGACTGGTGCTGAATGGAGCGTGCCTAGTTTTTCTTTTCTTTTTTTTCTTTTTTTTTCCTGGGGTGGGGGGAGATTACTGACATGACGGCAGAGACACCCCGCTGCTCAAGTTTAGCCAAGTTAGGGCAACTCCTAAAAAGACGCACCACTCCACTCGCCTTATGTCCGCCGAGCCGGTGAGTGAAAGCCTCTCTTCTTTTTCGTTTCACTTTATCAAAGACGGGAGACGCGGACACAAAAGGGCCTCGGTGGCAGGGGTGGGGGGTGGTGGATATGAAGACGCGCGAGGGGGAGAGCGAGGGAGTTCCGGGCGGACAGCGTGGCGGAGCGCCGGATCGCGTCCGGCCGGGCGCCGTCGGCTCGACCCCGAAGGACCGGCGTGTCGCCGCGGCAACAGCCGCCCATCTTATCGGCTTAACCCATCGGGGCGTGAGCGAGGGGGGCCGCCGTCGACGAGGTGCTGCCCCCCAGTGGATTAGTGGCTGACATGGTGGTGGGAGTCTGCTTGGAGTGAGTGCACGAGCACGAGTGGCAGCATGCGCGTTTTAACCAGGAAGCGAGCAGCATCCCAAATACAGCTCTTTTAAATGGTAAGACTTTTCACACTATTTTTTTTATTTATTTACGTGCAAATATCATTTCACTACATGGCTTATAGTTCTATTTGTGTCTTTTTCTCCTGGCCGGGCTCCATTTGGGTAATTTATAACACTTATGTTGCTAAGTGACAGATTGACAATTTGGATTAATGATAGGCAGTGTTTGATTGCTTTGTCCTGACAGGCTGACAGGAGTGAATTAGTCGAAGGCGTCCAGATAAAGATGATGATGATAATTATTGTTTGCTGTCTTTTACAGTTGAATTGAAATGAATGGAGACATTCGTTGTATTTATTTAGCAAGGTTTCAATTTGTGTTGAATGGAATTTGGATTGTTTTGTCCCTGTCTCTTGTTTATCTTTTGCAGTTTGCCACAAAAACATTTTAGTATTTGTTGTTTAGTCAAATGTGATTCATATTAAGCTACAACAAATCAGGTAGATATTTAAAATGTTTTTTTCTATTTCAAAATATTTGTAAAAAAATATATATATATAAAATAAGATTCAATTACAATTATCAACGAGTAATCACATTTGACTAAAAAAATACATAAACTTGAAATTTGTGATTTTTCCTTGCTTTCTTAATTCTTGCAACACTTTTAGTGAAATGGAACTATTTCCTGCGTTACTTTTTGTGTATGTTGTGTTGTGTTGTGTTGTTGATTCGGTTGTGGCGGCACGATGGCGAGCTGCACTTTTGCGTTGACTCAAGAAAGTGCACGTGGGACAAAAGGGAGGCGGCGGGAGCGTGGCGGGCCCGGCTGAATGGACGGGGAGGGCGGGCAATTAGCCGCCGCCTCGTCGTGGGGCTCTTTTACTTGTCAAGTCCGGGGAGCCCCCCTTGCCGCCACCCCGCACTATTGTGTGTGTGCGTGACATTCCCTCAGCTTTGTTTTGTCTTTTGGGCCTCGGGACGGGACGCGCTTCAGCTCCTCGGCCTGCGGGATGCGCCACGGGGAAAATTTACATTTTGAATTTACATATTTTGAAAAGTTTTAAAGATGCATATGCTCACGGAAATTAGGCTTTGGCGGACATGCTGATAAAGTAGGGAGATAAAAGATATTAGCACCCTGTTTTCTCCTTGGAAATTAAATAATTGATGCGATAGAATTAAACATGTTTAAACTTTCATTTAGGCTTTAATCAATGAGTATTTTTTTCATGATACAGTGCACACATTTAAATAATGTATGCTATAAATATTTAATTTAGTGTGGTTCTTGTTGTTAGGCGGTAGCATGTTAGGTCATTAAAGCAAATTTGTAATTTAAGGCCATAAAAAACTAAATACAGTAAACCAAAAATATGTTTTGAAAAGTTGCATTTTTGTTTTGTATTTGCAAAAATAAATCAAAGAAAATGTTTAATTTTATTATCTCAAAATTTAAAACCATTCTAGAGTGGTCTCTGTGGATGTCTTTTTTTGTTTTTTTGTTTGTTTGTTTGAGACATTACATTGTAATTCAATGATGTTTTATCTCCATGTCATTTTTCGAGTCACTAATAGTCCTAGTCACGGAGGCTTTTCCTTTGCTACAAACAATGGAGAAAATTTTCATTGTGCTGGGTATTGAATGGAGCCAAATTGGGGTGAGTTTGTCGAAAATATTCTTGAAATCAGGAACTCGTGGGCCTTAAGTGAAGTGCGAGAGCATTTGATCTGGCCCAGGTGATTCTTTAAAAAAAAAAAAAAAAAAAATTAATAAAACTTCAGAGGAATTGTTTGGCATTTTTTTCAAGGCCAAACATTCAGCTAACAACAAATGCTCCAAAAATGTAATACCGGGAGTCATAAACTTTAAAAGAATGTTTCCCCACCCGTGTTGGTTGGATTCTTGTTTGGCAAGGGGACTGCCCTCTCTATGTGGACTATGTTTCATATTCCCCCCATCCCCTCACCCATTTGCCAGAGCTTTTCATGCCGCCGGTTGGACTGTGGGCATCCTGGAGGCAGAGCCCGCCACTCCACTCACACACATGCATACACTTATAACAGGGATTTTGTTTAGTTTTTTTGCTATTAACTATTGCTGCCTGGGGTCATTTTTCCCCCGCCCTCACTTATTGTCACCGGCATCAAAACTTTTGGTCGAGGAGTGTGTGTGATGGATGGGGAGAGATGAGGCAGTAGTAGGCCTCGGAGCCTGCGGAGAGCTGCACAAATGACTAAAACCCTTGGGGAACAATGGTCAGCCACGGGCGAGTGTAAAGAGAGAGTGCACAATGAACACAAGTTCACCCACACACATGCACACTTCACTCAGCGCGGGAAGGCGGCGAGGAAAGAAGCGGCTGAACGGCACGGCAAGAGGGAGCCTCTGTGCCGGCGTACGAGGGGGAGCAAGGGAGGGCGAAGAATCGCCGGGGGGTAGGTCGGAGGGGGCGGGGGGGTGTCTGTCATGTACCCACGGGAAGGATCTCCGGCCGGGTCGGAGGAGACTGGAGTCCTGGGCCCGGGACTCCTCCAGAGGGTGGGAGGCTGGCATCTCAATCTGAGCAGTTGGGTGAGTAGGCCGCACCCCATTTTTTGGCGCCCCTATTTTCCTGAGAGGTTGTTGTTGTTGTTACGGCAGCGGCGGACACCTGCTTTTGGTTGATGTAAACATGCTAAGTGTCAGACATTTTAAAAAGACGTCATGATCCGTTTTGCAAGTGGATTTTTCCCGCCCATCAAAAGCAGTTTTATTTACCCGACAAAACCGTATTTAATCAATCTCATGTCTTATCCATGGCAAGGGAAAAATTCAATAAGCTCGACAGCCTAACATATTCTTTTGTCGACGTCCAATTCAAACTCCTGATTGCCAGCCTTTCAAGTGAAATTCTGCGGGGCTGATTGCATTTCAAAAGGCAGAATTTGCTGGCGCTCTTGACACAATATCGCCCGTTTAACTCAGGTACGAGAGCTCAAGAGGCTGTTTATGTTGAAAGTGTTTGCGGAGAAGAAGGATGGTGGTGACGGTGACGGGGTTTTTGGGGTGGTGGTGGTGCGGGGGGGCAGCTTGAATGCACGTGCGCGCCCCAGAGTCAATTTGTCAACACTTCCACCAAATAGCACTTCATATTTAAGCTACTTGAGCGCAGCTTTATTTATGTGTGACACATCAGAACGTGTCCTCTCTGCCATTCCATTTGATGTGCCGACTATCAAAGACGCGGCAAGCGGGGAAATGAGCGCTGACGAGCGACCTGAGCAGCAGTGTGAGGACGGGGGAGCAAAGGCTCTGGCCCACATAATATTTTTGTTCCGCACTCTGATCAAGCAAGTCGGCGTGTCACGACTGCAAAGTGAATAATTAAGTTCGATAAAACATCTCGGGGTGTCTCCGACTGCCCCCCCCCCCCCTTTTTTTTCTTTTTTTGCCCCCGGAGATGCATCCTCTCTCGGAAAAGAGATCAACACTTCCGGATCAATCCCGGGCTGACCAAGAAATATGATTTGTGAGGGCTAATCAGCACGGACTGCCGGCGGATCGAGCCTCTGATAAGCCTTTAATTTGTCTCGGCATTTCATATTCCATTGCCGTTAATCTCTTAAGTATTCCTTTTAGATTGTCTGCTTGAATCTGAGGATTTGGGTTCAAGCCTCAGAGGGACGTTCAAACCCCCTGCCCTGCCAAAAAGAAAAATAATCAACAGATTTTGACAAGCTGACATTTAGGATACTGGCCTTATTGGGATGATTAAGCTCCTGACACCTGTGATGCACTTTAGTTTTTCTGCCTGGTGTCAACTCGGCGGGCCACCTTCTTTCGAGGCCTGTGGCAGAATGCAGAGGCCCGCGAGGACCTCAATCCATCACTTCACTGTCATCCCTCAACCTCGTCCCTTGCCCTGGCCTCACTTGCAGCTCATTAGCGGCCGGCGAGCTGTTATGACAACTCATCATATCATGACACAAAGCAGAAGGAAAGGCAGCGGCACTCTAGCGTATTACGAGCCCTTCGGGGGCCCGTAAGGTCGGCACCTTCGCATTTAGGGCCCCTGCGAGGTGCCACCAGGCGGAAATGCGGGGCCAACAGCTTTTTTCCTATCCGGCCTTCACCTCGCCGCCCCCGCTGCCTTTGTCTCGTTCTGTCCTGCTGTCACTTTGTGAGCCCCTGGGCTACCTCCTGCGCCCACTCCGCCCCGACTCCTTTCTCTCACTGGAGGTCTGACTTGAAGCATCACATTGCTTTGACCACCTTCCGAGGGCTCTTTTTACAGTTTGTGACTGCTCTTTCCAAAAGTAGATTAGTGTTGAGACTTGTGGCAGCCCAGCCGTTGCTCATAGGTGCGTTGGAATTTTAAGTCAGTCGGAACGCTGAATCCAGATCAGGTCGGTCAACTGTGGTGCTGTGCGCATTTTGTCTTCTGAGGCAATTCCCGTTTGTCATGTAGACATGGTGATCCTCGGTAGACTGCAGTCTGATGCCTGATCGGTAGGGTGCCATAAAATCTAGCCTGTTGGAAACACCCTGGTAGAAAAAGTGAATAAAACCTCTGTTTTTAATATAAGCCCCACAGTGGAAAGTAGGAGTATAGCAGTGAATAAATAGAACCGCTGGTAATATCAGTAGCAGTAACCGGAGGTGGCAAATCCCACGCTTATACTCGAGTATGTTGCCTTACTCAGCAAGCAGGCGCCCTGCGTGTCATGGACAATAGACGAAGTCTGTGTGTTCATTGACGCCAGTTGTTTTTCAGGGTCTTGTGAGTGCGAGGTGTCTTTTGGAGGCTTGAAAAGCTCGGACGTCTTTATTGTCTGATGCTATTTTTGTTTGCTCTAGTGACGAACGATGCGAGTCAGCGGGGGTGTCGGGCCAGGAAACGTTCTTTCTTCTTACCCTGGCCCTTGTGGAGAAGCCTCCCACGTCGCCCGCTTTTGTCTCCCGGCGGCGCTTTGTTGTATCGATGTTGTGTGACAGAAGCGCCCGAGCCTCCCCGCCAATCGAATGCGAGGATTCAGAGCAGGTGCCAAGCCTTGTTCCTGTAGGGACTGCCGGGTTCTCGTCATCGAAAACCCAGTGTATACTGATGTCTGCCGCCTGAGATGATTGTTCACGCACATCGTAGGGAGATGGTCACCACCAAGTGTTGAACTAGCAACCCATTAAACAACAATTAAACAACAATAGAGTATATTTGGAATTAGCAATATTTATTTTTAATTTTTTTTTTTTAGGAGGAAGGGCTTTGTTTTCTATCTGAACCACCAGCCATGAATTCTGATTCTCAGGCATACCACTTCAGTTTGTACCTTACATAGGAAAGGGGGCTTGGTATGAATCAATCATTTTGGTACCCAACTCCTGAAAACCCAAAAGATTTTGTGTACTGTATCAAAATACAAAAAGGGGGTTTATGATGTAAATCCATTGGTCTCTAGCCCTTTTCCCTCAAGTTGGGACTCGGGCATTTTGAACCGTTCTCCAATGGCCAAGGCCTGTAGACAAAAGACTTCCTTCAAATGGCCAGTAAAGCTTTTCAGAACGCAGATGAAGAATCGACAACATTCTTTCACATCATTACCCGAGGGAGGAGCAGGGATTCGTGAAGGAGGAGGTTAGGAGGTGAGAGGAGGAGGAGGAGGAGAGGGGTAAGAGTGGGGAGGAGGGAACAGGGAAAGAGAGGAAGAGCGACAGAACTCGTCAGCTGCATGCGGCAGCTGTCATCATCCTGTTTTTTTCCTCCCCATCATTTGTCTATTCTGGATGTGCAGATCAGATCACGAGCGCCTTGGTTTGTGTTTCTTTCTAACGAATCCCGTTCCACCTCGCACCCCCACGCCTCCAACTCGACACACAAGCACATATACCCACCCCCTACCCCATACCCCCCCAATCTCACCAAACCCTCCCTGCTCTGCTCAGCCCCACTCCTCCACAGCCTTTTCAGCTCAGGGCTGTGAATGAGTCCCAAGAGTCTCGCTTGCCTCCCTGGAGTTCTGCGGGGGTTCATTAATCTTTCATTGGGACCATGGCAATAGGGAATGGCCCCCAAGCCCCCCCACCACCTACCTCCCAGGCCACCTTCCACTATTCTCCAACCACTATAGAAAAAGTCTTGGAAGAGACTCCTTTAGCTACCTACTGTACCTACCAAACTCCAAATATTCCCCTGAGTTAGTTTGCGACAACTCATCGGTGTAGACCAATTCCCATATTGCATGACACCCCCACCCCGAGTCCCATTACCGTTTTTCAAAGTCAACACTATCCCACTCTCACAGTTGAGTTTTTTTATGCATAGATTTAAGTCACTAATGAGCTTGTGAGGGCCTACACGAGACCACGCACTCAAGCAGATCCACTCCACCAACATCCCCCCCCCCCCCCCCCCCCCCATTTGCCACCTCACTACCCCCGCCCCCCTTCAACATATCATCCATGTTATGATAAGTCTGATTAGTGCTCCTTCCTTGGCTGCTGAGGACAGGATAAGGATGTGTGGGTAAAGGGGCAAAAGCCACCGGGCTAATCTACAGCAGCGCTCTAATCTGGTTATCTGGTGGCCGGGGGTACGGTCCCAAGCACGGAACATCGGGGGCCCCACGGCAGCTCCACTGTAATCTTTGGGTAATTGAAAAAAAAAAAGGGGGGGGGAGCGGGTGGGCTGCACCACTTAGGGGCACAAAGAGAAGATTACATTGCTCGAAGTAATTTGGCAAACATGCAGAAATGGATTTTCAGCTCCTAACCCTTTTAGTAGGATACAGTCCTCCTACCTCTCGAGAATCAGGCCCCAGGGGGAAACGACAAAGATGGAGGGGAACTGTGGCGCGTTGACCGAAGCCGCTAATGAATCTGGATTTACATGCGCTGCCTTGATTTTTGGCGGTTTGCACAAGATCGATTACTTGCACTGAAGCTGTGGTTAAAAGTGCTTCATCACACATCAGGCCCCAAATGAGAAGTGGCAACCCCCCAGGGCCTCATGGACTCTGACTGAATTCCAGCGTTACACCGCAGAAGTGTTTTTAATTACAAACCACACTGTTTTCACTGAGGCCCGGCGGTTTGGCGCCTGCGGGACACCCGGAATATGATACGCTCTTATTTTACGTTTCCCCCAATATTAATCCTGGCCTCTTTTCTTTCTTGTCTTCTCTCTTCTGCAGTCGAATAAGGTTCCAGTGGTTCAGCACCCTCACCACGTGCACCCTCTCACACCGCTGATCACCTACAGCAATGAGCACTTCACACCAGGAAACCCACCACCACACCTACAGACAGACGTGGACCCCAAAACAGGCAAGTGTCGGGACTCTGGATCAAGTAGATACCAAATACCTTTGAATTTTATTTACAAGACTTGAAACAAAGACTATTTTTCCATCTGAAGCATTGGGTCAAGAAATTTGAGGGTTATTTGTACTCTGCAGCCGAGTCTGTAATTAAGGATACAACCCTGCACCCTGTGGACCTTCCATTTTTCTCACATTAATCAGTCTGAGGCCTTCATTGGAGCTTGACCTGTTGCCTTTTTTTTTTTGTTCATGGCCAACCTGCCTCTCCATGGTGAACCATTGTGTTCTATTATCTAGTATTTTATTGGTCTCCAGTCAGTCATTTAGATAATGATGTCGCCTTATTACAACGGCCCTTACAAGGGTGGAAATAATGCACCAGCTGCTGTTTAATGCAGTGCGTAATGGGGCGGCCTAATCGAGACTCAGTGTTTAATTAATTAACGAGGCATATTAGGTCTGGTGGGCTGCTTGTGTGGCTTTTAGCAGAATGGCGCTCCAAAATGCACGACACATTTTTTTACGCCTCAGCCTGAAGATACTTTCATTTGTGATGCCATGTTGGCAGCATGAAGAAACTAGAGAAATATGTCTCGTTCTTATGTGAGAAGTTATTGCCTAACGAAGGTTTTGAGAGCACTACTTGGCCGTTACCAACATAAATCAATGTAATATATATATATATATATATATATATATATATATATATATATATATATATATATATATATATATATATTAATATATATATATATATATATATATATATATATATATATAACATTTTAATCAGAAAATTCAGTCAAATGCTCATCTCTTGTCTGACCGATAAAAATTTGGAAGTCAAAGTGCCACATTCGCTCATGCCGCTATTTGAATGAGCTTGCCAGCTAGCATATCTGTCTCTGCAGCAATTCAAGCAGTTTTATGACATTCAAAGCTAATCTAACTTTATCTACTGTACAATTACTGTAGCTACGTGATGTATCTCCATGCGCTGTGAATTTTTTGACTCACTCGCTAGCTAGCATTAGCCTTATCTGCTACAAGTCAAGTAGTTTCACTACATCCATATCTAGCCAATTGAGCTATTCAAATAAATATTGACTTAATCTTAGCTACACTCACCCACCCTTCCATTATGCGACGTATTTCCATATATTGTAAAGTCACAACTTATCAAACTTATGATCCCTAGCATTAGCATAGTAGCTGTGTTTAATCCAAAGCTAATATTAGGTACTTTCATCCATCTTATTGTTATTCTTCTCCATACAGTCAGAAGTGACACTCTTACTACGATTGGAGCCGTATGATTTGATTGATGTGGCTAAATCAAAAGGAGCCTGCTCCCCAAAGACAATTGTACATTTTTCACCGCTGGTGACACCAAGCAGAGATCGTAGCAGTCAGCAATTAGCCTAAATCGCTTCGCTAACAATGTTTAACAGCTGCAGATTTCCGATAGCTTTTGTCGTGCATATAGAATGATGTCGGTGACAGGGAATGAGGAGGCAGCCTCCCTCTGATCACATGCAACGGCATAATGATATTGTTGAGTTGTGTTAACTTCTAAACCTCCGTCATTTTAGATCATTAATCTTCCGAATTCGTGTGACAAATGTGACAAGAATCGTGTTGGTGTTTTATTATTTTTATTTATTTTTTATTCCCCTCCTCCTCTTCGTCACCTCTCTCCCCTCTGTGCCTCCTCCAAACACATTGTGCCGCTGTCGCCTGGTGAGGCCTTTGATCAGGAAGTGTGATTTTTTTTTTTTTTTTTTTACGGTGTGTATGTGTGTACACGTCAGAAACAAGGCTTCCTCTTCCTCCTCCTGTGATGTGTGCGACACTCCAGATTCTGACAAAAGATTTGATTCTTCATCTTGTCCACCTCCTCTCGGCACTCATGTCATCTTCTATTTCCGCAGGAATACCAAGGCCTCCTCATCCTCCAGATATTTCTCCTTATTACCCGCTGTCACCTGGCACTGTCGGCCAGATCCCCCATCCCCTAGGATGGTTAGTACCACAGTAAGCGAATCCCTTTTTTTTTATATACTACTACTCTTTGTACTTTGTTCTTTCATAAGTTGTGTGAAAAGTTAGGAAAAGTCCGCTTTCAGAATTGAGTATAGACGAACATTGAAGCCACAAATAGAAAATTGGCTTTTTAATGGTGAATAAATAGCAAAAATGACACATAATATTTTGAAGGTTACAAGTCGTAAGATTAATTTCCAATTATGTGTTTTAAGGATCAACTTTTTGGCATATCTTAACATTCTATGTGGACGGTGTCAATTACTGTTGGATTTTTGCTATTTGTGGCAACGCTGGAGTTGGTTCTCTATCATGTGAAATTAACGTTGTCTAATTGAAAATGTGTTGCCATTCTGAATTTCGCCGGCTAGTTCAAAGCTGAGCAGTGCTGCAGTGTTGTTGGATGCACAGATCAATAGCCCAAACTTGACTTTTTGATGAGCTTGGCGATGCAGGCATTTGTGCTTGGCGATGTTTCCGTCGCATGCGCCACATACACAGATCTGCTATCCTAGTTGAAGCGTAATCCCATGAAGTGCTGCCTCCAAGAGTGAAATTGATTGCAGCATTTTCCAGTTGACACTTTAGGTACCGACCTAAATACTTGCACCCCTCGTCGTAATGGTGGTGGAAGACCCTGCAGTAGATGTGGGTGGGCGGGGGGCAGTGCCTCGTTTGCATGAGACAGGACCACCCCTTCAAAACGGAAAGAGAGGTGCCATAATTGTTGCTCCTTGGCTTTTCACAAACTGACATGTTTTCATTTGTGGGAAAAAAAATAATCTGATCTCCAAACTTTCTTCACCGCAGAATCCTGACGAGAGTTCCTCGTTACAATTTTTTTTTAATTACTATTATGGCGTACCCTACTTTGCATGTCTCTGTAGGGTCAAATTAGAGTAAATGAACGGCGATTGCCCGCCTTTTACCCGCAATCCCGCATGGGGACTCTCCCTGGGTAACTCTTGTCAACACTTGTTAATATGACAAAAGGCTACAAATTAAGCTCTGTTAATTTAATGTTTTCTCGCCGCCGTCTAAATAGCGAGAAAGGGCCCCCGAGCGCCGCCACGCCGCCCTTTGATTTGCTGCACTTTATTTTCCGTATAAATTTACATTCATTATTGTTTGTCTTTTGGATGTGTAGACCTCAATTAGCGTGATGGCTCCATTAAAGGGAGCCGCACTTCGTCTTTAATTATCACAACAAAACACCTAGTTCCAGCTCGGGGAGGGGACCGGGAGGGGGCGGCACACCGAGCGAAGGGTTATGAAATTTAATTAGCCGCCACTATCAAGATTTTGCAGCTTTCAAAATTGTCGGGAGTTTATTCCCACCCCGCCTTTGATCCGCTGCTCCGCAATCCCCCAGATTTTTGTCCCCGATCAAATGAGAATAAAAGAGGCCGACTTGAGGGGGCTCGCTACCTTCTCGTCTGTCAACCTTGTTTCTTTACCTTTCTTCTTTTTCTTCCCAGGCAAGGTCAACCTGTTTATCCAATCACAACAGGGGGTTTTAGACACCCCTACCCAACTGCGCTCACTGTCAACGCATCCATGTCAAGGTGAGTTGAGCCCTCGGCGCGAAACGCACACACAAGCGCATACACAAACTCTTCTTAGCTCGTGTTGCAAGTTCTCCCTGAAGGACGCCTCGCGCTTTCCCGTATTCAAAAGGCCAAATCTCCAGCAAGGGTGCTCAAATATTAATTATATTTATCTTCTCCCCCCACCGCCCCACCCCCTTAATGAGGCCCCCGAAGAACATTTAGCCCCCGCTGCACGTCAGGCTGAAGCTAAATCAGCCGGGGCACGTAATTGCCAGACATAAACAAACACAGCAGCGCTTTGGGAGAAAAGTTACGAGGCATAGTTTCATTCCGAAGTGCTGCTGTGAGCATCAGTCAATGTGTTTTATATGTGTACTTGTAGCCATTTTGTGTATACATGCATGTGTTTTTGTTGTTGTTTGTTTTCCTTTACAATCGTGCGGTTCCCTTGAGAAACTTGACATTGTGTGGTTAATGAATTCAACTTTGGATGGCCAACAATCAATACTGATGAATCTGCAGTCGCTGTCAGAAGCCCACACTTAAGACAAGCTTGATAGATTTGTGTTTCTAAAACAAGTGTGACGATATTTTCCAAGAATGACGATCGGTCTGTCAAATTGCTAAGTCTGATTGGAACGGCCCTTTCAACCTCAGTACAACGCATCAAGAATTTTGAAAATCATATGATTGAGTCCTGACAAATTGCCAACATGGTTGACGTTTTTGTGTGAATGTGGCAAAAAAATTGAAATTGGAGTAAAACAGGATAGCTTTCTTACTTTTCGTTTTGTCTGGAACTCGAGGCAGCCCTTCGCCGATTGGCTGACAATTATCAGTTAAAAATATCCAGGGGCTTTCAAAGTGGACGCGTCAAAATTACCGTACCGTTTCAAAAGTCATATCTTGTCCTAAAAACGTGACAAATAGCTCATGTGGAACATTTTTAGTGTGAAGAGTTTATGAGCTTTGGTAAACGCTTTTTATTTTGTGTGTATTTGTTATGGAGGATTTTAGAGGTGTTTGGAGTGCTCATTCCAAGATGGCCGCCACTTATGTTGATATTTCTAATGTTTAAGATGATATACGCTAACATCTGATACTGTTGCTCATTTCAAATGTGACATTGTCATGTCATTTGTATTGTATTTTTTAAATAGTAATTATAATTAATCTGTTGTTTTCCCTAAATAAAATAATTGAATGAAGTATTCATTTATAAATCATGCCAACGAAGGCTCATCCAAAACAGATTTTTGTGTAGTTTCTCTGCAATGTCACCAACTAGTGGCCTGGCATAATCATTACAGCATTGTCATCCACTTTGCCGAAGTCCTCCCCTATAGCTACACTCAGCCCAGGACTTGAAGGGGTCTGCGTTAAGCGCCGAGGGACCGTTTGGAACTGAAGTTTAATTGTGGCCCGATTGGAAAAGCAGCTCCTGTGGGCGTTGTATTTAGACCTGTGTGACATTGATGGATCGTGTCCACATGGGGAGGGAGGCAGTGTGGAATGAGGGATTTCGGGGTTGGGGGGGGGCGTTGAAAGCTGACTTTCCAATCCGGCACAGCTGTTCCCAAGTCGTTAAACTGTCCTCAATAACGCGTCTACCTCGTTGAGGCCCATCTTTATGGAAAGGGACCCTCCAGATTGTCCCCGCTGGAGCAGAGGTCCAGACATCTGGCAGCGGCGTCCGTGTCCCGACTGGGCCATTAAGTGACTGATAATTTGCTCTCCACATTGTCATCATCCTATTTCCATCGTGGCTAATTGAATCTGCTGGCTGCGGGGTGTGTGCGGGGAGCTAATGCCCTGTGATGAAACCCCTAATTTAATTACTCAATAGAAAGGGGAAGGGGTGGGGGGGCTGTTTGAGAGGTCTCTGGAGAAGGATTTTACCATATCCTCCCGTTCCTCTGCTTAAAATTTTTGTTAATTCTCAAGCCCATTACGCACCAAGCAAAATGTCCAAATGTGAGTGAACTGTCGTGTAGTTTGTAGGGTTCGATTGTGGCCAGCTAGGTTTGCTACGATGCAAATTTTAAGTCTTTCACATCCTTAGCATCCTAATAGCAGTATTACCTGAGTCAATACTGGAAAAAAAAAATCCAATGTGATTGCTAATAATGTCCTTTTCTAAATCAGCAAAGGTTTAACTGAGGCGACTAGTTTTTTTCTTGAATTTGGGGGGAAAATTATTCAAAAATGACTTCTGCAATTTTACTATTAGGCTAACAATATGCACCTGTGGCTAAAAAAGTGAAGCGTGGAGAGTCTGTCACCAAAATACATGCACGAAATACGAGTGTCATGGATTTACTGCACAATGCGGCCAACAGCCTCACCAGCTTGCTCGCTTTGTATTAATATGACTTGCAGCTTATTTCAAAACCACGCCATGCATTTTGTGGTTGGATAAAATACCCGAAAAGAGCCCCAGTATGCGAGGGTCAGGCACCGGCTGTAATTTGATTGTCCATTTCCGTCTAGCTGGTGTGCGGCAGGCTTAAGACATGAGCAAAGACACAAATTTTCTCTCTACTCGGGAACCGTCCCGCTCTATACACCTGACCCCCAAATTAGCGGACAGGAAATGGATCTGGTACCTGCTAGCACCTTGCAACTCCTGTTAAAAATGCATCATGGGGTGAGATAAAAAGATTTGGGATAATGATGGGAGTCTCGGTACCTGTATTAGGTATGTGTGTGTGCTTGTGACAGGTGGGCCGCCCTTTGATATGCCCCCGCCTCCTTCCAAATCCCGTCGTTCCTGCTCCTTCTCGGGCCGGATCATTACACATTAAACAGGCACGGTTGGGGGGGTTTGTGCTTTACGTCGGCAATTAAGCGGCACTGCCTGGTGATACCGCCCCCACCCCGACATACCTTTCCGATTGAGACATAGGGGCCCGAGGTCGGGGCGGGGCCCTCTTCGCCGTTCCTTTCTCTGTGTTGATTAAATTGGTCCGAGGCGCCGCGTTCCTGGCGACGGCGATGACGATGCCCCCTGCTCTTCAAAGAGACGGCCGTCATGTTTAAACCATAACCTGGTCCCGCTGAGGGGGCGGGGGGGGGGGGGGGGGGTACCAGGCAGTGTGTAGGTGGCGAGGGGACAGGAAAGAGAAGAAGAAGAAGGAAAAAAATAGATTTGGAACAGAGGAAATTTTAACAAGTGCACAGAGAGGCGCGAGAGGCGAAGGGGGAGGGAGGAAGCAGCGGCGGCGACGGCAGCCCCTAATGATGGGCGACGCGCAGCCGCCCGCCCGCCCGCTCCGCCAAGCCTCCCCATCAGCACATGACATGGCACAAACACCAGCGTGTCAGGGATGAAGGCAGGAGAAGGGAAAAGAGTTTGAAGGGTGTGTGTGTGTTTGGTGGAGGGATGGGGAGGGGGGGCGGCGCCCTCGCTCTCCCCTGAGATGGCCTCCAAAAGAAACTAGTTGTTCCTGGCGAGTTTATCCTCATCATTATATTCTGGCTCCGAGCCATGCAGCCAGACACGGAGAGATAATGAGCTTTACAAAAAAAAAAAAAAAAAAGAAACGGCAGAAAGAGGGAAAAATATTCCTTTTTTTTCCTCCTCCTCCTTCATCCCTCTCTCTTGGATGTTTGGTCACATGGTAGCCCCGCACTGTCAACAATGCGGACGGGTGGATGTGTGCGCACTCGCGCGGATTCCTGCGGGAAGGGGCTGCTTTCATAAATTGATGGAGGGGATGCAATGAACAGCGAAAAGGGAGGATGAGAGGAAGGAACGAGCCCAGTTGATGTCAGATGCCGCAATTTGGCCACTTTGATGGGCTCGCCCGTCCAACTCCAGCGGGAGAAAATGGATGGATTTTTACCCACGTCTATACCAGCACACTCTACTGTTCAACTTTACCCACGTATTTCACTTACTAGCAGCTACACGTCCAATGTTACAGCTAGTTAGAGTCCAAGGGAACCATTTAAGGACTTTGATAACAGGATAAGTTCGAAGGCAGGTTTTTTGATTAATTGACTTTTCAACATTTTTTTTTTATTTTTATTTTATTTTATTTTTTTATACAGTGTCTGTGGACTCACCAATTTTACAACTGAAGCAGCTTTTGGTTGTTCAGCTAGTGTTTAACCATAACCAAATATTCACCAAATATGTTTACTAATTAACACTTGTTGCATTCCGACAGAATAATTAACTCATTTGCTCCCAAAAACATATACGTATGTTCTTTTTTTAAATGTATTAGTGTCCCAAAGATGTTTTTTTTTAATGCTAGAGCATACAAAAGGCTTTGATGCAGGCTCTCAACTACAGAGAACGGGTGGAAAAAATGGTAGTAATTCCAAAAACAGCCAGCAGGTAGCAGTAGAGTATAAGAGATCAACAAGGGCCATGATGAAAACAAGCAGATTTTGTGAATAATGATTCAACTTTAAACTTTATGATTGAACTATATCTAAATATATATATATATATATATATATATATATATATATATATATATATATATATATATATATATATATATATATATATATATATTCTAATGTTAATTGCTGCAAAACGGAAACAGAAAGAAATATGTATTTTTTTCCTGATGAAAGAAGAGTCTCTAATCTTTCTTTTGGTAGGTTCCATGTTTTTATAGCAATAGAACACAATATTCTGGGCCTGGCAAAATCAGTCAAAATCCAGTAAAAGGCCAGGAGCGAAGGGGATTGCTTCAGTGAAAATGGCTGCCAGTGAATGATTGATAGGTGCTTTGTAGCCCTGAAATAGGATAAGTGCTAGAAAATCAGTGGACTAACTTTGCGATAATGGTAGTGACCAACTTAAGACCAAAATAACTTTGCATACTCTGAGTTTTTGCCTCTGTTTCACTTTGGTAGCAATTACCGATTCCAACGGAATGGTATACGTTGGTAGTGGCCAACTAATAACAGAAGCAGCTTTCAACTGATCGGTGTGAAACCACATGTAAGTGCAGTGCAGGCATTGAAGAACCAAACAGGCAGCAAAAAAAAAAACAATGTATCCACACAATCCAAGTTTCTCAATGTTGAACAACTGTCGACTGATTTATATGATGTGATATCTGTGTTGCACTTGCATTTGATGTGTTTTCTGGGCCACTTCCGTTCACGACGAGGAACTCGCGGGACGGAATCGAGCCCACTAAACTGTCATGTTGTTGTTTTTCCCCATTTCACCCGCGTCCATTCTGACGATTTACACAGTCTTCTGTCCTCTAGGTTCCCCCCACACATGGTGCCCCCCCACCACGGTTTGCACACCACGGGCATCCCGCACCCGGCCATCGTCACACCCAACGTCAAGCAGGAATCCTCCCACAGCGACATCAGCTCCCTCAACAGTTCGTAAGTAGTCGAGCAACGGTGGACTTTTTCTCCACGACGTGTTTCTTGGGCGAACGCTTTTAATTTCTCAACCTCGCTGTCCCTGCTGCAGGAAGCAGTCAGATGCTAAAAAGGAGGAGGAGAAGAAGAAGCAGGTCCACATAAAGAAGCCGCTGAACGCCTTCATGCTCTACATGAAGGAGATGCGGGCCAAGGTGGTGGCCGAGTGCACGCTGAAGGAGAGCGCCGCTATCAACCAGATTCTGGGTCGGAGGGTGAGTTACCTCGCGGTGAGTGCTTCGACCACGTTTCCCCACTTCCTTCTCACCTCTCTTGGGGAACCCCCCCACGTCCCCCCTTGTCTTTTTCCAGTGGCACGCGCTATCAAGGGAGGAGCAGGCCAAGTACTACGAGCTGGCCAGGAAAGAACGACAGCTCCACATGCAGCTCTACCCCGGCTGGTCGGCCCGAGACAACTATGTAAGTTTTTAAGTTTACAAGTCGTAACGGACTCTTCTTTCCTCGCCCCCAACAAACCCGAGCCTGTCACCTGGCTAGCTCGCCAACGTGCTCGAATCGGCGGGGGATGGTGTCATTGTCGCGGACGACCCACATTTCCGTTCTGAGAGGCTGAATTTTCAGGACATGCTTCAGATGACGTTCACCTAACCCTAACCCCCCCAAAAACAAAATTTTTTTTATGTTTTTTTTTATTAACTAACACTACGAGGCTAAAACTTAGAACAGTAAATATGGTGACATCAGCCACATAACAATCAGCCACTTCTGATGCCCGTATCAGATCAGGCTCCGGCACCTTTATAATCCATATGTACTCAGTCACATACGACAGTAGAACATGAAGATGGGACCCCCAAGTGGGCTAAAAATAATATGCACTTTAATGTGTTTAATAATGCAAAATCATTTTTTCTCATAAGTTGCTAGAGGTGCACCAAAAATCACGAGTCAATAAAATTGGTGAAGCAGCATGTGGCTCATTATTCGAGATTGTTCGTATACTTTCTGTTCCAAAATACATTCGATTGTTGTGGTCACAAGACCCTTCCAGCTCTCTTGTCTTTCCCAGTATTTTATTACATGTTTCTATTATTGATGTATTATTGTTTACTTTGGTGTTGACGCTGCCCCGTGTTGACTCTCACGTAGTTGTTTATAGCGCGCTGTAAATCCAGCCTCACGAATGATTGGTCATTAGAGTCCAGTTTTGGGAGCCCATCAAGACAAATTGAAGAAAATAAGCGAGCGGAGCGCGGCGCTACAAGAAAACAATTCTCATCAGGCTCGTACCAACCGCAGGGCAAAAAAGAAGAAGAAAAAAAAGACGGCGAAAGAAGCGATGAATAAATAAATAAACACAAAGACGAGTTGTAGTCTCCCGGCTTCATGTTTTGGGGCGTCCTGCAATATAATAACTAAGGTTCCTGTCTGTGTCTGTCTCCCTTTTTTTCCCCCCCTCTTTCTATTTTTTTGGCGGCTAACCAACAGGGGAAAAGGAAGAAGAGAAAAAGGGAAAAGCAGCAAGCGGAGAGCAACGGTAAGCGAGCGGCAATTATCTCCTATATTACAGCGGCCCCGTCATGTGTCAGCCACATGTGACACCCCGCCAGATAAAAGTCAAGCTAGTTTTGTTGTGTGTGTGTGTTTGTGCTGCTTTTTTTTTTTTTTCATCATAGTCATGCAATGCAATATTTAAATGGTAGCGTTGGCTGTACAGTAACAACTCCCCATCCTCCCTCCCTCCCTCCACTCTTTTTTGTAGTCTTCCCTTGCTAATAACGGCTGAATATGCATGAACCCCCTTAAGAACCCCCTCCTGTCCCATCCCGTACCTCCCCCTCCCCTTATGCCCGTTAGCATTGTGGTATATGTATATTTGAGAATACTCTGAGATGAAATTAACCGTTTTTCTAATGCCTGCAAGCCTGCAAATATATTACAGTACTGTGTGTGCGTGTGCGTGTACGTGTGCGTGTGTGGACACTAACCGGGCTGCCCCCTCGCTTGCCTTGCTTTTCATCACGATCGAAACAAAAATTAAGGAGGTTTCCTCATCCTGTGACTGCTCCATCTTTCATAATTTATACAAATATATTTTTCCTGATCGTTGGCTTTTATTGTGTTTACTGCCGCTGCTTGTTTTTTTTTTTTTTCTTTATTTTTATTTTTTTGGTTTGTTTTTTTTGTTTTTTTTGGTGACGGTGATCTCCTCTTGAAGGCCTCTCTATCTGTTCTTGTTTTCGTTGCAGAACACAGAGAATATTTTCCAAACCCTTGCCTTTCACTCCCTCCGATTACAGGTGCTAATGTCAATTTTTTTTTTACTATTAAATATACTAACTTGTTTTCTTTCCTTTTTAATGATCTTGATCTATCTATCCATGGATGTGTTGAATTTTTCAAAATATTTTCTTATTTCCTTTTTCTGCTGCCTTTTTTTGTAAATCTGTAAATGCTAAATAACAAAAATGTTGATGTACACTAAGGTAATTTATGATCTTACTGTTTGAAGGGTTTGATGCCAGGGTAAACCTCCTTAATGGATAAAAACGCTCCCTCTTGTGCCTCACCTGTAGGCTAGCATGCCAACTTGAGATTATTTGAGGCCACTTTTCCACACTAATGCAAGCGATGGTAGGCATGGGCCGCTAAGATTCCGATGGTATGATGACTGAGCAAAAAAAAACGTATAGGGACCGAGCCCGAGTCGTGAAAATACACAAATAATTGGTGCTCCCTTATAATTGCTCTGAAACATTTTTTATATATATGGAAAAACATGCAAATAATCAGGGATACAGTTAAAAAATAAATAAAAAATAACGGAGTAGGTTTCCCAAAAAACATCTGCAATTAGGCAAATATGCAACTAATGAACTAGATATAATATTCAAATATTTGGGTAAAAAAAAATTTTTCTCTTGAATTTGCTATGTACCGTTGATTTTATTCTGTATAAAATCAAAATATAGTCTCCCAGTAAATCTGCTTATTTTTCGGAAAATTCTGCTCCCTTATAATTGCTATGGGGGGGGGGGGGGGGGGGGTACATGGGAAAAAATACGCAAATAATCAGGGATACAGTTAAAAAATAAATAAATAAAAAATAACTGGGAGTAGGTTTCCCAAAAAACATCTGCAATTAGGCGAATATGCAACTAACGAACTAGGTATATTAAAATCTTTGGGTCAATATTTTTTTTTCTATTGAGCATGCTGTGTACAGTTGATTTTTTTTCTGTATAAAATCAAAATATAGTCCACCAGTAAAAGTGTTTATTTTTTGGAAAATGCTCTTCTCCACTTAATGAATTCGCCTCGGAGCAAAAACATACGTATGCTAGCCATTTTGGTTAGCAAGTTATGTGTCTCAGTAGCAGGTCTATATTTATTTCACGCTAATTCTCATAGCTGGTTGCTAACGATCGTTTCAAGACGGCATGAATTTGTTCAAGAGTGATTGGTGGCACTTGCATAAACGTGATATCGTATTGGAAATATTGGCTCCGCGTGCAGCCACGCTTCTTTCGGACGTTTCACATATTCTTCGTCTACCAAGCCGCGGAGCGTTATTGGCCATTGTCTTCTGAACCTTGAAACAGTCACCGGCCCATGCCTACAAGCGACTGACTATAAGTATTTGAGAATTAGATTTCCCCTCCGCCTTATTAATCCTCCCCCTGGCGAGGGCTAATAAACGCTAATAAAGCTAGCTGCCGCTGTCTGGCCATTTTGACGAATCCACCCTGCATTTTCTTAACTTAGATTCCGCTACTGGAATGTGATTGTGTTCATATCCTGATTTTTGATCTAGTGCATGGAATGTGGTTGGATAACTACTTACTAATACTTGGAAAAATCCCATCAAAGGCTGGATTTACACTGTAGGTCTGAATAGAGGTTAAATGTAGCCTATTCACCTCGGAAATATTCAACTTGGTATTTTTTTTGTATTTAGACCAGGGATGGGTAACTTTAACAATGGAAGGGGGCCACAATTTTTCGTCAGCGCTATTGGGGGCCACATAGGGCCGTACACTTCCAAACCAGTTGTAGAATATTTTTTGTGTGGACGTTCTGCATGAGATTCTGGTTTTTAGCCACATTTGGAAATTGGCCTTTTTCGATTGTATTGCTTTGTTTTGATTTTTCTTCCCTGGAGTGGAAGCAAGCAGTGTAAATCCAGCCACGAGGCACAATTGGCAATAGCTGTCAATCTCCGTAGACTCACTGTAACTATTTCTCCTTATTTCTCTCCTACTTGTGCTTTTTGTTTTGTTTTATTTTGGTGCAATTTTTTTTTCTTCCTTCTTCTTCTTCTTCCTCCTTGCTGGCTTCCCCCACCCCTTTTTCTTGGCCGCCGCGGCATCAGACCTGAGCGCTCCTAAGAAGTGTCGAGCGCGCTTTGGGCTCGATCAACAGAATAACTGGTGTGGCCCGTGCAGGTGTGTATGGGGTGTGCTTGCACCGAGTCCGGGGTGGTCGGGTGCAGGCTGGGTGAGGGGAGTGACGCCACGCTGGGACTTCCTCATCTTTTCGCTCGCTCCTTTTTTTTTTTTTTTCCTCCCTGTTCTCCTGTTTGTCTGGCCGAGCTACATCACCTTCCTCCAGCCACGCCCTGCCGGTCTGTCTTGAATCTCCAAGGGTGCCCGAGTGATGCTTGTATGAGTGTGATCAAATTTGAGGGGGGTTATTGACTGGCAGGTGGGGGCTTGGGGAGGTCCAAAATGGAGGAGGTCCCAGTGTTTACCAGCCTAAACCTCAACCCAGGCTCCATGTGTGTGTTTTTTTTTGTCTGTGCAATGACGTGTCCATTTTTTTGTTTTGTTTTCTTTATCGTCCGTCTCCTGTGTGTGTTTTTGTTTGTGTCCTTTTACCTCTTTGGCTATAACAGATGCAAATACCCCAAAGAAGTGTCGTGCCTTGTTCGGGCTTGACCAGCTGAGTTTATGGTGCAAACCGTGCAGGTACATAACTTGCCTGAATGGGAGCAAGGCCACCGCCATGAACTTTTGTAATTTTTTCTCTCCCTATTTCCTTGATGATTTTCTCTCTTTCTAAAATACGTTTCCATCGGTGTGCTCAACAGATGGCAAACTGCTTTTTTACCCTCAGATTTTCCTGCAGTATAATAGTTAAAATAAAAATCCCTTTTCATTGGATTCAGTTAAAGCCACTTGGTAGAAAATGGATTTCGGTAGTGTTTTTTTTTTTTTTTTTTTTTTAAATGCTGGAAATCCATTTTCTCCGCTCCCCCGACCCACCTTATTAACTGTCATGTTTGTCCTAATTGGCACCTCCCTTTTATTGAATAACAATGTGATGCTCGGCAATTTTTTATTTTAGCCCTGCTTCCTCTTGAGGGGCCCGCTCAGTGACACTCTTTTCTGTGCTCCTCCTCTTCCTCCTCCTCCTTCCCTCTCTTCCTCCTCTTCAATAACCCTGACTTAGTCCCTACCTGTTGTCTTTCTGTTCTGACACAAGCAGTCTTTGAATTGGGAATGCTTTCATGGTAGGTATTTGTTTCTGCTAAGTACATTTCCTCCCTCCCCCCTTTTTTCTCCGTGGCATATTCCATTTGTGTTGTGATGACCGTCAACACTCCTCTTCCGCCATACGAAGACGGGCGTACTCCAACAGATCACAAGATCAGGCGCGATAATTCTGTCTTCATTACAGGAGCCGAGAGGTTAAGAGTCCTCTCCGGGGCTCCCGTTGCCGAAAATCCGGCCTAATTTCCCGGGAGGAGGCGGGAGCGAACAAAAAGAACGAAAAATCAATAGCGGCGCATACGATGAATCGATGCGCGTGTTAAAAAATGGATATGAGCTCATTTGTTGCTCTTTGACGGACAGTTAGCGGGAGCCGGGCCCATACTTAGCGGCAAAACGATACCCTGCTGCGCCCGCTCGATACTTTTCCCAATGTCCCGCCTCCTGGAATTGCATGCACACACCCCCACTCCCATCATGCTTTGTTGGTGTTGCCTCATTCCCAGTAATGTGCTCTCTCTGGTTTTTACTGCCCCAAAAAAATTGGCCACAAAAAGCCTTCTTGTCTTTTTGTTGTTGTTGTTGTTGTTAGTCTGAGTTTCCGTCGTTGCCTTCAGGCGGGTTCACCACCAGGGTCAAGGTAAAAGCATGAGCTGGGGCAGACTTCACCCCCTTAACCAATCCAGCCCCGGGTGGTCACCTTACGACTCGAGAGGGGTCCCGAACCCGGCAGGAATGCAAACATGAGGTCATGACCCCTCATGTTCACGCTTGTGTCTGTGGGGCAGGTGCTCGCCAGTGCGCATCTTTTTCTATGATTTTTTTCAAGCATAATTCTGTACCGAGTGTACAAGCTGGGACCCCCTCAGGAGGAGAAGGTAGAGTGGCGAGTGGGGCTGGGGGGGGGGGCACCAGTAGCAAGTGCTGATCCCCAATTGTAGCTTTTCTCCGGAAGAATAACTTTCACAAAGCTACATGGAATCAATCAGATAATTAGTTAAAAATAGCAATGACTAAAATCATCTTAGCACCTCTGTAAGGCAACTTTTAATCAACCTTTAGTGCTTAAGTCACTCCTGGACGAATTTAACGAAAGGATGTGACTGTAATCATTGACGTCAGAAGTATTTCAAGCCATGTTTTCAGACTGTATGTGAAGACGCTCATGAGGACAGAAGCAGAACCCTAACCCTGTCTTGGGAAACCAGTAGTTTCACTCTCGAGACTTAGGTCAGCGTCGCAGCGTGTTAGAAAGAGTAAAGTTGAACTCATTTGACCCAATGACCTTTACGACAAAGGTTGGGGATAAGTTTGGGAGAGTTTCATTTTCAAAGAGGCCCATGGTCTCGTTCTTTCCAGCGCCATTCATACAAAACGGCAACACGGTGGGAATAAGACGTCAAAACGCTCGGCAGTGTAAATCCAGAGAGTGAGCATTACTTTGATCTTTGTGTCCATTCCTCATCACTTCCCGCCTGCTTCGTGTCCTGTTTCCTACTCTTGGGGGGGTCATTTCTCGATCATGCATGGCAAACCGATGCATCGTCGTGCATTCGCGTGAGCCGCCATCAAATCACAAGTCTGAAAGATTCTCTTGTCTCGCCTTGCCCTTCCCGATCCAGGAGGAAAAAAAAGTGCATTCGCTACATCCAAGGTGAAGGCAGCTGCGCCAGTCCTCCCTCCTCGGACGGAAGCTTCCCAGACTCCCCCCCGTCCTCGCCCTCTTCCGTGGTCCCGTCCCCCTCGCCAAAAGAGTCCAAACCTCAGACTGAACAAATGCAACCTCTTTCACTGACTATGAAACCCGCCCACCAGCCGCTCCTCCCTCACCCGCACCTCCTGGCCGGACCGCCGGAAAACGTCACGGCGGCGGGCAGGAAAACGCTGGCCCCGGAACCCGCCGACGTCCCACCCTCGCGGCTACCGGGCCCCTCGGTAGTGTCCCCAATGGCCCGGCCCTCGCCACTGCTGTGTCATTCCCACTCGCTGCAGCCGCTGTCGCTTGTGACCAAGTCTATAGAGTAGGAGTCGGACCCTCTTCTTCTTTTGTTTCTTGTAGCCCCTGCTAGCTATTTTGTTTTCAAGGTCATTGGTCAATATTTGACCCGCCAAGGAACCATCCAATTTTCCTAAATAATTAACACCAGGAGCTGTATAACAATAGCTCGATAAAACTTTTTGAATCCTTTGTGTCTTCTGCAAAAGGTCGAGGAGGTAACTAGGCTGTTGGTTGTTGATGTGTTCTCCGAAATGCCAAAAGGCTTCTTAAGTCAAATTTTGAAATACAGAAGGCAAATCATCCGGGCCATGGTCATCCGCTCAAGTTGAGAAAACTGGAGGCTTCTTCACTCAAATCTTGTCTTCAACAACCAAGATTCTTGGCTTTCAGCTTGAGTTCCAAAGGCCTTTTCAATTCTACATTTGACTGAAGAAGCCTTTTAACAACCAAGAAGAGTCCAATTGCCTCGATTCAACGTTCGCGAAGTGCCATGATCCCGATGACTCAGAGAAGCTTTTGGAGGCAACTGGACTATTCTTTATTGTTGAACACGTTTTCACCTTTAATCCAAAAAGATTTCTTCAGTCAAAATTTCGAACTGAAGAAGCTCTTCTTCAAGAAGATCTTCTTGGTTGGAAGAGTCTACTTGCCTCTATTCACCGTTTGGCTGTTGAAGATGTTCACCTTTTCTTTAAAATGCTCCTTCAGTAAATTTAGAAGCAGCTCGGACATTCAGGTTATGCTAATCTACAAAAGGACTCGAGACTTGAGTGGATCTTATCTTGTTTTTTGGAGACCACCATCCACCTTTATTCGAAAAGAACTCTTCAGTTCTCATGTTGACTGAAGAAGCAAATGTGTAAATGTCATCAATACCTAAGAATCCAGTTTCCTCCTAAACGTTTTCACCATTAATCCAAAAGACTTTCTTTGTCATATTTAAAACCAGAGAAGACTTTTGGATTACATATTCACCAACCCGGAAGATTCCACTCACCTTCATCTCAAATTTTGGTAGTTGAAGACGTTTCACCTTTTAATTCTATCCAGGTTGTAGTAACCTTCAAAAGTTGTACCAAGGCAATTGGACTCTTCTTGGTTGTTGAAGACATTTCACCTTTAATCCAGGTTTCTTCATCTTCACCAACCAAGAAGAGTCCAAAAGGATTCTTTTGGTTGTGAATCGGACTGAATGTGCAAGAAATGTCTAGTGACCTGCGTTCAACTTTTGCGGATGACCGACAAATCCTTTCCCCAGTTTTTGTTTTTCAATTTCGGACAACAGCGGACACGACAAGCAAAAGGCTCGCGTTGGTTCTTCTTCTTTTATTTGTATTAAATACGAGCTTGCGAACCAATCACCCCCTTTCACACAGAGCACCGGGGCGAGAGGCTAGCAGCGACAGCACACCGAGGAACAACTTTGAATTGTGAATTGTTACTTGTTCTTGTTCAAATGTACAGAATCAAAACAAAATGGGGGTTTGGGGTGGGGTGACGGGCTGGTCGGGTCGGGGATATTGTGTTGATTATGCATTCTTCCACTGCTTTTTCTTTGTTTACCTTTCGGGGAGGGTTGGGGGTGGGCGGGTGTTTAAAAGGGTTGTTGAATTGAAAATGTCACCACGCTAGGACCAGTAGTATTTATTGCTTTAGAGATTTTGCTCGTCGTATCTTGTACGTGTCTCTTTTTTGACCTTTTATTTCCTTTTTCTTAAAAAAAATGTTGTACAAATATTTTTTCTTAAGGTAAGCGACTTATATATATATATATATATATATATATATATATATATATATATGATCCATTTTTACAAGGAGGTTTTAAGGTTTTAAAAGGCATATTTTTTTCCACCCAACCATCTTTTTTCTGAAAATCCAGATTTCACTCTCGTGTCCCATGTTGATCTCACCAAGCGAGCGTATGCACATATTTCCAGGAACGTGTCGATAAGCCATTATACGAAAAAAAAAAAAGAGCGTCAAAAGCCCTTACCTTTGTCATTTTTATCTCTCAGACTGTTGATCCACCGTGTACAGATTTTTCCGTGCCAAATTTGTGCGATAATTTCATCCCCCCCTCCACCCAGGCCCAGACCACGCTGTAAGGAACCTCTTCTTTTCGTTTCAGTTCAATGCCATCCTTTTGCTGTGACGTTACATAGATTGCTATGTATGTAGTATAAATGTTGCTATAACAAATGTGTTTGGTAGCAAATTGTCAAATATTAAAAATTTAAACCTAATAATAAAAAAGAGAAAAAATGAAGGGCATCATACTGTACAAAACCCACAAGGGCCAAATTCTGTATATTAGGAGGTTCATAAAAAAAACTATTAAATACAAAAAAATACACAAACTGCCACTTTGAAGTACACTACTACATATAGGTAGGTAGGAAAAAATAGGCATGTTGATGTTGCAAGAGGCTGTAAAATATTAACGAGAAAAAAAAGCTACAAGAGAAATCATCCACTCGGTGCCATTGTAGTTGACATGACGCGACTGTAATCTGTCGATTTCTTCTCTGGTTTATTAAGATGCTAATGATAAATAGTTTGAATGTTTCCTTAACGGCTGTGATGTTCTTGTTCTCTTTTATGCTCTTTCCTTTTCTTTTCTTTGTTTGTTTGTCTGTTTCTTCGCGTTCTTTTCAAATGGTTCACCGAAACCACGTTTTTTGTAATGAATAAATGTTAATGCTGTACAGTCTCTGTAGCATGCAGTTCTGTATTAATAAAAGCAACTTAGTATGTGCACGCCTGCGTCTTCCTTCTGCTTCAGCTCAACTTGAACTTCGTGTTCAATCGGGAAAGACGCGCACACACGTTATTCTACCTTCATTGATATTAATATATTTTTTATTTGCCATTCAACTACTTCTACATTTGTCGACCATTTCAAACCATTCCAACTTCAACATGATACAAAAATTCACACTTCATGGGCTATTATTTCTCTGTTTACTAGCATTCACAGTTTTCCCACAATTCAACATTTTCACCCCCAAAACACCCATTCATTTCCAATCAGACATTCAACAAATAACTTCCATTTCAAATTCTCAATCTTCAGCACAATTCACCTTGGGATCAATTTTCAACATTTCCCCAATTTTCCCTCAATGCAAAAGTTCCACATTTTTCACCAACAAAATTCCCCATTCATTTTGAGGGAATCGGGTTATTCAAAATTGGAAATGTTCAGCTCTTTCAATTTACCTTGACATTCAATCGCACCCGCAAATTCCCCTTTTATTTCCAACGACACGTTCAACAATTCCTTCCCATTCTACATTCAAAACTCATTCCATTCACCTTTTGTGAATGATTTTCATCATTCTTAATTCCCACATATCAAAAATTCATTTTTTTTCACTCATATAGTGCACATTTTAACCAATATCATTTCACGATATTTAATAAATATTATTCCACATCATTCCATGCATGCAGTTTCACTCTGCCTTTCAAGATCATTCTATATCTATCATACCACATCATTAACTTTGAACATAATTCCATTTATTTTAACATTCCACCTTATTCAAAATGATTAGCAATTTCAATTTTTTTTTTCATTCAGCATTTCAACATTCACATACAATTTATCCAAAATTGCTTCATCTAGTTTCAAATAAAACAAACAAATATTCCCATCAATGAAGGACTCACCAATAAACACAATTTTTTTCAGGAAGTTACTGCATCAATAGTTGTCCTCTTTTAAAAAAAAATCTTATTTTTGTAGGAACGTGCAACATAGAATAGTCTTTCTTTTAGGTCAGTAAAACATTAATAGTTTGTCTTCTCTTTAGGAGATTGCGACATCAGATGTTTGCTTTATAATACATATTGCAGTCATTCAGACAAAGAAAAGTTTCATTCAGCTCCAGTAAGGGACTCAATAAACTGCAGTAGTATCAGTCGTTCTTTGCAGAGGATGATAAACATATGCCTGTGGGTATTTTTGTCTCTTTACACTACAGGTGCTGATACCTCGTTTGCGTAACCGTCACGTAGATGCTATTTGTTAGTCCGTCTATTTTGTTATTATGGTTTAGCACTAAGCTAGCGGCCTTCAGGACTTTTGTTTTTTTTTGTTGTTGTAAGATTTAAAATTGTGTGGTTGTTTCTAATATATCAATCTTTGTCATAGTGAGAGGCAAATCTAAATATGTCCTGCCGTCGCTACTTTCTACCATTCTACTATATATGTACAAATATATGTAGTTTGACCTTCAAACAAGCAACTCAATCAGGATTAGAGTGCATCTTAAGAAAAGCAGGACGGCATCACGCTCAACTTTTTTCATTATTTTTTTTCTGTAGATATAAAATTGCCGCTGTACTGTATTCACTGATGGCGAACACGTAGTCTGCTATAAAATGTCCCCGAATCACGCAAAGAACAGCCGTGGAGGCTTGGGGGACTTCTTTGTTCCCGATGAATGTCGCGTCGACAGTATGCACACTTAATGCATTGGCGCGGGGCTCGCCCTTGAACCGTCTCGGTGCCGTGTAAACACGGAAGCGGTTGAATTTCACAGCCAGCACAACCAAAGGCTTTTTGTATACCCGAGTAAAGAAGCGCCGCTTTTGATGTGACGGCTTGACAACAACGATGAAGGCCAACGCTGCCGGCGAGCGCACCGTTACGTCACAAATGTTGACTTCTTTTTTTTTTTTTCTTCTCCTCTGGACGCTTTTCACCAAATTGAAAGCTTTGATTGTTGGACGCATTTTAGTTGCGTTGAATGTCCGTTTCGTTTTGGAGCTTGTTTGTTGTTCGCCGCATCACATCGGCGCGACTTGAGTGCGAAGTGTGAAGTGAGGCCATTTTGTTTTGACGGATTTCAGCCAAACAAAAATGAACCAATGTTCAGACATGTCGTTTTTTTCTTTCTTTTTTTTTTTTACCTTGCTGACAGTTTCAGTGCCAACATTTGAGCCTTGTCGCCGCTTCCTGTTCTGAGTGAAACGTCACACGCGAAGTCACAAAAAACGAAGAAGAAAACACAGTAAGTCCCGAATGTCTCAAAAGGTGACTGAACAATAATAGTTTTGTTCCTGTATTGCAAAAACGTGTGTAGTAGGTTGACTGAATACGTGAAATAGTCTTTGTTGTATTTTGAATTAGTTTGAATGATTCAATTGTGTCCGTATACACAAAAAAACAAAGTTTGACTCAGTGCTGAAGTGGCACAAAAAAAAAATCAGCTCGGGCATTTTGACTTAGGCCCGGTACTTGCCTAATATGTAGTTCTTCCACTCATGTTTATTGATTGTTTCAATTTGCTATCTGTATTCGAACTGGATTAACGGACCGGTCCCCTCAAATTGTGGGCCAGTCTATTCGGGTAAAATGTAGGAAAATAATAATTAAAAAACGCTGCATCGGCCCCAAAAGAGGCCGGCCCACCGGGCATCCGCCTTCTATGCCAGATGGCCAGTCCAGCCCTGGTTTGTCTTAGAGCTGCATAAGTGTTAGGAATGGGAAAACGCTCCAAAATTTGATCATCCAGTGAAACTTGAAGGAAATTCTGCACGCAAAACTTGTTTGGACTAGTGTTAATTTCGTCAACACGCATTTTCCAAACTAGACTAAACTAAAACCCTCATTAATAAACAATGATAGGCCTAAACCATTATGCATTTTCATCGACTAATGAAGACGAGATGGAAATGTGCTTGACTTGGACATTTTAATTCATGAACAAAAACTTGACAAAAATATGATTTTTGTAAAATCTTGTCTCTGCTAATCTGTCACATCTGTGACACTGTCATGTGACACATAGTGACACACCCCCTTTCAAAACTGCAGCTAACGAGTGCAACATGCACAAACATGGGACAGACAGGAAGTGGATTCACGGTGAAAGGTTTAAAAAAAAAAAAAATGCAAATTATACATATAACGTAACATTAATCCAGCGGCTATAATGTTCCAACAGTAATATTAATCCAACCGCTAACTAATGCTGGCTAGCTTACTAGCTTGTAGCATGGAACCATATTAGCCACTTGTTGATATACGGTAATTGTGTGTCGTTTTTTATTTTATTTTGTATTTTTTTATTTTATTTTTTTTTATCAAAAAGGTGAGAGAAATTTTTATGTGAAATAATGTTGAACACTTCCGATCTAAAACTATCTGCTGACAAAAAAAAATATAGAGGGGTCAAATGATTGTCCTGACTAAAACTAGACTAAAATGTTGACATTTTTTGTTGATTAAAACCAGACAAGTGAAATTGCTTTCTTGGACTAAAATAAAAACTAAAATGTCAGATTTATAGTCGACTAAAAATGGACTAAATAAAAACGGGATGAGGTTGACGAACTATGTGGAAAAACTAACAAGCGTGATTGAAACTGGACTAAAACTGAGACTAAATTTAAAAATGGCGGATAAAATTAACACTAGTTTGGACTAAGGTTTGAAAAAAAAAAAAAAAAAAAAAGGGCCACTTTGGCGTCAATTTCATCAGAATTTCAAATTGTGGGGAAAATCCATTGTCTTAATTCTTATTGGACAAATTTAATATTATCAGAATGTTTTAAATTGTGCTGTCACGTAGTGTTGGATCCCAAAAATGCAGACACAAATAAGGTTTTAAATATTCACATCGAGAGGCGTGGAACAAACTTGACTAGACGAGAAAAAACGACAATTGCACAGAGGAACAGAGATAATAATCCGACAAAAACACACACTTCTCAGACAGGCTTATATAGACAGTGAATCGATCTGATTGGTTGTCTAGACATGTGGGTAACAGGACTGACATGGAATTATCTGATTGGCTGTTGACCAGATTCACATCACATAGCTCCTGACATCACATAGCGATTTACCAGTTGAAACCAGATGCTGGTTACATCAGTTCAAAACAGACACTTGACCGTACGGTCGTGACCCAAAGAACCCTTGCATGACCCAAACATAACCCTGGCATGACCCAGTCATGACAGTACCAAGGGCGCCTCCTGGCGGACCCCTAGGTTTAAACATAACCCTCACATGACCCTAGTCATGACACGTAGAACATTTTTACCAAGAAAATTTGCATCTTGACTTCCACATTAAATTCAGAAATGAGATTTTTGTGCAGATGATTCGATTTTTTATTTTATTTTTTTCGTGAGCCAACGAGTGGCAGCAAGTCCAGCATGAAGTGCGACTCGCACACCTACACGCTCGTCCACACACTTGCTGACTGATGCAGCCTGGCGTGAGTGTGTGCGTGCGCACGTGTGCGTGTCACCTTGCCGCCACGAGCGCCCTCCTCCCTAATGATGGCGCTGTGCCGCGCAGGCGGCTAACTAGCCTCAGAGTGGAGCGAGCCCCCAGGCTAGTGCCACATCTCTCCATCAAGGTCCGCCTTCATCCCGCTTTGCGATGGGACACACGCACGCACACGCGCACACACACATGCACGTGGCCAATGACAAATAATTCATATTATCTGGCACGGCTGAAAGTTTGCCACACTGCCTCATTAAGCAGTCCTGACACTCCCCGGGCTTAATAGCGCACCTTGCTTGCCGCCTTTTCGTACTTTTTTTTTTTTTTTTTTTTTCTTCTTGATTTGAAGCCGCATCCCACTAGAGGGCCTCAAGAAGAAAAGAAAAAAAAAAGTTGTTGTTTTTCCACCTTGTCAAGGTGATGCAACTTGCACAGCTGTCGCGTATCTATAATAATAATAATTTTCTCTCCTGTGGTTTAGTAAAGGAGGATCAAATGAGCTGACGAGAATTTATAAATGACCCAGTCAAGAGAATTTTGAGATTTGTAAAGATTTGTTTGAAGATTTTGCTGAAAACTCACTTGTGGAACATGAGTCGGTTTTCCGACGTTTGTTTTCCTGATTTTTGGAGGTGTGGCAAAAACATCTGGCCCCTCCCACCCCGTCTAAAAAATTTGAGCGCATTCTTTCACGACGAGCGGTTAGCTTGCTAGCTATGCCTACACCCCAGAAATGCACCTTCATTTTGAATAGTCAGCTGGCATGGCTACTTTAGAGCGCCTCATTGTTGGCCGTGAGTGTGCATAAGTCACAGGGAAAATGTGGAAGAACAAGGTCACATAATAATAAAATTAAAAGTCCAACATGACAGCCAAAGTGTGCATTAGTATGGCCATTTCAGCACAAAATAACATTTTCTATTTTTTTTTTTTTAATTTAATAATTGGTTAAACATTTATTAATTATCAATTAAAAATATATTTAATGATAAACAAATTTTACACGTTAAACGTAATCATTTATTATATTTTTGTTTATTTTTTAAACAAAGTATGAAAGTATTAGTAATGTTTAAAAAATAGCCAATGTTGAAGTAATTGAATTATAAATGTAAAAATTAGATTTTTTTGGTACACTTTTATCTTTATTATGTGTCTATGAATAGTTTATTGTAAAATGTTTTATAATGGTTAATTATCATAATTACATTTTAGTTTATTTTTTAAACAACGTATGAAAGTGTTCGTAATGTTTAAAAAAATTAGCTAATATTTCATGAATTGAATTATTATCTTCATTATCTGTCTGGCAATAAAATGTAGTTTATTTTAAAATATTTTCTAATGGTTAACTATCAAATACATTTTTTTAAACAAAGTATGAAATTATTAGTAATGTTTCAAAAAAGTTGTTTAATTTTAATAAATTTTAAAAATTCTTTTTTTTTTTACATCTTCTAAATGTTTGTTGCCGTCTGTCATTTTAAAAAACAAAAGTTGCCATTGAGCTCAAAAGTTTGCCCATCGTGCTCAATCTGCTCTTCGAAAAGGAATATCGGCACTAATTTCTTTCTCATTGTCCTCCAGTCCAGTGGGTGGCGCCACCTTACAACCCAAACCTGCGGGGCCCCTTTTCTTATTTGATTGTGTGTTTTTTTTTTCTTTTGTATCATCTTTGAAGCATCACAGCTCAGCTTCTTGTAAGTGGCAAGGTCGCTTGGAGAGGGAGACAACTTCTTCCTGGCAAATTCCTTCAAACTGCTTGCTTCAAAAAACTTCAGCTTGTGTACTCTTGCAGAAAAGAAAAAAAAAAGGAAAAGAAAAAGGCAAATGTGTGTTTGGGACTGAAGTTGAAGTGTTTTAACTTGCAAGAGTGCATGTTTCCCCCTCTGCGCTCTTTCCACGCGAAAAAAAAAGTTTCCTCTTCCTCCTCTAGCGGATTCCCCCGGAAAAAGTGCGCGCGCTCTCTCGCCCTCAGGACAGAGTGCGGCGCGGCTCACCGCGCGGCGCGCCGCACATGCCTCGTAGGCTCGCCAGGAGCTCGGCGGCGCTCGACTTGACGGAATGCCACTCAGGCAAATACACACATACACAAAAAAAAACTCGCACAATGTTGCTCGGCTTGCGTTTGCCTCGGTGCACAAAAGAGGATAATTTTCACCCCCTTTTCCAACGTTTCTTCTATTTTGTGCAGGCGCAATCAAGCACTCGTTACGGGTTGAAATCCTGACAAGAATATCAAATCAATTTGCCAATATTTTCATTTCATGTTTTTAATTGCTCTATTCGTTTATTTATTTTCACAATTTTGAAGCTCGTGAACATAAATTTTGGCTAGCAACACAAAGCAAAAAAAAAAAATTCAGAGCCGAGACTGGCTGACTCCAAAATCAAGATACCACAAGGAAGCCGGCTGAGATGTAATCACGCTTTGAGTACCGTTTCGAGTTGCTGTTGAGCAAGAACTATGTTCAACTGAGGCAAGGAGCTTCATTTAGTCAGACTAAGAGAAAAAAATTGAGTTGCTTTACGTTTGCGAACTACGCGACAGTTATTTGCTAACCAAAACAGCAGCATGTAAACAGCTCCTCAGAGGACCAAGGCGATACTCGTCATCTTTAGCAACAACTAGTGTCCTGGTCGACTATCAACATTTCGCAACATTTGTGCGTCCATGTTTTCATTCCTTCGGGAAATATGACGCTTGTTTGCTAACCAAAACAGCAGCATGTCAACAGCCTCTTTGTGGACTCAGGTGGTCCTCTTGAGCGACAGATTCGCTACCAACAAGTTTTACTCTCCACAATGGGAGCTCAGCTACGTTATGTACATACTGTACATTTCTATTTGCTAACCAAAACAGGAGCAGCCTAGTAGTCTCTCTCTCTCGAGGAAAAGGTGGGCTCGAGAAAAAAAAAGTGAGTGTATGTGTGGGGGCGGAAGGGGTGGGTACAGAAATAGGGGGCCCCGTACCCTTGCACCCCCCTCACATCAAAGCCCTCCCCTCCGGCAGCATCTTGTGATATTTATTTATTGAGATGATTTTGCCAGAAAGCCTACCCCCAACAATGTTCTTTGATATGTTGCCTGGCGGTCCTGGGAGAAGGCGGGTTCGAGGGGTCACGAGGGGGGGTGCAGCGGTTTGGCAGAGCGGGGTCGCAGAGCGCCGTAACGTTTCCAGATGATGCACGGGGAATTTTTATTTTATTTATTTTTTTGGTGGTGGGGGGGTGCTATTGATCACGGGGGGCATTGATTACTATTAAAGGGCCAATTATTGTCTTCCTCCACCGTTTGCCGGAGCGCGGCGCACATCTGAATGGATGTTGGATTAAGACGTCCGCACTTTTGCTTCCGACAGCGAGCTTACACAAACGTTAGCGTTGTGAAGCTAACAGATGAACGCGCATAAACACTAGGAACTTCAAACTTTAAAGGGATACTTGCCTCATTGAGACAATTTCAGCAGATAAAAAGTTAATATTTTGTTTAGAATTAATGTGGTAACTTCATTATTTTTCATGTACAATTTGTACCTTTAAAAAGTAATTTATCTACTTGCTGTCGACTGATGATGACATCACCTGTGCTGAGGAAGCCAACCATGGATCAGTTTACTGACCAAACCCAGAAAACAGGTGAGCCAAGATTGATCATTACCTACTTCCTCAGCACAGGTGATGTCATCATCAGTCGACAACAAGTAGAAAATTTACTTTTTAAATGAAAAATAATGAAGTTATCAAATTCATTCTGGACAAAATAATAACTTTTCACTGCTGAAAATTGTTCAGTGAGTCAAGTATCCCTTTAAGCATTTGTTTTGATATCTGACATGAAAAAATTTCAATACCTCGATTTTTTTTTTTTTTCATGTAACTCTTGGAATGATGGGGGAAAAAAAACTGAAGAAATGCAAATTCATACATGAGCTTGTCAAATAAAAATACAATTATGAACATTAATAATTTAAACATTAAACGTATATTGGTTAAATAATAAAAATAATTTTTAATGAATTTTTTTTCTCCTTGGGAAAATTACAACAAAAAATACATTTTGGGGGGTTTATTTACATGTTTTTATTTCAAATAAATAAATAAATAATATAAATAAATAAATCCGTCGAGCAGGGGAAAAAAAAATCATGATATTGTGGCTTTTGATTGCGTTTATGAGACGACAAACTTCTGGAAATTGATTCATGTCAAGCGCAATTTTGAATGATATTCACGTGCAAATTATTGCTCAGCAAAGTTTTCAGTCAAGTCAAACGAGACGAGAGAACAACGGGCACGACAGTCAGTCTCAATTCTATCACTACATTTTCAAATGCCTCGGAAATCACAATGTCCCAACTCAAGTGAACTATTTTTGGAACAAACCTTTTAAGGGCTCACCGGAACTCGTTCAATTATTCGTCACACTGATGTGGAAATAGGAGTTCAGAACATTCGCATTCTACTCGTTTGTTGCCAATGTAAATTTTCACCCGTCGTTTTTCATCATTTCGGTTCTGTTGCAAAATGTCCACTGGGAATTCCCCGTGCCGTTTTTTTTTTTTTTTTTTTTCCATTTCCGGCTGGCCCATCCGCGCCGTAATGCAAATAATTGCGCACGTTGAGATGGGCGGCCCATCCGTCAAGTCGTCTCCGCCTTGTTGCGTCTCGCTCGCCTCGTCAGCCATCTTTGAATCGAAGGCGGCCGCGCTCGGGCGCCCTCAACCCGACCGGCGGTCGATACGCCGCCCGCCGCTAATTGAAGCGGCGCGAAAACAATAATCCGTCGCTTGCACAAGGGTGCCAATTGAACACGGAGTTGTCATGTAAACAAATGCAGCCCTTAAATGAAGATTGATTCTGGGGTTTAAAAAAAAAAAAAAAAAGCAGCATCAACCCGATTCAAAGAGGGGGGAGGCATCAAGCGTGGATTTGGCACGCGGGGGCTAAACTGGTGTCATCCATCAGGACGGACGGACACTTGCAATTTCAAATCTATTTCCTCATCAATCACAATCTTACGCGAGGGCGGCTTTTACGCTGTGTGTCACCGACAGGAAATATTCACAGTGCGTCACTCGTTCCTCATTTTGTCTTACAACAAAATGGAGTCATGACAACATGAATGTATTTGCAACTAGCGCAACATGAGACAATTCTTCAGATGGATTGAATACGGGACAAAATGTTTCCGCTAAATGCTCAATTTCGTCTCAGTTGGACGCGAGTTTCCAACAAAGCAAAATTTATTGAGATTCAGCTCACAGCCGTGTTTTGTCAATGACTTAATTGAAGCTCGTTATTTACCCTGCATCTTGACCTTTGATCTCTGCGCTTGGCATGTTCATTTAACGGATTGTTGTGCTGTAAGGATCTTACAGTATACTGTAATTTGTGATTATTTAAAACGTTTTTAAAAAGTTCAAAAAATTTATTGAGGGTAAGGGGTTGGGTAGTCTTGAGCTCTGTTGCTCATCCCTTTTTTTTTTTTTTTTTTTAACTGTGAAATATTATCAATAACTATATCCAAATAATTTTTACAATAATTTATAATTATTCCAAATAATTTTTACAATGTGAAATATTATCAGTAACTTCATCCAAATAAATAATCCAAATAAATTCAAACACAGGCACAAGATTAATAGTGGTAAGGCATTCACAGTATTTTACAGTCGGTATCATTTTGGCCGATGTGTAAGTGTGAAATTTAAGTGTTTGTGGCCATGATTTTTCATCACATTGAAAAAAAAATCTGCACAAAGCTTATTGGGGTGAGGTGTTTATTTCTTAAAGCAAACATTGCAATAGGAAGTTAACCGGCACTGGTTATTGATTTGAAGAAATAGTAAGTACTGTAAACCATGTGTCTTACATGACCCTAGTCATGACAAAACCCCCCAAAAATCCCCTCCTCACCCTCTATTTTTATTTGGTTTCCACGCCCCGAGTTCCATCGGTGTTCCAACCCTAATAATGCAAAACATAGTTGGAAGACAGTGTACTTGTTTGTGTGTGTGTGCATGTGAGTGGATGATTGCTGAGTACATGTGTGGTCAAGTTTGCAATCATTTTGTAACAGAAAACCGGCGGCCTCAGCAGACTGGCTCTAACCATTCTGCTGCGTTCTTGTGCTTCTTGAGTCATCTTCTGTTAAAATGACGTGTAGCTATGGCGATATGATTGTGAGTGTGGAGCAGAGCAAAGCATTCTTCATTGCAGCAAATGTATGATAACTTATATTTACAATTATTCCTACAGGATGCTATAATCTTATTTGTGACAAGGGCAACCCCCTTTTGTACTTTTTAAGCGAAGCATTCTATGAATGATCCTTAATGATCCTTTTGATTGTTAAACATTCAAACCGATACGCGCTTTTTGGAGATGAGGCGTTTATTTCTTCATGTGGGTATTTGCGTGACGCAGAATATCAACTTGAGGACGTGCGGTATTAACTCATTCACTTGCCGCCATTTTCACGGAAGCAATCCCATTCGCTCCCGGCTGTTTTACTGGATTTGGACTGATTTTGCAAGGCCCACAGAATATTGTGCTCTATTGCTATAAAAATATGGAACCTACCAAAAGAAAGATTAAAGTCTCTTCTTTCATCAGTAATAAAAAGTATATTTCTATCTTTTTCTGTTTTTTCAGCAATTAACATTAGATTATAGCGCAGTTTCATCATTATTCACAAATATATTTAGAATTGTGAGTAATAGAGCTTTTTTTTTCCAACATGTCCCTGGTTGATCTCCTCTGCTCTGCTGCCACCTGCTGGTCGTTTGTGCAATAACGACCATTTCTTCAACCGTTCTTTGCAGTTAAGAGGCTGCATCAAAGCCTTCTGTATGCTCTAGCTCAGGGGTGTCAAACTCATGTTAGCTCAGGGGCCACATGGAGGAAAATATATTACCAAGTGGGCCGTATCGGTAAAACAACGGTATAAAACTTAAAAAACGATTGCCGTCATTTATACGCAGATTTTCATGGGCCAGCCCTAATTTACTGAGCTCAACTGTAATTATTGTTCCTGAAAAATAACACAAATGCAAATGGAACGCGGCAACACTTTACCAGTAAACGTTCCAGACGTGTTAAATCCACCTGATTTGCATATACAAAAATTGTTCCCAGAATACATTATGTGGCGCAGTTAATGACGTGAAAAGGATGCTAATTCTTACTAGTAATTGATTTTTTTTTTTTCGTATTTAACACGTTTTTCGGTCGATGATTAAAAAATAAATAAAATAAATAATCATTAAAAAAAACAACATAACTTTAAGTTGTGTGTAAAATGACATCCAGGACGATTGCCCGTACAAGTTGCATTGCTTATCTGAGGACTGCTTGTGAAATTACAAATTTATATGTTTTGATTGTGGCCGGCTGATTAATTAGTCCAACATTACAATTTTTTTTTAACTTTTCAAAATCATCTCGCGGGCCGGATTAAACCCCTTTGCGGGCCTGATCCGGCCCGCGGGCCGTATGTTTGACACCCCTGCTCTAGCTGATAGCATTAGAAAAAAAAGTATAAATACGTCTTTGGGACACTTAAAACATTTAAAATAGAACGTATTTATACGTTTTTGGGAGCAAATGAGTTAAAGATGGCTTGACGGGTGTAAGTGTTAAAGTCTATTTGTCGTCATGTTAAGCATTTATTTAAGGTAAGGCATTTATTATTATTTTTTTTGAATCTACGGTATCTTTGATTTTGTTTGCTTCTGATTAATTGCTTAAAAAAAACCGAGTCATTCGCTACAGTGTCTGATTAAACGTGTCAGATATTCGGGGAGCTGGCATTTACTGACACGCGTTTTGAATGTTTACCGTCACGCCGCCTTGTTGTTGACGCGCGACGACGACGGCGTCAGCCTTCTTCTTGTCATCCGTCCTCACGCATGCACGCTTTCCCGTCGAACCGCCCGGGAAGCAGAGTTCAGCGTGTTCAGGCAATTGTTTGCAATTTTTTATTTATTTTTTGCTTCTTGTTGTCGACTGCGACTTTGCTAAAAGAATAAATAAATATGCAAACACATACACAAAATGAAAAAAAAAAGAAAAAAGTCTGGCATTCACCGTGCCGGGCTGGGAGACGTTTTAAAGACCTCCTCTCACTTTTTGTGCCAGCTCGGCTTTACCCGAGTGGCGCTTTGCGTTTAAGTTCCCCCATCTGCTTGTCTTTGCGTTATCTCGCTCCAGGGCAGGCACCTTGCCCAAAATACACGCACACACACAATTTCATCTTTCAGATGATGACGCACTTTTTTTTTTTTTTTTTTTTTTGTGTAGCCCACACACGCACACGCTCACACTCCCCGACATGAAGAGGAAAGCGGCGTCCTCCGGAGAGACAAGGCCGCTAACTTCCTCGCAGCGGCGTTGGCGTCACGCGCGACTCCATCCCCAAATCGGCAAATCGACATTTGGGAAGGCAAGTCGACGACGTCTCGGGTGCGTTGCGTCACCAGAAAGAATTTTCACCCTTAAAAAAAAAAAAAAAAAAAAAAAAAAAAACTTGAACACTGAAGTTGCTCACTGCAAAAAGTTACAAATTTGAAAAAGTACAGATTATGAAAAATATAAAATGAGCAAAAAATAAAAATTAAATCAAACCAAATGAGCATATTTATTTAATCATTTATCAACTTTGAATTTAGTATTATGTATTAATTTTTAATAAATCCAACTAAATTTAAAAAAAATATTCAAATGAATTGAAACTCAAATTATTTTAAATGTGTTCATGTTTTTTTTTTTTTTTTTTTTGCTCCTGTTTTTTTTTAAATATAGTTTTAATGAAACAATTGTTTTACCCTTTGAATTATTTTAATTTTGTTTTACTAAAAATTGCTTACGCATTTTGGGAGCAAAGTATGACTGACTTGCAATTAAAATTTTTTTTTTTTGTGCTGCTTTTTGTTTAAGGTGGTGTGTGCCAAGTCTTATAGGCTCCTGCAAAAGTTCAAATTTAAAAAAAATAAAAGTTTAAATTATGAAAAATGCATGAAAAATTACCTAAAATTTATGATTTTCTTAGATTTCAATCAGACAAATGGACAAAATTAATCAGAATATTTTAATTAAGTAAATTGTGTGTGTATATATATATATATATATATATATATATATATATATATATATATATATATATATATATACTTTTAACTCATTTGCTCCCAAAGACGTATTTATACCTTTTTTTTATGCTTGAGCATGAACAAGATTTTGATGCAGCCTCTGAACTGAAGAGAATGATTGAGGCAATGGTAGTTATTACAAAAATGGCCAGTAGGTGGCAGCTGAGTATAAGAACTCAACCAGGGCCATGTTTTTCCCCACTGTTTTAAACATATTTGTGAATAATAATGAAACTGAGCTATATTCTAATGCTAATTGCTGCGAAACAGAGAGAAATATACTTTTTTTCCTGATGAATGAAGAGACTCTAATCTTGCTTTTGGTAGGTTCCATGTTTTTATAGTAATAGAATACAATATAGTAATAGAGTCCATATCCAGTAAAACAGCCGAGGGTTGCTTGAGTGAAAATGGCTGCCAGTGAATGAGTTAAACTTAAATTAGTTCAAATATATTCGCTTCTGTCAAGTATTTCTTAATTAAAATTATTTTTTTTAATAATACAGAGGATAACATTCAATATTTTTTTTATTTTTAATATTTTTTTTATTAAAATTGTTATGTCTGCATTTTGGTAGCGAGTTATGCCTGAGATAACTTGGAGTGCTTGTTTTAGGTCATCCAGCTTCCAGTTTTCTTTCGCCATCGCCACATTTTCCCGCCGTTTCTTCGTCATCGCTATGTTTCAAAGGAAAATGTAACTTGCGAAAGGCTAACAATGTTTTGAAATTCCTAGAAAAAAGAAGGGAGCGCTTGTTTTCCTTCACTGAACTTGCAGATTTGTTGGCCGGCAACATGACTTTCTGCCATTTCTTCATCATATTTACGTAACGTGACAAATATGTTGTTAATAATTTGCCGAATTCCTTCTTACTAAAGGAAGGGAGCGCTTGTTTTATATCACTGGGCTAGCATGTGGCCAAGAAATTACGACTTGCAATTAGATAAAAATGTTGCGAAATTCCTTTTTGGGAAGAGAAGGGAGCGCTTGTTTTGCAACACCGTGGTCAACTTACACGTCTTTCCCGGCGTTTTGTTCCTCTGATGAGCGTTTTTGGGCTATTTTTCAACACCGTCTTGACCTTTCCATGAAGGGAGGGAGCCAGAAGACAGATTGCTGTATAATTCATAGGGACTCCCCGCCGAGGACGCGGCGGGCCGTCGTGTTCACGTCTCCGTCGGAATTTCCTTTTGTTGGCGCCCGCTCGCGTGCGACGTTGCCAGGGCCTCGTCGTCAATTACCTCTTTAAACATTCATCGGCCTCGACCAAAAAACGGCGACAGACGACTGATTTGATGAATAAGTTCGTAAAAAGATTTCTCTGGCACGCTTGGAAAAACTAAAGGGGGAAAAAAAAAGCCGCACAATGTCTGCATGTGCACAACAAGAAGCCGAGGAAGGAAGAGCTCCTGGAATGACGCCTCGCGGTCGTCGCGCGCGTTAGCGTTAGCGTCTCCTGAAATACCTGGCGCGCGGGAACGGCGGAAGCGGCGGACGGCGTTCCCCAGAGAGCCTCTGCTGGTATCATTAGCGCGGCTCAAGCGGCGTACAAACTTCAGCAAAACGTCAAGCGAGGGGAAATGTGCTCGCATTGCACCTCTCCTGCTTTTTCTTTTTTTTTTTTTTGCCTTCTCCCCTTCTGATGCCGCCGACGCCATCACGCTCCGCTCCCAAATTAATATTTCTACAAATAAAAGTCAGGGACAACTTGAAACTAGCGAGAGGAGGAGAAGAAGGAGAAGAGAGACTTGTGTGAAGTGGAGCCTCCTGTCTCATTTTTTGTGGTTATATCGGCTCCATCTTGGATTCTTGCAAATGATGAGGTTGGCGTTTGGCGCACTGGTGTACATCAGCAAAAATGTTTCGACAGAAGAAAAATCTTTTTTGTCCCTCCAGAGGAAATTCTGTCAGTGTTTCCTATTGTCATGCATGTACAGACTCACTTGTGGCGAAAACAAGCTCCCGTCCTTTCTTTATTCATTCCGGAACTTTCATCACAGTCCAAGTCACGTTTTACTTCCAAAATGCAAATATGAAGAACAAATGCCAGCAAAATGTTGTTGTTGGCCACCAAACCTGTGAGCCCTGTTTAAGAAAACAAGCGCTCCTTTTTTTTCCCCTTTACAGTATCCCGTCAGCATTTTTTTTTTTTTTTTTTTTTAAGGAATTCCGGAAGTTTTCATCACATTCCAAGTCCACATACTTTCCTGATGTGAGAAACGAACGCAAAGAATGAAACCCGTGATTCCTGTAAAAGAAAACAAGCGCTCCCTTTCTTTTAGGAATTCACAAAAAAAAAAAAAGTTTTCAGTCACATTTTCCTTCAAACAAGACGACGTCAGGAAGTCGTTTTGGTTGGCCACCAAATGGGGAAGCCCAGTGACTGAAAACAAGCGCTTCCATTTGTTGTTCAAGAATTCAAGATCAAGTTTCATTTTTAGTCGAATCACACCCCTCGTTTATCCAAAAAGCAACGACAATGACATACTTCATAACTTTTCAGATTTGGCTTTGCCGCCATCTTGTGCAATCTTGTTGCCAAGGCGATACATTGACGTGAACGTGACTGTTCAAAATGTGGTTGTAATCTTGCTGTTGTTTCGAGGTTTCACTCATGAATCTTCTTCTTTAGGCTAGTATGCTAGCTGACGTTAGCCTCAAGTGCAGGCGGTTTTAGAATCATGTCACTACTGTTCATTTTATGTAACATAGCTTCATGATTGTGTTAAATGCACGGTTTGTTGATACTTTATGATCATCTCTGTTTTAAGATCTTTGCTGCCATCCTGTTAGTGAAATACAAACTTCTTTTTTGGGTAGGGCAACTATTATTTGCTGATTTTTGCTATTTTTGGCAGATTGCGGGGACGTCGCTGTACATTTACTTCCAGTAGTTTAGTACATTTAATAACACATTCTTATACTTTTACTCAAGTAACATTCAAGATACTCTAACCCAAATAATTCTCTTGTTGAGACTTATTCTCCGGGCAGTCAGCATTTCTTCTACTACTTCTTCTTCTTCTTCATCTTCCTCTTCTTCTTCCACTTCTTCATTTTCTACTTCCATCCATACATGTAAATGTTCACATAGGAAAACGTATTTTGTTGCTTTCCATTGTGAAATCAAACAGCACATCGAGTCCATTAAATGTTCTCGGAACCAAAAGGCTATTAAGACCTACAATTTATGTAAATATTTCAGTATTTTCTTGTGAATTTCACCCCCTGGCATTTTGTTTTGTTTTATTTTGTTTCTGTTTTGTTATGTATAGTCAACAATTGTTTCAATAATTGGTTTTTATTCTTTAAGAATGGCTTTTGTTGTATTGTGTGTTGAGTTGCCAAAAAGAAATCCACTTTTTCTTCTACTTGTACTTCTTCATCTTCTACTACTACTTCTTCTACTTCTTCTACTTAGTCTACTGATACTTCTAGCACTTCTACTTGTACTTCTTCAGTGGTACCTCTACTTACGAAATTAATTGGTTCTGGAAGAAAGTTCTTAAGTCGAAAAATTTGTAAGTCGAGACGCATTTTCCATGTAAATGCCCTAATCCGTTCCAAGCCTCCCAAAATTCAGACATAAATGTTTTATAAAGCATAAAAATGAATCAAAACATGTAACAAATACATGTTACAATTAGATTATTGCACAATAAATGAGAGTTGTGCATAATGTAAAAAAAACAAAGAATAAAGTAAAGAATAAAAATGATGGTCATTTACCTTTTTAACTGCTGTCCTCATCGTTTTTTGCCCTCTTTTTGGTTCATGTTCTCTCTCAGAAGTGTTTTTTTTTTTTTTTTTTTTTTTTGCCTGGTGTTTTGTAAAGAACTGATCCATGGATGTTTTTTATTTTATTTTATTTATTTATTTTCTTTAAAACAATCCTTCGGAAATGTCCAAGGCAAACATCATCTTAGTGAGCAAACGCCCGACTGGTGAACACTTTTTCTGGGCGATTCTTTTAAACAAATTCTGAAACTTCCGGTATGGCGAGGCATCTTTTAAAAAAAAATAATAATAAATAAATGCCCGTCTCGTCGCAATTAAAAACGTACTGTGCCTTCATCAATCACCAATTGTTTGAATTTTTGCACAAATTCGTTGGCCGTTAGTTCATACATCTACGAAAAATCGGAAATCGGAACACCTCATGGGCCGCGGGATGAATGATGAGGACGCTGTATAGACACCGATCTAGTATACGCTCATAGATACCTATGGTAGAGGTTCCTCTTAGCCAATGGGAAGCCAGAAACATGCACAAACACCGATCTAGTATTTACGCTCATAGGTACCTATGGTAGGAAATAGCCATAGCCGAAAGTATGTTGCGTTCGATAATGCATTTTTACCTTTCGTATCTAGAAATTTCTTTCCTAACAAGAGGCAATATTTTCCCGTTGAGGAGTTTCGTAACTCGAAAATTTGGTATGAAGAGACGTTCGTAAGTCGAGGTTCAACTGTACTTCGAATGTCCTGATTTCTTTTTTTGTAATTTCATTTGTTTTTCTTTTGTGTATGTAATTTACAATTGTATGTGTGCATTCTGTGTTTGATTCTTTGTAATTTTTTTTCTTTGCAAACTACTGTTCTCTTGGCGGTTGTTTGTATTGAAAAATGTTTGATTGTTGCCGTGTTTGTATGTCTTACAGCAAATAAAAACTTTGGAGAGAGAATATAAAATCTTTTTTTTTTTTTTTTTTTTTTTTTAACTTTTTGTTTGCTGTAAGACATAGAAACATGGCAACAAACATTTTTCAATACAGATCAACAATAACTTCCAAGGGAACATTAGTTTACAAAGAAAAAAAAATATTCCAAAGAATCAAACATAGAATGCACACATACAATTGTAAATTACATACAAAAAAGAAAATTAAAATAAAACATAAATGACATTACAAAAAAAGAAATCGGGACATTCAACGCCACACTTCTACTCTTCTTCTACTACTTTGTCTTCGTCTTTTTCTTCTACTTCTACTCGCACTACCACCATGTGGTGCAGCCACAATTGCAAGTTGCGTGCGAGTCAACGAGCAGTTGGCGAGCGAGCAGGCTGGTCCGCGTTGATTTCTGTGAAGAAAGCGCTTGAGCCCGTTCTCGCGGCAGACCTCACAAGCGCTCGCTTCGTCTCGCTAATGAGCACTCAGGCCAAAATGCGGTCCAAACGTACAATTTGACACCAGACGTTATTTCGCGATGCCCTCCACATTTCAGAAATAGCTTTGCTGGATGACAAAACATTGAGGTCAACTTTGGATTCCGATTTGGTTTCAAAGTGAAGCAAAAAAGAAATTGTGTGGACTTTGTTTCATTATTGTTTGAGGAAAGTCATAATGTTGACAGCATTGTTGCGCTTAACCAATCACATGACCGCAAACATTACGGAAGATGGTGAGCGTTTCACAACCGACGTACAGACACGGACGGGTGACGGATGTTGGATTTTCGGCTGAAATTTCAGGATGAAATAAAAAAAATACACTATAACCTTCACAGGTCAACTTCATTAATTGACCTTTCTCTCCATTTTGAAATGCAACATGTTTTTGTCGCACATGTTTATATTCTACTATAAATTTCAGGATCAAAAATGCACTCGAAAACTGTTTATTTGTGCGTGTCAAGGTGGGGTTGGTAATTTAACTCATTCACTCCCATTGACGGAAAAAGACGTCAAATGATGCATCGTTTTTGCTGGTCTGGCAATGAATGTGTTAAAAAAAAAAAAAAAAAAATTTAAATAAATTCTGAGCCTTTAGGTTTTCTTTTTTTTTAATTTTTATTTTTTTTACGTAACTTATTTTTAATATGAATATTCCTGATAGTATAACAAGTGTATTTTTTTTCTCTTTAGATAAAATAAATAAAATGGCTGCTGTCCATCAAGTTGTGACAGTTGACGAACAGCACAGCCCCTTTCCAAAAAAGAAATCAAAATGGTGCTTGAGCTGAATCGTTTTCATTCCTCCCTTCCTGCACGCTTGCTAGTGACGACATCGCAAACGTTGGACTCTTAAAATCATCAGCGCGACACACGCGCGTGCGTGCGTGCGTGTGTTTCAAACATTCAAATAATATAATTATGCAAATTGAATTATATTTACAAATGGTCTTTTTTTTTTTTTTTACCTGAGAAAAGTTCAAATACTACAAGAATTGAATCGTTATTATTAGAAAGAAATAAATAAATAAATAAATAAATAAATAAGATGGTAATATTACATTTTTGTTTAAGAAAAAAACAATTTATTTTCTAGAAAGTCATAAAATTTATTTGCCGGATTTTTATTTCATTTACTACAATAACTTGTTACTTAAATGAATGTACTTTGGAATCAGAATTGCCTTCATTGTCATTGTATCCACACATAAAAAAAGTTCACATTTTTTAAAAGAAAATAATTACGAATATATTGAAATAAAAAAAGACAAAGGAACAAGACTAAAGTTGAATTTTTACTGAAAATGTCGAATGCCTACAAGCCTAAATTTTACTAAGAAAATAATTTCTTATTAGGAAAAAAGTTGATATTAATATTCTGAGAATTTTTTTATTTTTTTCCCGTAGTGTGAGCATCTGGGTGTGAATAGTGGCCTAAAGCAGCCGTGTGTGTGTGTTTATTTTATATTTGTGTGTTTGCCTGTGAGTTGCTTTCACTAAACAGCTGAAAGTACATTGGCCACTGTGACTCTCCTTGCCCACATGCGAGGGCATTACACTACCTTAACTGTTCAATTTTTTCCCGTTTGGGTAATTGTAATTTGAGAAATTAAAAAAAATATCAAAAATTAAGATTCCACCTGAAAAAGTAAATTGATGTCACGGATCAAAATCTTAAGCCAATGTAATGTTCAGCTTGCTGTATGATGTCACGGAAATTGTTATCGTTTCGCTTCACGTCGATACGACTTTCCATATCAATCCTGCCCTTGAACGCCTCAACGAGTTGCCGGCCATTATTTATTAGCCGGACACAAAAATTTCAAAGACGCGCACGATAAGCAAAATAGCCGTGCGCGATTGTCTTCGTCTTCGCGTGCGTGCGCGCGTGCGCGATGGCCCCGCAGCCTTAAAACGACAAGCGTGGCGAGCGTCGCTTTGATGTGACAATCATCCCCAAGTTAATTTGTCTTCAGTCGCCAGCGCTCGCTCACGGCGACCGTTCTGCGCTCATCAAGTCAAAAAGACAAAGAAAAAGAACACAAGGAGAAGACAGGGGGAAAAAAAACAAAAAAAAACACACACTTTTCTGAACAATGTTGTCGCTTTGATACGTCGCTTGATGGGAGTCCACCTAGAGGCCAAACGGGATCACTACATGTGTGTGATGACATCATCACTTTACAACAGGGGCATGAAAGTACAATTTCATTTCAATCCATTTTTTGTAGTATTTTTCTAATGACGGTAACATGGTTGCAAATCAAATGCTAATTGTTAGCTTCTGTGCTCAAGCACGTATGCTAGCTAAACCGTGTTAGCAGCCGCTATGCTAGCTGCTAATGTAGTGAAATGGTGTCGCCTTGAAATACGAGTTAAGTTCATTCACTTGCATCTCAAATCATATTTTCCGTGTTCCAGCACCCCCCCCAAAAAAAAGTCAAATAAAATGTCGTTTTTCAATGAGAAAAATATTGGGAATAAATAAAAAAATTATCACGTGGAACTACAAATAGTCGTAATTCGGCACGTGACGATTCTCCAATTCGTAGACCCCCCCCAACCCCAATATTTGCGAAGTATTATTATTATTTATTTATTTTTATACATTTTCTTTCATTTGTTTTAGTGGAAAATGTGTATTATAGCCCCACTTAATTTTTGGGAGTTTAATAAAAGTCACCAAAATATATACAATTGCATTAATACAATTTTTTTCCCATAATATTCTTACATTCTATAATATTATATTTTGCATTGTTCCATATTAACTGTCTTGGGCCACTCCAAGTTCACTGATGCTAGCCTGAAAAAAAAAAAGAAAAAAAAAATCAATCCAATGAAATCAACAAAAAAATAATAAATCAATCCAATGAAATCAACAAATTCTTGCTTTTTCAAAAAAAAATATTTAATATTCAATATTTTCAGTTGTATACTCAAATTGATTAATCATCATCATCTTTTTTTTGTGCTTCAGATTAAAACACTTGAAAGACCAGTAAAAGTCAAATGTTACATATTCAGTTTATACTGCACAAAAAAAATAACTACAGAGGAGTAATATTTTCTTCAATGCTTACAATACGCTTCATATGAAGTAATTATTGAAATATATTAGATTATATCATGAAAATAAAACATGGCTCATAAATTTACAACTGCATTATTGTAACCAAAAAAAAACTTTAAATATTCCACTCTTATTTGTTATTATATACTTTATCCCTGTGATATGAATATTTTTCATCAAAGAACCTCCTCTGTGGATAAATGATGTTTTTAGACACCTGTCATAATAGTCCTTGGTGTCCCTAATCAAGTGGCCAGCAGTTCTACGCGTCGTGCAATCTCCAGTTTCTTCTCCTTCCTTGTGCTCTTCTGCCACCTGGTGGCCGGCGTGTGTATTGGCCCCATGAAATCCCCTCTTAACATCATCCAGCGAGATTCAAACACGCTTTACGTGCGTGTGTGCGTGTTCATGCGCGTGTCATCCTCATGACAGTTGATATTTCTTTTAATGACCAACACAATTAACTTCCAAATAACTAAATCGGGCCTCCTCAGCGTGCGCGTGTTTACGTCGTCATTAAAGTGACGGCCGAAGAGGCGGCGGCGGGCCCTCATTTGCATAATTGAATGGAGTCGCTTGCGGTTTTTGGACCCTGGAGACCACAGACGTCATCATTAAACGTCCTCCTTTTTCCTTCTTCTTGCGAGTTCTCTTTTTTGTTTTCATCACAAAGAGAGAGAAAAAGAAAAACCAGCTCATTACTGACAAATGTAGCCGCACCCCCAAACATCCACCACCACTGATGGAAAACGAGCCATAACTTGACTTTATGAGTTGAATTCCTTCCAGGACCGAGCTCAGAACTTTGTTCCCCAAAATGCACCTTGCTTGCTCCGCTCGCAAAAAAAAAAAAAAAAAAAAAAAAATCATAATCAGTGTCCAATCAATTTTACAATTCTTTTAAAGACCATCTTCCCTTCTCACCGCTTGTCTGCCTTGCACACGCCGACTTGCTGCACTAGTAAAAACTGCACACAAAAAAAGAAAAAAAAACTGTCGGATTGGTGACTAGTTGCAGGTTCAATGGCCGCATAACTTTACTTCAGGGGTGTCCAAACTTTTTCATTTGAGGGCCACATACAGAAAATCAGAAGGATGCAAGGGCCACATAATGTTATGAAGAGAAATTGTGTTTAGTCCTAAAAATTGTACAAATAATTTATTTGTGCTTTTGCATATTTAGAAAATGCTACAGAATACAAACCAATTTATTTGTAATATGGCAGTAGGGTTATTATAGTTTTGCAATTTTACATTTTAATGTGTTTTTATTAGTTTAGTTCTTTAAAAAAAATGTTTAGTTTGTTAGTTTTAGTATTAGTTTTTTAAAATGTGTATTACTTGTGCGCAATATTTAAAAAACACCATGGGAACAACGTCATCTGAAGGTGCTTTTCTATTGGCTGCTGCTAGATGACGTCACTTTTGTGTGACATACTTTCAAACGTCATTATTCCGGTTTATATCAAAATAAATCTACTAAAAATCACATTTAGGCTCATGCATTAAATGAATTACCAAAGACTAAAACAGACGTTTGCTATAATTACATAAAATGTAGTTTCAGTTAGTTCTCGTTTTTTTAAAAAGCATTGTTTTAATTTTATTTCGGGAACAATATTGTTTTTTTAATTTTAGTTTTAGTTTTTTCATTAGATTTAGTTAACTAAAATAACCTTTAATGGCCCCAGTTTTTTGATACCCTCCCTTCTTACTTTGACCATTTCCAAACATTTTAGTTTTGTTTATTTTATTTGAACTGAGTCAAATGTCATTTTTAGCGCATGTCGCGGGCCACTGAAAAATGGACGGCAGGCCGCCAATGGCCCCCGGGCCGTAGTTTGTACACCACTGCTTTACTTCCTTCCTTGATCTTCTCAACCCCAACCGCTTGTCTGCCTCGCTAATACCACCCACTTGCTCCACTTGAAAAACGGTCTGCATAAACGATTCGATCTGCCCTGTTTGCATAAACGTACTCGCCCAAAAGTCGCACAGGTGAAATTACAAGTGATCCAATAATAGTGACGTTATTTTGTTTTGTTTTTTTTGCCCCAGGTGAATTTTGGCATCACAAGTGGGTGACAAACCAAGGAGGTGGAGACCTTTTCCCTCCTCAAATCTCCTCGATGGCCGGTGACGAAAGGAGGCCACCTGCAGGGAGGGAGTGGCCTGCGCACAATCGCCATTCACAAGGGAAGGACAAGAAGATAATAGTAAGCAGACACCACACGTTTCCCCAACTAAACATTTTAACTCATTCAAACCTGCAATTGAAAACGATTTTCATCATCTCACCCCGAACCTGACAATCATTTCAGGTGTTTCTTTATTTGTTTTATTTTTATTTTATTTTATTATGATTATATAATTCTGTGTATCCTGTTGGACAAATAAAAATGTCTTAAATCGATTGGTAAAATAGTAGCACAGATATAAAATAAATATGAGCTCAATACATATAAATTGCATATGAACAGGATTTTGTGCTGAGGTATCATTGACAAATGTGCCCATTTTAAAAAATATGACATAAGGACGATTAGACTTGCTTATTCAGAGAGAAATATTAATTATCATAAATATAAACAAATTAATATTTAATTAACAATGAATTAATTCAGATTTAATACTAAATGTATAACTAAACATACTTGGAATAAATTATTTTTAAATTTACAGACATATTCAGAGTTAGTAATACAATAAAATTATTAAAATGTGCATATTTTTTAAATTACTACAAAAATATGTAATTTTGTGAGAGGAACTTGGGGTAGAAAGCAAGTAAAAAAATATCTAAATAAACTTTTATTAATTAGAATAAATAAAACTATTGTATGTATGAAAACATTATGTATATACACGATTTGTGATGTCGTTGTTACTTTTAATATTATGATATTACCCAGTATGGTATTTTATTTACTTGAAGTATGTCTTGGTGATAACCATGCAACACAATTTGTGCAAATCATAACCACAATAACAAACATAATTTTTTAAGATATAACAATTTATCATCAGCTAAATTCATTTAACTCCCAATCGATATTAATCTTCCTGGCCCGTGATTATTATTGATCATAAAGAAAGCCAATAGAAAAAGTGTGAAAGATGTCAAGCTCCAATTGGGAAAATGAAAGAATTTTTTTTTTTTTTTTTTTTTTTTTTACTCGGTGAGAAGATGCGAGCTTCTCCATGATCGACTCTCGGAGATAACATCTTTCTATTTGCCCGGCAGCATTACCTCTGTCGGGTCAGGTATTTATTATCGCCACCGCCGATAACAGCCTTCTCCCCTCGCTCTGCTGCTAAACGGTCCAGTTCACGCTCGCAAGATTGTTGACGTGCGTGCGCGATAAGCCTCGAGACAAGAACACTCAGCCAATCGACACTTTCGCATCCAAATGAATTGTACTGCTGCGGGCCGAAAAGTGCTTCAACTGGCAGGTTGGGAAAGCGTACCAAAATAAATGAGCCTTGTTGCTAGGCAGAGTTTGTTGGGCGCAATCGGGTATGTGCCCCACCCCAAGTCTTAAAACTCTTTTGTTAACTTTTTAAAAATAATAATACGTAATAATAATAAGTCAATGTTTTGTTTTGTTTTGTTTTGTTTTGTTTTTTTCGGATTTGGTTAGACTACTTGTTGCTTGGCAGAATGTGAGGGGCACAATCATTGATGCCCCGCAAGTAGTTTTTGTACTGTGGTCAAAACTAAAATAGTTGTGGCTGGCCTTAACAATAGAACTAGTAAGATGTTCATTTATATATTTTTTTGCTCTGATTTGGTTGTGCTACTTTTTGCTTGGCAGGATTCATGAGGCGCAATCAGTTAGCATTTGAAAAGAGTGGTGTTTTTTGTTTGTTTGTTTGTTTGTTTGTTTTTTAGAATCAGTTTTGCTACTTGTTGCTAGGCATGATTCATGGGGCGCAATCAGTGTTTGGAAATGTTTTTTGTTTTTTTTACTGACATAAGATAAGTTGTTTGTCTTTGGTTATGCTACTTGTTGCTCGGCAGATTTTAATTTTGTTTTAAGTAAGTAGCTTGTATTTGCTTTTGTTACGTTTGCGACTGGTTGCTAGGCAGAATTTATGGGGTACAATCCATTTTGCCCCCAATAAATTTATAAACAGTGATTGAAACAAAAATACCTTTTTGGTTGACATAAAAATATTAAATATAGGTGAATGAGAATGAGTTTTGCTACTTGTTGCTAGGCAGACTTCATGGGGCACAATCAGATATGCCCCTGAGAAGTATTTTTCTAATTGTGTTTGTTCAAATGAGGTTGAAAAGCACAAAGCTGCTCTGAACTGTGCGGCAACTGACGCAAAACGAGGCTAAAGTCCACCCGGAGACGAATTCCAGATCAAAAGCACAACCTTTTGAAAAATAGAACAACATCGTCCGCGTTCGCGCATGAAACACTTTGGCTGCTGTTTGCTCCCGTCCCGCGCTACAAATCAGTTGTGACACGGGCAATCTGCGCGTCCACGGCGGAGAGAAAAATAAAAAAAACAACAACGGTTCAAACACGGCGCCAAGGAGGCACAATGCAGCTAATGGCCTCCCCCCCGTCTGCGTCTCCCGGCTAGCGCACTTAAAAACTTGGTTGTCGCTTTCATTGGCGCCGCGACGGGCGCGCGCGTCTGCCTTCCTCTTTGGGACCGCCGTCCCAGATTTAAAGGCTTGTCACGCGCCGCCGGCCCTTTATTTTGCCGTAAACTCTTGTTTTTTAATCTTTTCGCATTCCTCACGGGGGCATGTTGTTGTCGCAGGGTTTTGGAAAGGGGCGGGTTCCACAAGTGGGAGTTGAAATGGAAGGCGTCTTTCTTTTGCGCATCTGTGTTTGTTGCATAAGTATATTCTTATTAATTTGGCCATATGAAGTTTTTTGGAAGCCATTTTGAATGAATGTAGGTTGAATGTCGATAGAAGATTTTCTAAAAATCCAGCAAATGAAGTTGTGACTTAACTTCTTCTTTTCATTTTGTTTGTGGGAGAGTGCGGTGTGGAAACGACCATTTTGTGTAAAGCACTTTTTGGCGGACCAGTCAGGCGTGGTCCAAACCCCTCGTGACCAGCAGACATTCCAGTCGTCATATTTTGCAACGGATAAAGTATACGTTATGTTGCGCGTCGACATGTTTTCATTCACGATCCGGGTTATTGATGCTAGTTTAGTTAGCTTGTCTATAGTGTTTTATATTATGAGTTAGCATTAAGCTAGCTGAGATACTGAAAGTGAACTTGTGGTTGTTTTGTATACACAATGTGTAATTGTTTTGTTTATGATTAGTTTGACAAACTACAACTGCAAGTGGCAATAAACATTTTGAAACATTTAAGAAGAATTTGAAAAGGGATTTTTTTGGGGTATTTTTGTGTGAGGGTAGCTTGTTTGTGTATTTTTTTTAATTTATTTTTTTTAGTATGATGGTGTGTTGTCAAACAAACAAGCAAACAAGATTGAGGGGTGGCCATTTTGCCAGGTGAGCTCAGGCAAAAGCTAAAATGGCCGGACCCCTCATGGATAAAAAAACAAAACAAAACAAAACAGTGGACTTTTTTTCCTGAATTCATATCCCAGGAACACAATATTAATCAGAATACCGTGTTTGGACTAATGGGGGCACTTGTAAAATTCAAATATCAAGAAAATATTTGACTTGACAACCATTTAACTCATTTGCTCCCAAAAACGTATATTTTAAATGTATTAAGTTTCCCAAAGACGTATTTATACGTTTTTTTGTAATGTTTTGGGTTTTCTTTTTTATGCTAGAGAATACAGAAGGTTTTGATGCAGCTTCTCAACTGCAGAGGACGGGTGGAAAGAATGGTAGTAATCACAAAAACGGCCAGCAGGTGACAGCAGAGTATAAGAGATTAACCAAGGCCATGATGAAAACAAGCTGTTTCCCCACAATTCTAAGCAGATTTGTCAATAATGATGAAACGTAGCTATATTCTAATGCTAATTGCTGCAAAATGGAAATGGTTAAAAATATACTTTTTTTCCCTGATGAAAGAAGAGACTCTAATCTTTCTTTTGGTAGATTCCATGTTTTTATAGCTTTTGAACACAATATTTTGTGGACCTTGCAAAATCCAGCAAAACAGCCGGGAGCGAAGTGTGTTGCTGCAGCGAAAATGACTGCCAGTCAATGAGTTAAATAAAATTGTAGTTTGCTTCGTTCAACAGCTTTGCCGATGTAACCTTCACTACCGTAATTCCACTAGTGGAAGCGCAACCAAATTTACTTCTGGAATTTACAAAGGCCCCTTCCTTCCTCGGCCTGTTTTTACACCGGCCGTCCCGCACCTGTTCTGTTCCCCCCTATTTAGACCCCTCAACACCCCTCCCCACTTTACAGATGTCTTGCCGAATGCTTGGAATGCAAAAGGAGCTGAATGGCTGATTAAAAAAAAAAAAAACGAGATGGAGGCGCGCAGACGCGCGCGACGATTCGTCGCTCTTGAAGTCATCCAAGCCAGGTGTCGAGTGTTTGTTGAGCTCTCGCGTTTGAAAGAAACTTGTGAGAGACGCAGAAAGAGAACGAGTGAGCGGCGGCGAGCGTTTGAGAACAATGCGCCGCACGCGTAAACAAGTCCTCACATCTCCAAACGCGAGCGGGAAATGTTTTGAAAGTCTCCCATTTTCAACGCCGCGCTCATTAGCATGGCGAGCATGTGTTCGTCGATCTGCTCCGTCCTGACGTCCTCGTGCGGCGGCTTCCTTCCTTCGTCTCCGCCTTCGCGTTGGTCGCGACAACTTTGACGTCATCTTTCGTACGGAGCTCTCCTTTCCATCCTCATATCAACATTTCACTTTTCTCGACATTTCGCTACATCCCAGCAAAGGTTAATGTAGTTGACGAAAGCTAACACAATAATTCACATCAAAATTGACATAATGAAATCAAATAACAATAAAAACTAGACTAAGTGCAATTTCTGGAGAAATTGTGTGGGAATGCTGAAAGATGAATGCTAAGATTTGAATGCATGAATTAAGTGGAAAGAAAAATTATGAAATGCACTTTACCAACTGTGCCAGCGAGCAGTATCAGACACCTGGTAATGATGATAAGTTATATGTATGGAAGTGGGCGTGGAAAGTGATACTTGGAAAAAGTTCGTCTGTCCCATTGAAAATGAATAGGGAAAAGTTGATATTAAATGTTTGAAATAGTGCAAATACTGTAAGTAATGTGGAATCAGACGATATATACCCCGGGAGGGTAAATTTTGCTCTTGTGGCAAGAATACGCTTTCGTGCTCACCACTTAGCATGGTGCTAGTCAGAGATTAATTTGGTTTAGTGGCAGGCACTTTCCATCCTTGCAGCCTGCACTTTTACTCATCTTTTTTTTTTTTGGGATGAGCATTTTGAGCGTGACTTTGTGTCTTGGCATCGCTGACTCTCCTCACCAGCTCCCCCCCCCTTCATTCCGCCACCCCCAATGAAGCATCCACGCGGAGACGCCGGCTTCCTTTTGCGCCGCAGCCTCCATTTTGTGTGATCTCGCCGTGTTGTATAACCCTTTTGCGCTCCTCCTGTGTCTTTTTTTTACTTTTTTTTTTTTTTTGTATTGGATTTTTTTGAAATCCCTCCCTTGCTCTTTTCTGCGAGTTGCGTTCCGTATCGACTGCTCGGCGCTTTTGAATGTTGCGCAGAAAAAAAAGGCCCGGGGCTTTGCGGCTGGGTGGTGATGGCGGAGGGAGGGGTTGACTCCTGCCGCCCCCGTAGTGAACTTGAGTCTCCCAGCGCTCTCGCAAGTACACTTGCTCTTTTCTTCTTCTCTTGCCTCCTCTTTTCCCGCTTTCCCGCACCCCATGCAAAGATCACCTGACGGAAGATTAAGACGTCGGAGCGGCATATTTGCACAAATAACCCTCCCCGTCTTGTCTTGGCATCAAAGCGGGCGAGGCGAGGCGTCCCGCGGGGGGGCGGCGCGGTCACGGAGGCCTCGGTCCAAAGTTGCCGGGGAACAAACGGGACGGGCTCCTCCGCCGCTCGGCCCGCGTTCAGATCCCCCTCCTGACTGGCGTTCGTCTCTTTTTTTAAACGCGATCGATGCGCCGCCGCCCGTGATGAGCCGCCGCTGCCTTTTAATGGGACTTCAGCCGCTGATGTCTCACTTCTCGTCTTATTTGAATGCCAGGGTGCGCATCCCTGCTCGGCGGGCTGGCCGCCCCCGTTTGACAGCGGCGGGTCGGCCAAGAAGTTGCCCGGCAAAGCGGGAGCTCGGCCCGGCCTTTGTTGCGCCGGCTAATGCGGGACGACAGCTAGCCGCTCGGTAGGCTTTGACGCGGTGAAAAACATAAACTGGCTCGCAGACGTAGCGGTGTTAGCTGTGTTAGCCAGGCTAGCAGCATTTTTGACGCGGTAAAAAACATATACTGGCTCGCAGACTTAGTTGTGTTAGCATGCTAGCAGCATTAGCAGCATTTTTGACGTGGTAAAAAACATAAACTGGCTCGCAGACGTAGCGGTGTTAGCTGTGTTAGCCAGGCTAGCAGCATTTTTGACGCGGTAAAAAACATATACTGGCTCGCAGACTTAGTTGTGTTAGCATGCTAGCAGCATTAGCAGCATTTTTGACGTGGTAAAAAACATAAACTGGCTCGCAGACGTAGCGGTGTTAGCTGTGTTAGCCACGCTAGCAGCATTAGCAGCATTTTTGACGTGGTAAAAAACATAAACTGGCTCGCAGACGTAGCGGTGTTAGCTGTGTTAGCCAGGCTAGCAGCATTTTTGACGCGGTAAAAAACATATACTGGCTCGCAGACTTAGTTGTGTTAGCACGCTAGCAGCATTAGCAGCATTTTTGACGTGGTAAAAAACATAAACTGGCTCGCAGACGTAGCGGTGTTAGCTGTGTTAGCCACGCTATCAGCATTAGCAGCATTTTTGACGTGGTAAAAAACATAAACTGGCTTGCAGACCTAGCGGTGTTAGCTGTGTTAGCCACGCTAGCAGCATTAGCAGCATTTTTGACACGGTAAAAAAACATACTGGCTCGCAGACTTAGCTGTGTTAGCCACGCTAGCAGCATTAGTAGCATTTTTGACGTGGTAAAAAACATAAACTGGCTTGCAGACTTAGCTGTGTTAGCCACGCTAGCAGCATTAGTAGCATTTTTGACGTGGTAAAAAACATAAACTGGCTTGCAGACTTAGCTGTGTTAGCTGTGTTAGCCACGCTAGCAGCATTAGCAGCATTTTTGACGTGGTAAAAAACAAACTGGCTTGCAGACCTAGCGGTGTTAGCTGTGTTAGCCACGCTAGCAGCATTAGCAGCATTTTTGACGCGGTAAAAAACATATACTGGCTCGCAGACTTAGCTGTGTTAGCCACGCTATCAGCATTAGCAGCATTTTTGACGTGGTAAAAAACGTAAACTGGCTCGCAGACTTTAGCGGCGTTAGCTGTGTTAGCCACGCTAGCGGCCTTTAGCAGCATTTTTAACGTGGTATAAAACAAACTGGCTCGCAGACGATATTTTTTTCCAATTATATTTAGAAGAGTGAATTTCAGAGAATCGATTAACTCACTTGCTCCCGAAAACGTATAAATACGTATAAATACGTTCTATTTCAAATATTACCATACTCCCAAAGACATATTTATATTTAAATATAGCTGTGTTAGCGACGCTAGTGGCCTTTAGCAGCGTTAGCAGCATTTTTTACACAGTAAAAAACATAAACTGGCTTGCAGACTTAGTGGCGTTAACTGTTAGCCACGCTAGGGACCTTTAGCAGTGTTAGCAGCATTAGCTGTGTAAATAATAAACCACCACAAACAAGTCGCAAACAAATCCAGTCATATGTTCTTTTTTTGTGCTTTTTTTTTTTCCAATATCTTATGTTTTGTTTTTCATAATACAATTCTCAACGCATGTATAAAATAACTATCCACTTAAAACAAAGACTTTGAACAGACAAAAAAAAGAAAAAAACACATTCAGGGATTTTTTATTTTATTTTATTTTTTACATAAATCAACTCAGTTTTTTATTATTTTTATTTATGTATTTATTTATTCATTTTATGTATTATTATTGCAGTACTGTTTGTCTTGCATGTCCTTCATTAAAAATGTATTTAAAAAAAATCGTCTCACACATTGTAGTATAGGGCAGTAAGACTCGGTGTAAGTGCACTTAAGACATGGCTGCCATCTAGTGGCGAATTGTGAGATTACAACCTAGAACTACAGTGCTGTGGCACCATCGCATGGTGTCTTTATGCGAAGGAACTATGTTGGAATGAGGGGAGGATCTTCATTTGAACAGGTTGTCGTCCTATGTCATTTAAAAGTAGAGATAGAGGTAAAGAAATAAGCACCTTCTAAGGGTGCGTGTTTGTGTGGTCCAAAAGTCATTTGCCTTTTGCTGACCTCCTTATTGGAACCTGATTGTCTTCGCTGGGTTGGGCCAATTTTGCCGTTTACACGACGTTAGCTGTCACGTCAATATTAGCATACGAAATTGCTCGCTAACTAGAAGCTAGCGCAGATTATAGCAAACGCACGTCACCAACTGAGTCCTCGTTGGCATTCTCGACAAACCATAAAGGATACTTTCAAGTGATGTTCTGCTGCTTTTGACGCAAAAAAAAAAAAAAGAAAAAGAAAAATCTCTCTCGTCGCTAACGGCGCGAGCTTTGACGGCTGTTTGAAGGCTCGGCGGCGGTGACAAGCGCGTCACGTGTAGCGGACATGTTATGTGTTAATGCGACAAATTAAATCAGCTCACCCGGCCCCCCCGTCGGGAATTCCATATGCAGTGAACACTCGCGGTGGCAAATTGTTAAATTATGCGAGGGCTGGAGGCCCCACAAAAATATACGGTAATTGCCAATTTTAATCCTTTAAAACCTAAGTACAACTGAAACAATCATCACAAAATACTTTAAGAACATTTCACACTCATTTTCCAACATTGACGTTAAAAATAAATGGCTTAGATATCAGTTGAGTTGCGGAAAAAAATTCAAGAAAATAGAACCAAATATAATTACTACATTCCTATTTTCCGATTTTATTATGTTTTTCACTCAGTAATACGTATACTTTTTTTTAGGTACAGTGCTCCTGTGAAATTGTAACGTTATTAAACCGTTGGAGTCCCCTCAACAACATTTTCATTCACTTTAATGTAATTATCTTTGTGCTTTTATTTTGAAGGCCTGACTTTTGACAGGCTGCTACGCAGTTTGAGTTTTGCCGAGCAAACCGGGAGGCTTGTTATTGCTGAGTTGTAAATAAAAGCTTGTCAGGTTAAAAAAAAAAAAAAAAAGTTCATTTTCACTCTGTTCTGGATGGAAAGTTATAGTTATTTTCTATAAAATGTATTTCTAGTTAATTTTTTGTAAGTGGCTGGAATGGATTTATTGGATTTACTTTAGTTTAGGCTCGATCGATTAAAAGGGATACTTCACTTATTTAGCCCATTAAAGCAATATAAAGTTAATATTTTGTCTATAATGAATTTGATACTTTCATCAAATTTCACATGCAATTAGTACCTTTAAAAACATATTTTGCGACTTGCTTTCGACTAAAAATGACATCACAAGGACTGTTTTCTAGGCTTGGTCATGTGACATTCATAAGCTGAGCTGTGATTGGTTACCTGTGTCCTTGTGATGTCATTTTAATCAACAGTAAGTTGCAAAATGTGTTTTTAAAGGTACTAATTTTATTGTACATGAAAAGTAATGAAAATATCAAATTTATTATAGGTAAAATATTAATGTTTGACTGCCAAAAATGGCTAAAAAAGTAAAGTATCCCTTTAAAAGGCAAACCGATTTAAGTGTATTAAGTTTTTCCCAAAAATGGCAGATTTTTTTTTTTTTAACAATAAATTGCAGCATAATATAAAGATATTGACAGTCAAACATTCACCATTCAAAAATAAAATGAAAAAAATAAAATAAATAAATAAAATGACCGAAAAAGAAATTGTTTTTCCTATTTATTTATTTATTTATTTATTTATTTATTTATTTTAATTAATTGGCCAATTACTTGGTTATTGGAATTCTATTATGTCAAATTTTGGAATCTTCATCGACTTCAAAATTTGTATTGGTTGGGCCAATAAAACTGAGGTTCAACTGTCGCGTAGCTTGTCAGTGCAAAAGTTGGACTCCAAATTTGAAAAGTCGAGTGAATCGACATGAAGATGTTTCTTATTTTTATTTCTAGCCACCAACGAAGATGTCATTAAGGAGTAAATGATATTCGTTCTGGACCCGCCACCACCTCCCGTCGCGTGTTCCTTCCCAACCTGCTTTGCTGCCAAAAAGCTCAAAGACGCCGACCCTGGCGCGATATTGATCGGACACTCGATAAAAGGTCACGGGGGGGGTCCGGCTTTTGTACCCCCCTCCTCCAATCATTCCATTTCCCACAACACTCTCAGTGGAGACATCTTGAGTGGCTTGCAAATGTCAGGAATTTATTAATTAATTGTTAATTAGCTCCCTGAGGCTTGCACGCTAATTGAGAGCTGGCAAGCCCAAAAACGACAGCGCTGCACAACTTGTACATAAATTATCCGGGGATTAAAAAAAAAAAAATAAATAAACAACTGTTCAATTTTGATCTGCGTCTCCTGGATTTTGCCGGCGTCTCAGCGCGACCTGTCAAACGCTTTCCCGTCTGCGCCCCTCCCCAGTTCGCCGTTCCACAAAGTTTGGTAGCAATTAGCACGGCCCTCGCCGCGCCCAACTTTTAGCGCCGCTAAAGTCGAGCTGCGTAATTAGCGCTTGACGCGCTTTTCTTTCCTTCCGACGCGCGACGAGCGCTTTTGTCAAGAAGTCACAACCCGGCTTGTGTGAAAGACTTGAGAGATAAAGGTTGGCTGCGGGTGGGCGGGTGAACACTTACGCCGGTTTCGTCAATTACGCCCCCCCCACCACCACATCCACCCCACCCTTCCTCTGATATGTCGTCGAGCTAACGCAAAGTCTTCCGTCCGCTTATAAATAGATCACATGGATCAACCTTGTTTTGTATTTTTAATTTAAAGTGCGACATCAGTGGCGTCAAACTTAAAATACGTGAAACAAAAACTGTAAAAACACGGGCGTCTAATTGCGAGCCTCGCTACAGGCTTGATTTTTCTTGTTTCGTTTTTTTTGTCATTTGTAGACGTCCCGGTGACAGTAAACATGCGAGAGTTATTGGTTTTTGTCTATTTGAACTCGCGTCACAAGTTGTCGGCTGACTTGGGAAAAGTTTTCCGACGTTTTCGTTCCATTGGCTCACGCTGTTAAAACAAATAGGTCAAAGTTTGTTTTCAAGGGCGAAACTTGAAGATGAAACCGCCCCGCGTCGCTTTTTAGGGTGCTCCATGTCGACGTTCGACATTTCTGCGCAAGCTAATTATTGGCGTGCACGGGAAGACTTTTTCTTTGTTTATCGGATGAAAAAAAAAAACTTTCAACAAAATTTCGTGAGTTTTTATCTGAAAAACTTTGAAAAGTATTTTTTTTAAATAGTTTTATTTGATTAAAGCAAACATCTCACCTAATATAGCGATATATGTTTTTTTCTTGGACGATTGCTTGGATAAGAGAATATTTTTGAGCTGTTTTTCAAATTGAACATTTCAACCCGAGCTCATTATCGGCGACAAGTTGAATAAATGAAAGCATTTTATTTTTAACGGATCAAATAATGAATAATATATAATAAACAGAATGAAGACTTATTCTTCATTTATCAGGTGACAAAAGAAACAAACTTTTCAATCCAGTTATTGTTAGTGGAAAACAAACTTGGAAGAAAAAAAAACTCACACAGAAGATATTTTTATTCAATCATTTATTTTTCTTGGACTATAATTTTGCATGAGTACATATTATATTCTCAGCTGTTTTTCGGATTAAAAGTTGACATAACTGAAAAATCTGCCATTTTCTTTTCATTGGACCAATATTTATTTTTTCCCCCCAAGAAAAAAACAAACAAAAAAACAAAGAAAAACTTTGGAGATTTGGAGTTGGTTTTGTAGGCTTTGGATGAATTTTTTTTTCTTATTATTCAAGAAATAATATGGGATTGTACTGTATGTAACAAAATTACTAAATTTGAAGATGCATACATTTTTTTGGAATGTTTTTTTTATCCAAATATATAAAAGTAATTTGATTTTTCGAATTTTCAGATATAAAAGAGTAAAAACAGTAAATCTGCCTTTTTTTTTTTCTTTTTTTTTAATCACACCCATTTTGTTACCTGAAAATTGCTACATTTAAAAATACATATATTTTGTCGGAATGTCGTTTTTATCCCCCTCCCCCTCCTCCCAATATAAAAGTAATTTGTTTTTTCAAATTTTGTAAATGAGTAAAAACAAAATGTGTCATGATTTTTTTAATCAGGCCCATTTTGTTACCTGAAAATCCTAGAGAAACCATTTTTGTTGGAAAAGTAACACAATATTCCACATTTTTCAACATACAAATAATTTCTTCCTTTAATCCTCATTTTCAAGGAAGAAACTGACTTTCAATGTAGGCTACTTTTTTAAAATATAGGAATAGTTTGTTGGTGAGACTTTGTTTTGTATGGAGTTAATAAAAAAGCCCCACCCCCCATCCAATGTCTTGCTGGGGCCCTCCTGTCCCAATCCCCTCGGACGGGCCCCCTCAGATCGATCGGTGCTCGGTATCGATACGACACCTGCCGGGGGCCACCGTTAAGCCGTCTGAGAGCCGATGTGGCTCATCAAAACAAACCCCCAAAAAAAAGAACCATCCGCTACCTTTCATGTTTGTCAACAGCCTCCATTTGCATAATGACCTTAAAAAAAAAAAAAAAAACAGACAAGGGCAAAGCTGCTTTGTCGTTCGTCTGTCGCCTAATTAGAGCGAAGCGAGGAGGGGCCGAGGCTTGCGATCGCCTGCAGGAAGGCGCCGTGATCGCCTTGACGAGGCGCACCTTGGCGAATGAAAGCACCTTTTCGTCTTACTGTTAAAAAAAGAAACGAAAGAAAGAAAAGAAAATACCTCGCCGACGTCTCGGCAGACAAAAAGTGCTGAGGTGTGACTTTTGCGCGCATGCAAATGACGGCGTGTCACGATCATTTATTCATGAAGGAGGTCATGAACACGACGGGTTTATTTGAGACGGATTTCCCATCATGCCTTGCTGCCGGCCAGCTAAGAAAGATGAGGACACAGAGAGGGGAAAAAAAAGTTCGAAAAAGTTGAACGTGCACATATTTTTACCCTTTCGGAATGATGTTTACTTGGTAGCATGTCCAGCAGAGGGCGCTGTGGCGAAAAAAAGATGTCTTGCTTACTAGCCAAGACTGTCTGCAAAAGGACAAACTTTTAATGCGAATGAAAAATAAATCATTCATCCACTGAAAAGTATTAATCCTATTTTTTACATTTTACTTTTAATTCAGTCTAGTACTTTTTCCCAATTTAAAAAAAAAAAAATCCCCCTCACTTTTTTACTTTTAATTTTAATGTTGTTTTTTGTTATTATTTTTTCCAAACCTAGAAAATTGTGATTTTTTTTTTCACTTTTTTTTTTTTTTTTTTTTTTTTTTTTTAGTTTTACCCTTGTCATTTTTTTAACCAAATTGTTTTACTTTTAATTCAGTGCAGTACTTTTTTCCATTTCTTTTTTTTCATTTTTCTCCCTCAATTTTTTACTTTTAATTTTTGATGTTTTATTTTTTCCAAACATAGAAAATCATGATTTTTTTTGTTTTGTTTTTAGTTTTACCGTTGTATGTTTTGTTTTTTTTGTTTTTTAACCAAATTGTTTCATTAATTCCCCCCCCCCCCCCCATTTTTTTTTCATACATTCTTTTACTTATCCTGTTATTTTTTGTTTTTCCATATTTAGTTTTATGGCTTTGATTTCTCCTTTTTTTATTTTGCTTTGAATGGAATCCTGTATTTGTTTTTGTTTTGTTTTTTTGAAAATTAACTGATTTTATTTCATTATTTTTGTCTGTATTTTGTGAATTGATTTTACATTTTTTTTACTCCTGTGCTTTTTCTTTCCCCCAAACACAAAAATGATGCAAAAAATGATATTTTGATGTGTTTCAGGAATTTAAAAATTATTTTGATATATTTTTTTACTAGTTCTTTTTTTTCCAAACACAAAAATGATGCCAAAAATTATTTTATTTTAATGTTTTTCAGTAATTAAAAAAAAATATATGTATCTATGTACATGTACCCATGTCGGACATTTTTGTTTCTCATTGGGTTCGGTCTGGCTTGCGTGTTTCAAGGGTGGAAATAAATCCGAAAATATTTGCCATTGTAAATCAGAGAATATTTTCCATTCCAAAAAATTGTCAGTGCTTTGTTTTTAGTTCTTGCGCGATCCCGTCTCGTCACTGAACGTTCTGCCGGTTTTGTGTCCCAAACTCAAGTTCCCTCCCTGCTCCGACTTCCATATTTGAAGCATTCCGAGGAGGCGAACGATATCGGTGCCAAAGCGTGGAATTTGATTCCGCTCCCTTGCGGAATGGGCCCTTTTTCCTGGTGTTGTCAAACAGAATGACTAAACGTGCCGGCTCCCGTGGCGGGACTCTTATTAATTTATAAGGTTACGAGCGGCGACGCGGCGTGATTGACAATGTGATAAATGTTATTTGAATATGCTTGACATGAATTATGTAACCGCCGAGAGAGACTGGGGGGGGGGGGGGGGGGGGGGGGGGGGGCGACGCTGCTGGTGGCTTTGTTGGCTCCATCCAGCTCGCAGCCAAGATAACATCAGCAAGTGGATGGTGTCAAGATAGCGGGGCCACCTAACTCATTCACTGCCAATGACGACTATAGACGTCAAAAATCCAAGCAAACAGCCAGTGCAAATTTTGACAAGAAATTTGAATTTAGTTTTAGTTTTTCATTGTTTTCATTCATAGTTATTAATCCCCATTGTTATTAATAACAACAATGACAACAATTTCATTGCTAAGTGCTACCATCGTGCATAGTGATCGGTCTTGGTCTTACTGAGACCACAAACTGGGTCTCAACCTCCAGAAGTCAATTTAGTCGACTAAAATTGCTCCTTGTTTTTGTCGACTAAAGGTTGGATTAAAACTCAAATACAATCAGTGACTAAGTTATGACTAAGGCTTTAATTATATTTAGTCAGAAGACTATAACTAAAACTAAATTGAAATTTCTTTTTTATTAATTAAAATTTAATGTTATTTATTTATTTATTTTTCAAAATTAACACTGACTGTTTGCTTGGATTTTTGACGTCTATAGTTGTCATTGGCAGTGAATGAGTTAAGTGTTAAGCTAGTTGGTGCAAAAGAACGAAAAAAATGAATACAAATACTTGACACATGGACAGACAGAATAACAGAATAAATGAATACCGTACCCCAATAATACTGCGTTCACCTTTATCATCCACTTCAGTTGGGCCAACAGATGGGAAAATAACCCCAATCAAATCAATACAAAAACGACACACTTTAATAGGGAAAAAAATGAATGCCTTACCCGTTAGTCACCTTCATCTAGTTCACTTTATCCCCAAGGGCATTTATTAACCCTACAGGTCAAAAATGTCTTTTTCATTTTATGAACGATAGGCTGAAAAATATTTGCAACAAAGAAATAAGTGTGGGGTGGGGGATGATGCCTAACCCTCAGTAAACTTGTTTGCACAACAAATGATTTGAATTTGAAAGGGATACTTGACTCATTGAACTATTTTCAGTTCAGGTTTTGTCCAGAATGAATTTGATAACTTCATTATTTTTCATATACAATTAATACCGTTAAAAAGCCATTTTTCTACTTGCTGTCGACTGATGATGACATCACCTGTGCTGAGGAAGTAGGTAACGACCAATCATGGCTCAGTTGACTGACCAAACCCAGAAAACAGGTGAGCCATGATTGGTCAGCACAGGTGACGTCGTCATCGTCAGTCGACAGCATGTAGAAAAAATACTTTTTAAAGGTATTAATTGTACATGAAAAATAATGAAGTTACCACATTAAATATCAACAAAATCTGAACTTTTTACTGCTGAAAATGGCTCAGTGAGTCAAATATCCCTTTAATACTAAAGTATAGCTTTGAATTTGGGCCTCATATAAATCATTTTTTGATCGACAGATAAATAAATGAACATTAAAATAACAGTAAGAGAGCGAGAGAGATGGAAGAAATAAAATCCTTACTCCCAATAATCTTGTGTTTTCCCTTATTATGACTGAGGAGCAAAAATACACAAATAATGTCCACTTTTGTAATCTTACAGTACATCTTTGATTGTGTGCCCCCCAAAAGAGTTTTTTTTTTTTTTCTCCCTAAATTGGTTGTCAACTGGCGGAAGTCGACGGCTTACCCCGAATTGATATTTCATGCGGTCTGGCCGTGTAATAATCGTTGAGCGCACTGCAGCCACGCTTGATGGGCTGACATGCTGAAAGGTTAACATGCACTTTGCTGGTGGAAAAGGAAACACTGCTGCACTTTGATACGTGCTTGACATTTGACAGCCTCTTAAAACAATACTGGACTCACTTTTGCCGTATTATTTTTTGAACTTTTGCTTTATTATTATTGCATGAATGTGTTCGACCACAGCTATCAGCGACTGTTGAATTTGCAAAGTTACTGTAATGCAGTAATCATTATACTGCAATGGTGAAGCATTCCCACAAATAATTATTGTGATTTTTATTCTCCACAAAATATTATTACACATAATATTTCCAATTTACATTGTTCAAATATCCACTAGCTTAAAAAATTCACGCCTCACAGGGTATATATATCGTCTGATTCCACATTACATTTGCACAATTTAACATTTAAAATGAACTTTTCCCCATTCATCTTCAATGGGAACGACATTGAACTTTTTCAAAGGTAAAGCGCGTTGTCCAGTAAACAGGAGGTTATAATTCCATAATTTATCTCTCAATGTACTTCATAAGCATTGCACATGCATTCAAATCTTAGCATTCAGCTTTCGGCATTCCCACGCAATTTCTCTAGAAATTACACTAAGTCTAGTTAAAGGGATACTTTACTTATTTAGCCATTTTTGGCAGTCAAACAATATTTTGCCTATAATAAATTTGATATTTTCATTATTTTTCATGTACAATTAGTACCTTTTAAAAACACATTTTGCAACCTGCTGTCGACTGAAAATGACATCACAAGGGCTCGGGTAACCAATCGCAGCTCAGCTTGTGAATGTCACATGACCAAACCTAGAAAACAGGTGAGCTGTGATTGGTTACCTGAGCCCTTGTGATGTCATTTTCAGTCGACAGCAAGTTGCAAAATGTGTTTTTAAAGGTACTAATTGTACATGAAAAATAATGAAAGTATCAAATTAATTATAGACAAAATATTAACTTTTTATTGCTATAATGGGCCAAATAAGTGAAGTATCCCTTTAACAAAAAATAATGTTGATTATGAGCCATAATTAGAAAAAGAACAAACAAAAGTCTGACGACCAATAAACTTATGTTAGGCCTTGTTTTAAATCAGGCAGAAATACAGCAGTCATGTCACATTTTAATATTAAAGCAAACCTCTAAATGTGTCGCTCACGTGATTATCAAATGGACATCAACATTAACAAACGAACGCCTTGGCCCTCATAATCTTGTTTGGCGTTGATATAAATCATGCAGAAAAAATAAATAAACGTGTAAAGTTGTATTCAAATGTACTTCACATAAATATTTGCTCATTTGTAAATTTGTTTAGCCCCATGAAATGAATTGTCCCATTTTGGAGCCAGTCCAAGTCCATTGGTCGTTCACGGGGGGGGGGGGGCACCTTACCCCGAATAATCTCATTTAGTCTGGTTATAAATCAGGTAGAAATACACTAATCATACCATATTTTAATATTAAAGTGTGCCCAATAAATGTGTGCATTGCATAGTTATTGGACGTCCACTTACCGTAATTAAAGAAATAAACACCCGACTCCAATCGTAAGTTTGACCATGTTATAAATGAGACAGAAAATACACTTTTTTTTTTTTTTTATACTACAGTGTAACTTTTATCCAATAATTCATCTATAGATTAGCCATCCATGTAAAGAAATAAATGCCTTGCCTCTAATAAATGGTCTTAATTGTACTAATTTCTCAGTGTACTCGAAATCCGTTTGTGGCATCTGTGTGTTGAGCATGTTGTTTACATCCCATTTGACGACTTCCTGTCCCCACTTGATGAGGCAACAACTTGTTCGACGCGCACGCGCGTATTCCGGCATCCCGCGCTGGCTGTTCAGGTCCCGCCGCGGCGCCGCCGTACATCAATGTAGTGATGTCGTTTGTGAAGGCGTCGACAGCAAATTGTATGCACAAGTGATAATCAAGCAAACAATTGTGTGTTCGTTGTGACAGCAGCTTGACCTTGTCGGCTGCATTCCACGCTCTCCTCTATACAATTTCTGATTTTTGAGAACCGGCTATATGAGCATTTTTGTTTTATTTATCTCTGTGTGTGTGTGTGTGTGGTTTTTTTTTCCCTCTCTCCCTCCTCGCCTTTTGTTGCAGACATCCATCCACGGCTGCCGAGCCCCGCTGTTGCCGTGGGACGCCCCCCCCTCCCGTCAATCTCGGCTTGACGGCTCCGTGACAACGTGTACGCCCAAACATTTCAAACGGGGCCCCTCAAAGGCGACGCGTGACAGGCGAGCGTTTGAAAGTGGCTGTAGCGCCTCGGCGGCGGCGGCGAGAAACAAACTGCGAGAACAACAGCGGCGCAGGCAAAGGAGAGGACGACCCCCCCCCCAAAAAAGTGGGGAAAAAACAGGCAAGAATGTGCGTCTTGATGATGGGAATGAGGTTGTCATGATTTTATTATTTTTTTATTTGCCTCCCTGGAGTGGAGACGCTGCTGCCGGCCATCCTGGAGCTCCTTTCCGCTCCTCGGAGGTCTCGCTCGCAAGTCACCGGCGCACCTTTTGGATGTTAATCACATGCTTGATTTGCACCTCCTTTGCTCGCCATTCCCGGTAGGGAAGCGGAAAAAAAAGGAGAAGGCCGCTTCTCCTTTTTCTTCAGAGGCGCTCATGAATGGGAGATGCGGCGCTTCACATTCCGGCATTGCGAAGCGGTTCCATTTTTATGGTGACTCATCAAACTTTCTCACCACGATGTAAACTTCAGCAGGATCAATCAATTCAATTCAATTCAATTTATTTCACTCTTTAAAGTAAAAGAAATGAAAGGGGACAGAAAGAAGTCAAACTTGTTTTGTCTGCCCCTCATCAACACACAAAAAAAAGAATCAACACAAAATGAATGACAACATTCTTGTTTTAATACTACCAAATATGCTTCATCCTTTTGCTATATATATTTTTGCTAGGGGTGTTAAAAAAAATCGATTCGGCGATATATCGCGATACTACATCGCGCGATTCTCGAATCGATTCAATAAAAAAAATCGTTTTTTTTTTTGTTTTTTTTAAGAGCTCAGAATTGTTCATTCGGTAGTCTTACCGATTCAACGTCTTATCATCATTGCCTTTTCTTTTTTGTGTGTGTGTGTGAGAATCCATTTTTAAACTTCCATTTTTAATGGAAAAATATTCAACAAAACGTCTGACTTCGGGTTAGGATTCACACCTTGAGCATGGAAGAATGTTATATGAACGGAACATTAAGCCTTAATATTTTATTTTAATGCTGTTCAAACATGAAACAGATTACAACCTCTATAAGACTGAAATTTCAGATAAATAAATAATACATTTTCATATAAATCTTACACTCTACAAGCTTACTGATTAGTATTTTCTAAATTTGAATGAAAAAAAATCGCAACAATCGACTTATAAATTCGTATCGGGATTAATCGGTATCGAATCGAATCGTGACCTGTGAATCGTGATACGAATCGAATCGTCAGGTACTAGGCAATTCACACCGCTAATTTTTGCAGTAAATATGCTTTAATACATTTTTTTAAAATACAAATAGATTGAGAAGATTTTGTTTTACGATCCAAATTGTTCCACAGACTGACAACTTTGAGTTGAAATACATCCTTCTTTTTTTTTTGTTCTGTTTTTAGGTTTAGAAAAAAATGTATGTTCCTCTTAATTTATACTCACTTTCCCTTTTTATAAATGTAGTTTGAATATTAACTGGTAAAAATGTCATGGTGGGCTTTATACATTATTTTAAGGCGGTTAAACTCCATCAATACACATTTGAAAGTTTTTCGTTGTATAAATAATGGATTTGTGTGGTCTCTGTATCCACAACCAAAAATGACACGGATAGTACGTTTCTATCCAAGAAAATTGCAACCAAGGTTATTTTTAGTTAGCTAAAACTAACGAAAAAAAATAAAACTAAGATTAAAAAAAAATTTTTGTTAACAAAATAAAAACGAAAATGCTTTTTAAAAACAAAAACTAACTGAAACTACATTTTATGTTTACAAAACTAACTAAAACTAATTATAATTATGGGAAAAAATGTCCTTAATTTTAGTCTTTGGTAATTAATTTAATCCATGAGCCTTTGGGGATGATTTTAAATTTGATTTTAAGTCAATTTATTTTGATATTAACACAAGTGATGTCATCTAGCAGCAGCCAATAGAAAAGCACCTTCAGATGACTTTGCTCTTATGGTGTTTTTTAAATATTGCGCACAAGTAACACACATTTCTTTTAAAAACTAAAACTAAGCATTTATTAAGTAACTAAAATGAATAAAAATCATCAGAACCACCCTGCAAATGAATTAAAACTGACTAAAATTTTAAAAAACAACAACTGTCAAAACGAAATAAAAACGAACAAAAACGAAAATTCCCAAAAATATCCCTGGTTATTGTCCCGCAAAAAAAAGTGGATGGTATGTGCTGCTTTGAAGATCCTCTTTTGCTTTTATAGCATCTTTTGTTGAATTACAATTATGTCTTTAATAAAAAAAAATATGTATCAAGTTTCCTCCTGTAAACATCACTAAGTATATAATTTATGCATGTATTTAAGGCAAGTTGTAAAATTTCTAAAGTCCTCTTGTTTATGTTCAACAATTTTAAAACGTCATAAATCATACTGTTTCGACTAAGTAAATGCTCAAATGTTCTCCACTTTCGATACTGTAAATGTATAAGGATAAACATTTGGGAGGAGCAATATGGCGGCCTCAAAAGTCATATATTCAGATCAGTGGAAACAGGCTTTTGAGGCTTCCAAAATTGCACTTAAAATGTCTGCTTCGAACCAAAAATGGCGGCAAATTTGCGTATCTTTTTGTGCATCCTTTCATGATAGATGGGCCGATCAAATTTCATGTTGCCAACTGAAACTGGATTCAAGGGCTGAATTTTCAAAGAAGTTGTAGCAAAAGACAGCAGAAATGGTCAAAATCACACCTAAAATGTCTGTTCAATGGCAAACTTCTCGTGTCTTTTTTTGGGCACGAGTTATAGATGGACCGACCAAAGTAAAATTGGCGGCTGAGTTCACTTTTAAACGACATTAGAAATAGTGACAATGACCCTAAAATGTCCGCTCAACCCAAAATGGCAGCCTTTGTTTGTCTTTTCAGGGAGCCCTTCTTGAAATTTTTGTTGTTGTTGTTGTGCATCCTATCATGATAGATGGGCCTCGCAAATTTCTTGTTGCTGAGTCAAACTGGATTCAGGGGTTGAATTTTCGAACATTTCTGGCGAGGATGTTGAAAGCCCTCCAAATGATGTCATTGGTTTGTCCCACGGATAATAACAACCACAAAAAATGAATCCATTTCGAGAGGGCTGGCCAAAATATCACCGCGTTCGTCGTCAACAGACACGACAATCAGTCCAATCAAATCTGTCCAAAGCTTAAAAACAACACTTGAGAACATTTCAGAAGGACAAACAAACAAACAAGAGTACAAAATGAGTCAAAGGGGGTCTTTGGCGCGACAGGCCCTGACATGAACAAGCTTCGTCTCGACGGCCCTCACGCTCACAAAAACGCAAACGCGGCGGCTTGAAAGTGCGACAAAGGCGTGCGCACGTGTCTGACACTTTTGACTGTTTGCTTTGAAAGCGTTTGCGTGCTGGGGGACACGGGTCACGTCAGTCTAGGAGTGATTTTTGTTTGGGGTTTTTTAAGCGCTCCCTCGCTAACACCAAACACACAACGATAACGCGCACGCACACACATTCAGAGCTCTCATGTGTTACAAATGTTTAGATGCAAGCAAACAAATGCACATCCAAGCTGCAACAGAGACATGGCTGCTGTTAAAAAGAAAAAGAAAAAAAAGTTCCTCTTATGGAAGCCTTTGCTTTGGCTTCCAGTGCCCTCTAGTGTTGGGAAAGGATTTGTCAGCTTCATCTGGGTGGGATTGGATAAATTAGACAGGACGTGGAGAAAGGGGCTTGGGGGGAATCATTAAAAAACAAAACAAAAAAAAACATATATACACAATTGTTTTGATAGTTTTTTTTTTTCATTTCTATTTATTTACGTATTTTCACATATATATAAATCAATCAACAGGTTTATTTAAATAAAATAGATTAAACATAAGGTTATCTATTATCTAAAAAAAACGTACATATATTCACAATTGTTTTTATAGTTTTTTTTTATTTCTATTTATTTACGTATTTTCATATATATATATATATATATATATATATATATAAATCAATCAACAGCTTTATTTAAAATAAAATAGATTAAACATAAGGTTATCTATTATCGAAAAAAACTTGCATATATTCACAATTGTTTTTATAGTTTTTTTTAAATTTCTATTTATTTACGTATTTTCATATATATATATATATATATATATATATATATATATATATATATATATGAATATAAATCAAGAGCTTTGTTTAAAATTAAATTGATTAAACATAAGGTTATCTATTTTTTTTATTTTTATTTTATTGTATTTTTTTTAAATGTTCTTGGTAGTTATAATTTGATTTTTTATTTTTTTTTAATTAATATGACAAGGTAAAGTTATTCATCCATCAGATTTATTTGAAAAAGCCCAAAAGTTGATGAAATCATATTTCAAATGTATATAATATTTTAAATATTTGTGTGTTTCATGTAAAAAAATATATATATAAATACATTTTGATTTATGTTTTATTCTTTTTATTTATTAGGGTTTTTTTTATATAGATTTTGTATTTGTTATTGTTATTCTTTGTGTGTTTAAGTTATTAATGGTATCACATACATACAGGACATACATGTGAATAAATATTACCTTTTGGAAAAAAACCAAAAAGTTGTTAAAAATAACCGAAAATGAAGCAAATAAAATCCTCATCCAAGCAAACGATCCACATCTTCACCAGAACAGAAGGTCAAAATAACACGTTTTTTTCCCCAAGTATAGAAGCTCGCAGGGTAAAAAGTTGAAGCATGAATAGTTAACGCATTTATTATCAGGCTTAATGAATTCAAGGCGGATGTGTTTTTTTTTTCTTCTTCTTCTTCTTCCTTGAGCGAGCGAGCAGCTGCTCGGGCTTCTGCTTCTTCTCGCGCTTCTTGTTGCCCGCGCACGCAAGTCAGAAGCTCGTTTCAAACAAGTCGCTCGCTCGCTCCCCCTTAGGACGCCGCCTTTCGAATGTCATCACTTCAACTCCACTAATGCCGCGCTTTTATTTTATGCTGCGCCACAAGAGGAAGAAAAACAGACTCAAAACCATTAGAGCACTTTTGTCTTTTTTTTTTTTGTACATTATAGTCATATTTCCGAAAGACGCCGATTTCACCTTTTGACTATGTTTGATTGTAATTTGAAGCCAAGTGATCATTTGGCGCGTGCTTATGGTTATTATGCACCTCTTTGTTGCATTATTAATACTCAAAAGTCTTTTTTACAATAGTTTACAATAAGAAAAAAACTACGCAGTAAGTTGACACCTCATTAGGTACTCGTACGCAATGTGGCATTTAAAACAGCTTTTTGATGACTTGATAAGTAAGAAAATGTCTTCACATTGCACATCACATACAAAATCTCATTAAAAAAATAATAATAAGCAATTTTAAGATAACAGTGCTTTGTGATTGGTGCTAATTGTCACTTTTCAGTATGATGCAGTACAACTCCAAACCTGCTTGAATACAAAATACGTGACAACGCCAAACACATTTTCATCTTCAGTTCAACTGATGATTTTCTGATTGGATTTTTTGTCTTGGATTTCATACACAGTGTACGAATGTGTTGGAAATGCACCATGAAATTTAAGCAGTTTTAGAGGCTCTTTTGATTGTTACCTGTTTGACATCCATTAAACGTGACACAAAAAGGAGAGAAGAGGAGAGAGGAGAGAGGAGAGGAACTGACTGACACAATTCACTCCTGTACTCTCTGAGGATTCCTCTCCTCACCCTCTCTATTTATTTGGTTTTCCACGCCCCGAGTTCCATGGGTGTTCTAACCCTAAAAATGCAAATGCAAGGCATAGTTGGAACACAGTGAGTACCGTATTTTCCGCACTATAAGGCACACCTAAAAGCCTTCGATTTTTTCAAAAGCTGACCATGTGCCTTATAATCCAGTGCGCCTTATATATGGATCAATATTGAGCCACAACAGGTCTCGCTGTCAAGACGCTATCGGTGACCCTGCACGATCGGCAGAAGATCCCGCCATCTTGGATCGCTAGCTAATACTAATACTTTACCTCAGAGAAAATAATATTCATTTTGGGAGTGAATGGAGTTGTCAGAAAGCTGGTTTGTAATCTATTCATATAGTTTGACTGAACTATCTGACTGTTTTGTTGGCGTTCCCTTTAGCGCAGGACCATCTAATGGATGCATAACGTAACCCCAGCTTCTACTGTAGCGCCTTATATATGGAAAAAGTTTTAAAATATGTCATTCATTGAAGGTGCGCCTCATAATGTGGTGCGGAAAATACGGTACTTGTTTGTCTATTTGTGTGTGCATGTTAGTGGAAGATTGCTGAGTACACGTGTGGTCAAGTTTGCAATCATTTCTGGGGTGGTCCTTTGGGCTCTGGAGGACCGACTGGGCTAAGCTATGAGGTGAGCAGGCAGTTTTTTGTTTTTTTTTTCGGAGGGTTTCAACTTTCGTCATGTGTCAGTAAACATCGCGACTTGCTTGAAAGGCACCTGGATTGCGGCAGGGCGAGTGAAAAGTTGCCTTCCAGATCAGATGACTCGTATATTTGATTGGTGGTGTAGTTAGTGCGTCACATAGCTGACTGATTATGAGACCGGAAGCTCGACTGTAAAGTGGCTCTTGAATCTGATTTATAGATGGTTCCAGCCATGAACTAAATTCACGCCAAGGTCTACAGATTAAATGTGCACGTCATTCGTAGTATAGTATGTCACATAGCAGCCTTTATTTGTTCATATTGGTGATTATAAAGTTACCGTAGAACCTGAGTGTGAATGGTTGTATTTATTAGCTACATTTGCAGCAAGCAGTGCAGTACTGACAGGGAGTTTATTGGTAGTGTATTGCTTCACATAGCTGTTTTTTTTTTTTTTTAATTTGGATTATAATGAGACTCTGAATTAGTCATGGATGTTAAATGGTTATATATGTTAATTCACATAAAACACTAAAGAAAAGTTCATAGTAGTTGAATAACATCCAAGCAAAGAAAGTCAGCTATGTGACGCACTATACTATCAAAGAACTGTCCCTCTGAACTCTCCCACTTGTTGAGAATGTAGTTATTGAAAAAGAAGACATGTAACTTTAAAGTCTCTTATCAATCAAGAAAAGAAAGCCAGCTATGTGACACACTACACTATCCATGGTGAACTGCCCATTTAAACTGTATCACTTCTTTGCGAATATTGTTAGATACCAACACCAGTTCTGAGTGTCTCTGACCATTTCAGATTCTCCAAGCCAGCTATGTGACACACTATACTACCAAAGAACTGCCCCTCTGAACCACTTGTTGAGAATGTAGTTACTGATTAAAAAAAAAGACATAAGTGACTTTAATGTCTCATAGCAATCAAGAAAAGAAAGTCAGATATGTGACACATTACACTATCCACGGTGAACTGCCCATTTAAACTGTATCACTTATTGTTAACACATTCACTGCCAGCCCAGCAAAAATGCATTATTTGACGTCTTTTTCCGTCAATGGCAGTCAATGAGTTAAGATGAGATGTAACCAAAATTGATGAATTTTTAAGCAAAATTTGCCTTAAAAAAAGAAAAAAAGGAAAAAAGGATGCTGCAATATAATCACAAAATATATTGGCACATTGTGTTTAACACAGTCACTGCCAGCCCAGCAAAAATGCATTATTTGACGTCTTTTTCCGTCAATGGCAGTCAATGAGTTAATTGATTCGCTTATTGTTAAGTAATGGTAATTGATACCAACACCAGTTCAGAGTTTCTCTGACCACTTTAGATTCTCTAAGTCGGCTATGTGACTCACTACACTACCAGCCAACTACCCGTCTGAGCTTAGTTAATAACAAGCATCCGTACTCAGGTTTGCAGGCCACCTTGTATCTGCATATGCCAGTTCTCAGGTAACTGTAAAGTGTCTGATATCATCTAGGCTAAGAAGATCAGCTATGTGACATGCTACACTACCGAAGAACTGCCCATCTGAACCGTACCACTTTTTGTGAATATAATTAATTGCTGCAAGCATCCAATATAAGTTTCTATGGCCACTTTAGATTCTTCAAGTCTGCTATGTGACGCACTACATTGGCAACATAGCATACAAGGCTCACTAAAGCATGTAAATACAGCTGTAGCTTTTAATGAGATGTTTTTAATGAAGTGAAGATTTTCTGCAAACTTCCAAAGTGTAGTGTTGCAGTGAGCATAATTGACAGCTGCATGCATTTGTTGGCTGCGTCCAAGCGCCTCCCGTCTGCTTCCCGTTCTTCCAACAAACCGCTTCCTCTTTTAATTATCCCCCCAGCAACAAAAAAAAAAAGCTGGAGCACATCAGACATGTGGCGGCAAATCCGGAGGCCCTGGCACGGGCTCACAGCGCCGCCGCCGTCTGGCGTTCCCGATAGAGCGCCGACGCTGGCAGGGACACGAGAGGCGGCGGCGCGCCTGGAGATTCGGCGACAAAGAGCGGCGAGGACGATCTCGCCGGCTTCTCATTTGGGGCGGCTTACTTGGCCGGCGTTTTTTTTTTTCCTCCTCATTTCCCCACCGCCAGATTAAGCCGCGGACTCGCACGGGAGCCATTGTTTACACCTCGGCGGCGTGCTGCTTTGGAGAAGGAGCGAGGCTGCTCTGCTATCTCGCGCGGCAACATTTTGGGGGTGACACTTGTTCTGTGCGCCAGGGTCAACCTCCACGTGTCTGTTTTTGGATTGGGCGAATCGTACGTCCCGACGCCGCTGTCGAGCCACTCAAGTGTTAATTGGATGCTAGCGGAGACAATGTGGCCTGCAAACCTGAGTATGGATACTTGTTGTAATTATTAACCAAGTTCAGAGTGGCAGTTCGCCGGTAGTGTCGTGTGTCAGATAGTTTATTTTGTTTGTTCATTCACATCGGAGAGTTTTAAGTGTTTTGACAACCGCAGTATGGATTATGTCGTCAATTAATTACGACTAAGCCTAATTTTATAGGGCAGTTGTTGGTAGTGTAGCCTCTTTTATTTTATTTTTTTATTTTTATATTTTTTTTTGTTTTTTTAGTTTTTTCTGCATCTGGCATCATATTGGTGACTCTTAATTGGTCTGGGAAGCTTTTTGAAAAGATTGAATTACAGGTATACATTAAAAATGTTCACTTTTAGCTCGAGTTGAAGGTCATTGGATTTTTTTTTTACTTGGCATACACCTTTCACTCCGTGAAATGCGTCATCTTTACTCACTATCTACCACAACATTATACAATTTATCCTAGGGTTGTAACGATATCCAAACATCACGATACGATATGATCACGATACAAAAATTATCACGACCATTAGCGTGTTTTCTAAACATGGAAGGGCCAGAACATGCCTTGTGAAAATTAAACTGCACTAAAAAAAAATGCCACCAGAGGGTGCTAGAAGTGCACAAATGTAAATTAACCTTTTTATTTTTATTTTAACAGATGTGCTGCTTTTAATATTGTGACATGACGATATATTGTGGCAATTTTAATATCACGATATCGCCATTATTGTTTCATTCTTAATGTATACCATACTTATACATACTCTGAGTGTGAGGTGCCTCAACTTTGAGCATGCTGGTATTTCTCGCCCTCATGATCGTAACGACAAGCCAAGATTTGCTGCCCAAATCCAAACTGCTGCCACACCGCCATCTACTGGCGTCTGTCCGTCATTGAAGTCCACAGACAAAGCTTGAATGCTTGCCCATTGAAAATGACGAATTTATTCGTCAGTGGCACTAAACGGTTGGATTCTGTTTGATGAATATATAAAGTAAAGTATTGTAGTACGTCACATTTTGCAGAAATACAGTATATTTTCTTTTGTGAGGCACACATGATAGAGGTTGAAAGTTAACCAGTGGCGGTGTTGCCGTCATCCCGAGTTTCTCCCCACTCGGTGGGGCGTGCATCAATCAAGCGCGTCCTCGCCTGACAGTCCTTCTCCGGGCTAACGGTGTCATCATCTCCCCGCGCGACGACGCGCTACACGCGAATGCACCGCAGCCGACTCCTCGGACACCAATGAACCCCCCGCCTCCGCTATCACGCCGGTCCCTGTTCTCCTTTTCTTCTTTCTTCCGTCATTCTTAGATGAAGAGTGGAATGCTCCGCAACGGGGGGCTTTCTTCTTCTCCTCCTGGGGGGGAGCCAGGAAGAAGCAAGAAGGCGAGGCAAGGCGCTGTGTGATGTTACTTTGCCTTCAGGGAGGGGAGCGGAGGGGGTGTCTTGTAGCTGATGAACGTTCGTACGTTGCTGGGAGCCAACCGGGGTCCTCGCTAACGAGCTCGGGTTCGGACGGCGTTCCGAAGTGATTCCCGGGCTTGGGTTTTGGGGAAAACGACAGTACGTACTTTGTGTTGCGTGTCAAAAGAAATGGCAGAGAAGCGAGCAATGGCCTAACTTTCACGCAGAGATCATGCAAAATTCCTGCATCGGTGCATAACAGATGATGCAGCATTGATAGGCCTCAGCCTTTTTGCATAGAAGCAAACAAATCCTGATACTACAACAATTTTGTGTGTTTAGTTTCCGAGTCTTGGCTTTTGCACGTGTAGAAAAAAATCCAGTTTCACACAGAGAACCTGCACAATTCCAGCAATTTGTGTTTTCGCACAAAACTCAACAAATCCAGATATTGTAGCAACTGAGTGCATTTCAATTTTTGGCTTTTACCGGTAGTGTAAAGCCTCTTTCACGCAGTGATCCTGCTAAATTTCTGCATCATAGCGTAACATTAAAATTGTAAGAGCAACAAACAGCCTTATTCATTTACACAGAATACAGCAAATCGGCACATTGCAGCAACTTTCAGCAGTCCATTTTCAAGGAAGTTTAGGTTCTTTAAAACCTCACACAGAGATTCTGCAAAATTCTTGAATCAGAGCCGAATCAGGTATATACAGTTTATATATGCTGCCTTGTGGCCCAGAGCCCAGCTAATCAGGGAAGATGTGTGCTTTTACAAATATATCGGCAATTCTTCTTCACATAGAATTCCACAACATTGGCACAGCAGAGCCGATTATTTCTGCATTTGTTTTTTTTACACAGAACACAGCAATGGCAGGATGTCGCAACATCCCACAAAGTTTGTGATTTATTATTAAAATATAGAAGAAATGCTGCGTAAGTGTTTAACGCCGAGGTCTCTCAAAGTTGCCGAGCTCAGGGTTTAAACTTCTTACCTGTATCCCGGCATCGCAGAATTCTTTTAGGTTTGAAGCTTCGTCATGACTGTGAGGTTCTAAAGTTAGGAAAATTCTATTATTATTATTATTTTTTTTTTTTTTGCAGCTTTGTGTCGAGTGCAACATTAAAGAGGCCACCAGCCTCCAATTTCCACATTCCTTTCTTATACATTCTAGATAAAAGTGAATATTTATCCCGCCAAACACAAGCATTCGGCGTGCGGGCTAATCTGCCGCCATTAGGCAACTCAGTGTGATGAAAGGCTATCAGTGATCTACTTGTGTCATAGGAAAAGAACGCAGAACATGAAAATGTGCCTGTGAGAGTTTCACACCCATCAAAAGCGCAAAAGCTTTGCGGCTATTGTGTTTCCACAGAACCACAACAAAAAAGCCGGTGTAAAGAGAGGGGGCGCTAGCTCTTTGTTTAGCCGTGAAAGGCTAAAAGATGAGAGTGACCTTTCTGGCATCAAGCAGGACGAGGGGGGAGCGCAAATTCATGGCGGTATCGCTTTCTGGCCTTTTCCCGCCCTGGGAAGCTTGCGGCTACGAGCTAAAAAGTCCAAACGTCTCCGGCTTTTCCACAAAGACTTGTACACATGCCCCGACCTTCCCTTTTATCCGCACGCACGGACCGCTGGTGGAAACACGCCTGTCCCGTCTGGCTTCACACGGCGAGTACTGCAGGCTACGGAAGTGAACGCATCGCGCTGGAGATTATAAAAAGCTTGGCTTGGTTTGTAGTATTTGTGACACCTGGGATAACCTTCGCATACAGCTACAGACTGACTGGTTTACCAAAATCTTAACAGTAACCCCAAAAACTTACCATAACTCTGACCTAAGATCAACCTTAACCTTAAAAGTCCTACATTTAACCCCTTAATCCGAAATCCAGCACTAAACCAACTCTCACCATAAACCTTATCTGAACCCTTAACCAAATACACTAAACTCCTAAATTTAACCCAAAATCTAAACCCAAGCCTCCTGTTCACCCTTACAATAACAGTAATCTGAATTATTCCCAACCCTAAACCTAAACTCTAAACCGTAAAACCGAATATTAACCGTAGCCATTGCCATAAACGCGAAAGCTAATCCCTTAGTTTAGCTCTTATCCAAATCCTAAACCACTTAACATTACTTTTATACTTTTAGACTTAATCTCTTGACTCTTAAACCTAATCCAATCCCTGTCCTCAACCCTAAAACCTAACCTTACCCTAACAATAGCCATAATCGTAACTATTATGCATAACCCTGAACCTAAAATCTACCCTAAAACCAAACCCAAAAACTTTAACTTCAACATCAACGTAACCCTAAACCCTAAACTGTAACACTAACGTTAAACCCGGAGATTAATTCTATCCTGACCCTAATGACCGAAACATAATGAATTCAATGGTTAGCAACACAATGTTGATCTCTCATAGCCCTGATGAATCATTTTTCCTGAAATAGCACGTAGTAAATTGTCACGGTTTCGTCACCTGCTGGTCAGTTTTTTTCTTTTGTTTTTTTTTAACGCATTGTTGGTATGAGGCCGCGCAACCTAAAGACCTTTTGTCCTGTGTTTTCAAAAGGTTGCAAGCGGCCTTCCATAGGTAAACTCTAGCAGAGAGGAGATAAGTTAGCGCTGACAAAAGAGGATCCGGTGCTAAAGGGTACAAGGGAGGATATAAATGGACCCGTTAAGTGTGCATGGAGCTGTGATGCATTAACATCCATTCGACCATGGGGAAGGTATGAACTCATACGCAACAAGCTTTTTTCTTTTTTTTGTCTTTTTTTTACCTTTTATTTCTTCATGTATTAAAAATGACCGAGTGCTCGACCTTGGGCAGGTATTTTATGACCAAAACAACAAATGCGGGTCGCAGGGATTAACATTTTAATTTTTAAGTTTGTCTTTGAAGGAACTCAGACAAAATCGGCCACTTTAAACCCAAATGGTGGATTTTCAGTTTCTCTTTGGCCATGGCTTTAAGACTTTCTAGACCAGGGGTGTCAAACTCACGTTAGCTCAGGGGCCGCATCAGGAAAATAACGGTATATAACTTAAAAACGAGTGCCGTCATTTAGACGCAGATTTTCGCTGTTTGTGTGCCAGCCCTAAATTACGGAGCTCAACTATAATCATATTGTTCCGAAAAATAACACGGACGCAAATGGAACACGGCAACATTTTGCCTGTATAAGTTCCGGTCGTGTTAAATCTACCTGTTTTGCATTTATATTGTTCCCATTTTTCGCGGTTTTATAGTATTTTGACTGATTTTGCAAGGGCCACAGAATATTGTGTCCTATTGTTATAAAAACATGGAACCTACCAAAACAAAAGATGATTTTCTTCTTTCATCAGAAAAAAAAAAGGTATATTTCTATCTGTTTCCATTTTGCAGCAATTGGCATTAGAATCTAGCAAAGTTTCACAATATTCGCAAATCTGTTTAAAACTGTGGGGAAAAAAAGACATGGTTGATCTCTTACACTCTGATGCCACCTGCTGACCGGTTTTGTAATAACTACCATTGCTTGAAGCATTATCTTCAAGTCAGAGGCTGCATCAAAGCCTCCTATAGGCTCTAGCATAAAAAACAAAAAACATATAAACATGTCTTTGGGACCATGGTAATATTTAAAATAGAGCATATTTATAGGTTTTTGGGAGCAAATGAGTTAATGATTTTATAAGGACGCGAATCCTTGTCATAGGTATTTGTATGACCAGAAAGTGAATTTGTGTCATATTTAACACGTTTATGTCGGTCTATGCTTTAAAAAATAATAATAATTAAACAAACCTTAACTTTTAAGTTGTGTGTAAAGTAATGACACCCAGGACGATTCCCCCGTACAAGTTGCATTGCTCATCTGAGAACTGCTTGTGAAATTACAAATTTATATGTTTTAATTTTTTTTTTTTAACTTTACAAAATCATCTCGCGGGCCGGATTAAACCCCTTTGCGGGCCTGATCCGGCCCGCGGGCCCTATGTTTGACACCCCTGTTCTAGACAGTGTCGTAAATTCAAATTTCTTTGTCTAGTATACTTCAAATCTGGTAGCAATTAGACTAACTACAAATAATGTACATTTTTGAAGGAAATAGCTGTGAAATTTGATTTAAAAAAAAATTTGATTTTTAGAGGATCCCGGCGGATGGATTATAGTCACCCTAAAATGGCCACTTTGAACCAAAATGGCAGACTTCCTGTGTCTTTGGAATGGTTAGCATTCTGGGCTAGTAGATGTGGTTCAAATTTAAACATACAATTTTGGCAAGTAAACTTTTTGAAGGGCACCTGGAAATGGCGGACTTAAAAGGACTTTGGACTGAACTTTCTCCATGAACTGACTAAACCTTAAATTCTTTGCGATAGCGCCATCTGTCTGTTATTTGCTAGCCAATTTCGTGATGCTAAATTGGAGAATTTCCTCCAAAATTGTCAGGGTGCCACCAAGCCTGGGAAATCCTGAAAACGGCCAACATTGACAACCTCAAAGGTCAACTTTGAACCAAAATAACAGACTTCCGGAGTCTTTTTCAACATGTCTTCTTAAGACTTTTTTGTGCATCTGCTCATGATGGACGTTGCTATTAAATTTCATGGTGCTAGGCTGAACAGAATTCAGAGGCTGAATTTTCCAAGATTCCAGCGCAAACATTCAGCAGTCTCTACTTTGCATTCCAGATCGTCTTCTACGAAGGCTGCAACTTCCAGGGCCGCCACTGGGAGTGCGGCAGTGACTGCGCCGACACTTTCCTCCACTTCAGCCGCTGCAACTCCATGCGAGTGAGCGGCGGTCACCTGGTGGCCTACGAGAAGGCCAACTTCGCCGGCTACCAGTACGTGGTCGGCCCCGGCGACTACCCCGACTTCGGCAGCTGGATGGGCTTCAACGACCGCATCCGCTCCTGCCAGATGTTCCCGCCGGTAAGTCAATCAAACAGACAGCTCCGGTCCCCCCCCCCCCCCCACCCTCCGCCCCCCCCTCGCCCCGGTGTACCGCCGCTCACCTTGCACATCAAATGGCCGCCTTTTCAAAATGGATGTCAATCAGCGAGGCTTTTGATTCCATTTAGAGATCCTCTGGCAGGTCACGTCATGAAAGGCTTTCGCTGCGAGGCCCACAAAGGAGAAGCAGTCAGCCTTTAAAAGGAATATCATACAACCCCATAAGACTCGCCGCCTTCATTCTAATTCCGCTAATCACACAAACGGCTTCTGGCACTTTTAGGCAGCGGCGTAAAAATGTTTTTTTTTTAAATAAATAAATAAATAAATTCAAACTTGTGTCACGCCCCTGAAAGTGTTGCTGCTTAAAGAAGGCTGACTCGCTTTCAAAAGTGAAAGATCATCTCGGGGCACAGAGTTCAGAACGAGTTGCAAAACTGGCGTCAGATTCGCGTCGCTGTTTCCGCTCCCAGCGGCGGCTGGTAACAAAGTCCAAATACTTGATGAGTACATTTTTCAGGAATCTCAGCTGAACTTGAGTGATTCTATTCGTCACAATGTTGTACTTTTGCTGCCTCCATTTGAAAACAACCATGCAGTAGACTTAGTGAAATCCGCAACATAGAATTTGAAATACTACTTAATAGGAATTGCCTAGTACCTGACGATACGATTCGTATCACGATTCATAGGTCACGATTCGATTCAATACCGATTAATCCCGATATGAATTTACAAGTCGACTGTTGCGATTTTTTTTACTCAAATTTAGAAAATACCATTCAGTAAACTTGTGCATGTACACTGTAAGATTTGTATGAAAATGTATTATTTATTGATCTCAAACTTCAGTTTTATAACTGTGAGTCGGTATTTAACAAACAGGTTGTAACCTTTTTTCATATTAGAACAGCATTGAAATAAAATATTAAGGCTTAATGTTCCATTAATGTAACGTTCTTCCATGCTTAAGGTGTGAAAGTTAGACGTTTTGTTGAATATTTTTTTCATCAAAAATTAGTGTTGTTCCGTTTTTTTGGCCCCCGATACCAATACCGATACCCAGCTTTGCAGTATTGGCCGATACCGATACTATACCGATACTTCCTTTTTTTTTTCCTCAACATGAAAAAGCTGCCCTGCCATTGGTTTAGACCATTCAAGGGCCAATAGGATATCTTAGATCGGCATGCAGTGAACATGTCACATATCAGTGAATGTCATGCACCCGCAAGACACAAGATGCTGCATCCAGTCCTATATTAGCATTGGAATTAATGGTATCGGCATGTTACTTGTGCGTAGTCACCGATACCGATACCACTGTTTTAATGCAGTATCGGCACCTCTGCCGATACCAGTATCGGTATCGGAACAACACCATCAAAAATGGATGTTAAAAAATCGATTCGGCTGCCTATTGAATCGATTCGATTATTGCGTGCTGTAGTATCGCGATATATTGCCGAATCGATTTTTTTTAACACCCCTACTACTTAGGCACATTTGTGTAGCATTTACGACAATTTCGCACTTTCAAAATAATACAAACACGTTTTTTTTAAAAAAACATTTATTTTATTGAGAGAGCACAAAAGCGATTGATAAAATAAAAATACTCCCATCCCTCTCTTTTTTTTTTTTTACAGTAGTCTAAATTAATTTCCAAACTAACAATTAAATGTATCATCTCACAATATACATAAAAAATCATGCCCAATGATGAACATGATTAAATTCCATCCGTTACTTTTCGTGGGAGTAAGAAGAGGATTTGAGTCAATCATTAGGCTGAGTTGAAATACTTCCTGTTTTCACTCTTCTTCCTTCAAATTTATAGTGACAAGCAAAATAGTGTGCCGCCATCTCGTGGCCGACAGTGGATTTACACGCAAAATAAACAGGCGGTGGAACGAAATAGGTATAAATTGGAGTTTTTCAAATGACGAGCTATTGCTTGGTTGATTTATTTATTTATTTATTTTGTTCTTTTCTCTGTTTTAAGCCAAAATTTGACTTGCAAGTGATTGTCAACCCTTTAAAACCCCACCCCTGCCTTCTAGTACAGGGGCTCGTACAAGCTGAAGCTGTTCTCGCGTCCCGACATGTCGGGCCAGGCCACGGAGGTGTCGGACGACTGCCCCGACGTGTACTCGCACTTGGGCCTGCACGACGTCTACTCGTGTGACGTTGCCGAGGGCTTCTGGGTCTTGTACGAGCATCCGGACTACAGGGGGCGCCAGTTCTTCCTGCGCCCGGGAGAGTACCGGGCCTGCGGCGACTGGGGCTGCCAGCAGCCGGCCGTGGGCTCGCTCCGCAGGATCAAGACCCTCAAGCCCAATGAGCAATAAAGTCGCACGTCTTTCAACACAAAAGTGCTTTTTTTGTGGCGTTATTTCCGCTCCTTTGGATTTTGATAGGCCACATCCCGGAAATGAAGACTGCCCAATCATATCGCGGCACAGAGCAAAAGTCTATCCCAAGGTAAACAATGTTTCGTCTGTTAAAAAAAGAAAATATATATATATATTTTTTTTTACTTATTCTATATAATAAAGTAACAAAGAGAGAGAGAGTAGTAAAGCTTTTATTTAAAAAGTAAAATAATAAAATAATGGCCATGTATAATAAGAGTTTTCTTTTAACCCTGAACCCCCCCCCCCCCCCCCCATAAGAAGTTTACAAATAAAACATCTATTTATAGTAAATGGTATGTACTGTTTAGTATAACTTTAATAAATAAGTTTAATGTATTTTTTGATAAGTAAATAAATAAACAAAAATGACCATGTAAGGCGTTAACAAAAAACGACCATGTAGATAGTAAGGCCTTTTTTTTGGTTTACTAAATGTTTTTTTATTATTATTATTATTATTTTATTTTTTATTTTTTTTAATGACCATGTATAGTAAGACGTTTTCTTTAAAAAACAACCATGTATAGTAAGGTGTTAACAAAAACGACCATGTAGATAGTAAGGCCTCTTTTTTTTGTTTACTAAATGTTTTTTTTATTATTATTATTATTATTATTTTATTTATTTATTTTTTTAATGACCATGTATAGTAAGACGTTTTCTTTAAAAAAAACAACCATGTATAGTAAGGTGTTAACAAAAACGACCATGTATATAGTAAGGCCTTTTTTTTTTTTTTCAAAAATAACCATAGTTATTTTTTCTTTTTTCTTTATTTTTTTAAGTGACCATATATAGTAAGGCGTTTTCTTTAAAAAAAAAAAAAAAAAAAACACACACACAACCATGTCTTCCTATAGTAAGACTTTTCTTTAAACGACCCTGTATATATATTTTTAAAAAACTATGAATAGCAAACATAGTGAGAATGAATGAATTTAATATTTAATCAAATTTAATCAAAAAGTTTGCCTGACATCATTATCTGCTCGCTAATAAATGCCTATTGTGTTTTTTGTTTTGTTTTGCTGCATGGGGAAAAGTGCAGCCGTACAGTGTTTTCCACAGCGCTCGGGTGGGACAAAGCGACCAGCTCTTGCAGCTGGGTCAGCTCTGCTGACTCGGCCACGCTTGGCTTTTGTCCGTGCAACCCGCTGGGTCTATAAAGGCAACGGCCACCGCCGCGTCTCGCTGGTCAGAGCTGATCTGCACTTGATTGAAACGCAGTCACAATGAGCAAGGTAAGTGGCAAACCCACGGATACTGCTGCTTTACAGTGTCAAATGCAAACTTTGCCAAAGGAAAACCTTGGAAAAATAAGGCAAAAACAAACAAACAAAAAAACATGATGTATGGTAAGACTAAAAATGGCATGATGGTGATTTGAAAATAGATTTTATTTTCATTGTATTTATCAATTTATTTCTGCCTCACCAAAAAGCAGAAAAAAATTGTATTTCACCCCATCTAAAAGAAGAAAAAAATGTATTTTACGCTCCAAATCTTTAATATCACACTTTGCTTGCGCAGATCATCTTCTTTGAGGATCGCAACTTCCAGGGCCGCCAGTTCGAGTGCAACGGCGACTGCCCCGAGATGCAGAACTACTTCAGCCGCTGCAACTCCATCCGCGTGGAGAACGGCTGCTGGGTGGCCTACGAGAAGCCCAACTACGCCGGCTACCAGTACGTGCTGCACAAGGGCGACTACCCCGACTACCAGCGCTGGGCCGGGTTCAATGACTGCATCCGCTCCTGCCGTCTGGTGCCGCCCGTGAGTCGCCAACACTTGCAAAAACAACTTTTTCCTACAAAAAGAAAAAACGTATCTCCACATTTTCCGAGTTTTTTTCTGTTTCTGTTTAACTACATATAATATTATTTATTAAAAATGTATGTTTATAATTGTATTTATTGTATTTTATCATTATTCCTATTTTCATTTTTTTGTGTTATTTGTATTTTTATTTTTTATTAATTAAAAAAACTCGTGTAAAATTAAAAATGTGCATCACCATTTTTTTACATTTTGTAAAAAAAAAAAAAGTAAAATAACAATAATAAAATAACGACCATGTATAGTAAGCCGTTTTTTTTTTGTTTTTTTTAACCCTGACCTCCCATAAGAAGTTTAAAAATAACACAAAACAACTAAATTAAAAACTATTTACTGTTTTGTAAAACTTTAATAAATAAACACATTTTATTTTTTATTTTTTTGAATGAATAAATAGATAAAAATAACCATGTATAGTAAAGCGTTTAAAAAAAAAAAATACCATGTATCGTTTTGTTTTTTGTTTTTTTCTGGTATCTCCTTCAATACTATTGGAAAAGCATTTCAGGTGACTACCCTTGAAGCTCATCGAGGGAATGCCCAGAGTGTGCAAAAAAAAAAAAAAATCATAAGAGCAAAGAGTGACTATATTGAAGAATTTTGTTTTTCTCCATGTAATTTTTAATTTAATTTAATTTAATTAAAATTTAAAAGAATTCAAGTCTTTCACTGATGTCAAGTGGAAACACTTGAATCTCAAATTTTGGCAAGTTGTCCACCAAAAAAAAAAAAAAATCCTCAAATTTTTCTTCTTATAAAAAAAAATAAAAAAAATTGAGGTGTATGTTGTAAACGACAATACAAAGATACAACATGCGTCTCCAGAAAAAAAATAACAAAATCAATGCATTTATGGTTTTCATATGAAAAGAAAATACATAATAATGTGAGATTGTTGTACAAAGATTACATTTAAAAAGATCAAAATTTCCATTTTCAGAAAGTTTGTCGATGCACTGAAAATGCAACAAAACCTGTTTCTCCAAAAAATGAACAGCAGAAATGAGCCTAACTCTTAACATCGTTTCGATATACGAAGTAAATACTTCCAAAACAACAATTCAGTATCTCCATTTGTCAGAAAAACTATTCAGGATTAAAAAAAAGTTTGTGTTTGTTTTTGCAGTACAACGGCAGCTACCGGATGAAGATCTTCGAGCGCTCGGATTTCGGCGGCCAGAACCTGGAGCTGATGGAGGACTGCCCCGACTTGAACGAGCGCTTCCACACGCGCGACATCTCCTCGGTCAACGTGATGGAGGGCTACTGGATGCTGCACGAGCATTCCAACTACAGGGGGCGCCAATACTTCCTGCACCCCGGCGAGTACCGCCGACACAGTGACTGGGGCAGCGCCAGCCCCACCATCGGTTCGCTCAGGCGCGTCACCCAACTCAACTGATCGCTTTCTCTCGTTCGTGCGCATCGTCGTCAACATTCCGTCACGTCCTCTTCATGTCTTGTCTATTTGCTGTGACATAACACACACACACACAATAGTCGCCTGTTAGAATGTTTTTTCTTGCCTTACTAAAATGAACACAAATAAAATCTTCAAAAGTCAACTTGCTTTGGTGGTGGAATGAAAAACTTTCACAGTCAAAAATGTAAGATGAAGAAAAAGAAAAATGACCTCATCTTAGTATGCAAACAACCCTTTTTTTTTTTTTTTTTTTACTTTGCTTTTCTCGTAAGAAGAAAACAAAACTTACATTTTTATAACGCCCTATTTGTCTTTTTATTTTTGTAAAAAAAAAAAATATATATATATATACATTATAAAAATTGATGTATAGTAAGACTATACTAGTATCTGGTATCTCCTTCAATACTATTGGAAAAGCATTTCAGGTGACTACCCTTGAAGCTCATCGAGGGAATGCCCAGAGCCTTGATCGCGAGATGCTGTGACTATCGCGTGACCGGTAGCGAGACTGGGAAAATCTAACATGGCGGCGCTCTGTTGCTAAAATAGAATTAGCTTTATATTTCTAATTAAACCCGAATTTAATGATTAGATAAATTCGATTTTTTTCTTTTCTAAGAAAGATCGGAAATATTATCCAGTGTGGACGACCTCGAACGTTTTATTGACGATCATTTTTATAGCTGCGCGATGGATGAGTCGGCGGCTAGTCGGGATAATCCTTCGAAAAAAAAAAGGAAAAATGACTCGTCAACAGACACGGACGATTTAGCAACCGCCGACGTATCGGTGAGTATGCTGGATTCCATAAATAAAAAACTTGACGTCCTCTGTCTTATCCGCGAGGACGTCAAAGAATTAAAGGCAAGTTTGGAATTCGTTAGCCAACAGGTAAGCGATCTCCAATGCGATAACTCCGAGCTACGCTCCTCTCTCGTCGCTGTCACAGCCGAGTTGGAGACGATTAAAAAGGAAAATAAAATGCTAAAGGAAACGGTCTTAGATGTTCAATCCCGTAGTATGCGGGAAAATCTAATATTCTCAGGTATATCCGAAAATTCTCCAGATAATCCAGAGGGTGAGATAAAAAAATTCATGACATCATCGCTAAAGATCCCACAGGAGACGGTAAATAATATCTCTTTTCACCGTGTACACCGGCTCGGAGCTCGTAAGGGCAATAAGCCCCGTCCTATTATTGCTAAGTTCGAACATTTTAAACATAAAGAATTGGTAAAAAGTAAAGGACGGGAGCTCAAAGGGACATCTTTCGGGATGAATGATCAATTCCCAAGAGAGATAAACGAGCGGCGAAAAGTACTGTTTCCTATCATGAAACAAAATAGACAGGAGGGTAAACGGACTTCGATGGTCGTTGATAAATTATATATCGACGGCCAGCTATTCCGAAACCCAACCTCGACCCCTTGGCTGTTCTAACTGACAATTGGTAGAGCCGAGCATTGTGTGATTATTTGACGTAGGTATATGTATATGTATGTGTATGTATATGTGTATATATGTATATATATGTATATGTATATGTATGTATATGTATGGATAATGGGTTACGAAATAGAATATGAATTTATATTATGCATAGGCTATATAGTAATAATAATAATAATAATAATAATAATAATATAGAAATATATTCTTAAAAAAAATAAATTAATAATAATAATAATAATCTCGCTTAGGTCACCATTTACTGGTGTATTGTTATGTTGAATCCCCCACAGATTTCCTTCACACTCACTTCCCCCCACGTTTCTTCACTATTATACTTATCTACTTGCTATCTCTCTCTTTATATAAATTATATAAATTGCCTAATTACTCTTTTGCTATCCTACAATATGTTAATATTAATAAGCAGCTTATATAGATGTATACATAAGACTGAGTCTATATTGCTTGTATGCAGAAATTAGTTCTGGTCTCCTGGAATGTGTGTGGCGCTCGCTCCCAGGCAAAAAGAATAAAAATTTTAGACCATCTCTCAAAATTTAAGGCAGATATTTGTCTCCTACAAGAAACCCACTTACAAAAATCAGAAGAAAAATTATTTATAGATAAAAATTTTAGTCAAGTTTACTCTGCCTCCTATAATAGTAGACAAAGAGGTGTCTCTATACTTATACATAAGAATTTATTCTTTACTCTAAATAATATAGTAACAGATTTAGAGGGCCGATATATTATTATCCAGGTAACTATATTTAATAAAGTATATACAATTGGTAATTTATATGCCCCAAATAATGATGACCCTGATTTTTTCCATGAATTTTTCTCTCGGTTACTCGATTTAGCAACAAATTCTACTATTATTATTGGAGGTGATTTTAACACGGTCTTGAACCCGTTAATAGATCGTTCTAATAATACGATATATACAAGGCGATTACGATCCGCTAAAGTAATAGATGAATATATGGAGGATTTTGGCCTCAGCGATGGCTGGAGACTTCAAAACCCAACTAAGAAGGAATTTACTTTCTTCTCTGCTGTGCACCGATCATTCTCAAGAATTGATTTTTTCCTTACAAATAATTCTATTGTTGATAAAACTGCTATAAAAATACATTCTATAATTATAAGTGATCATGCACCAGTCTCCCTCACTCTACAAATTGACTCTACCTTTAAACCTCCCCCGATATGGCGTTTTAACATCTCATTACTGAAAGACGTAGAGTTTGATAAAATTATTAGAAGGGAGTGGGCAGATTTTTTGGAAATAAATGACTCTCCAAATATATCTCCATCTCTTCTCTGGGAAGCAGGGAAAGCGGTAATTAGAGGGAAAATTATATCATATTCAACTTATAAAAAGAAACAGGATCAAAAATTAGAAAAATACCTGGAAGATAAAATTAAACAACTAACGGATGAATATGTATTAAACCCAAATAATCAAATATGGATAGAACTACAGAATATAAAAATACAGTTAGATAACATGTTATCTAAAAAGACAGAGTTTATAATACAACAGTTGAGATATAATAATTTTGAACATAATAATAAATCAGGTAAATTCCTGGCAAATCAACTTCAACGGAATCGGGAAAAATCTCTTATAACGGCTATTAAAGATATAAATGGTGAATGCACACAATCACCAGAAGAAATTAACCATATTTTTTATAACTATTATCGAAATCTATACACAGAAATTAATAGACCTAACCCTGAATATATTGAGGAATTCCTAAACAGCTTAAATATACCTCAGTTATCTATTGAACATAAAGATATTCTCGATACCCCGCTTACTATAGATGAGTTGTATCGTGCTTTAGACAGTATGCCTAATGGCAGAGCACCTGGTCCAGACGGCTTTCCGGCTATATTTTTTAAACATTTCTGGTTAATGTTTGCTCCATTATTTCTAAGAGTAGTAACTGAAATTAAAAGTAAAGGTGATATACGTCAAGATATGAATATAGCAGCAATTAAACTTTTATTAAAGCCAGAAAAAGACCCTACCCTCCCGTCAAGTTACCGACCGATATCACTAATTAATACCGATATTAAAATTATCGCTAAGGCCTTGGCAACTCGATTAGAGACGGTAATCTCGACAATTATTCATAGTGATCAAACAGGTTTTATTAAAGGTCGTCATTCTACTAATAATATTAGGAGACTCTTTAACTTGATTAGTATGTCACAGCGGTATGATAAAAAGGCAGTTGTTATTTCGCTGGATGCAGAAAAAGCATTCGATAAAGTTAACTGGTCCTTCCTCTTTGCTGTCTTAAATAAATTCGGCTTCGGGGAGTCATTCATTCAATGGGTCTCAATATTATATGATTCTCCTAAAGCTACAGTTACTACTAATGGGATTACATCACAGAGTTTTACTTTACAAAGGGGAACAAGACAAGGGTGCCCAATTTCTCCTTTATTATTTGCTATATTTATTGAGCCGCTTGCATTAGCTATACGTCAGGATAGACGGATCCAAGGAATCCACTCCGGGACAATAGAACATAAAATTAATCTATATGCCGATGATATATTACTCTATTTAGAAGAACCTGCTATCTCGCTAGGGGAAGCATTTAAATTAATAACTAAATTCTCTCACTTATCAGATTACTCTATTAACTGGACAAAATCAACATTATTACCTATTACAGAAAATTCATGGAATCCTACAAGTCAGGATCCACACTACTCCTTTCCTACAGGTAATTTAAAATACTTAGGTGTTAAAATTTCACCTAAGTTAACTGAATTAACTTCTTTAAATTTTTCACCATTATTGGATAGTATCCGTAGTGACCTGGAGCGCTGGAATAATCTTCCGATCTCTTTAATAGGACGGATAGCTACTATAAAAATGAAAGTTTTACCAAAGATTAATTATTTATTTTCAATGATTCCATTTAAACCTACGTCTAACTGGTTCCAATCGCTGGACTCTGCTATCATAAAATTCTATTGGAATAAAAAAAAAGCCAAAATTAGTCTATCTACTCTTCAGGAAAGTAAATCTAAAGGAGGTTTAGAGGCACCAAACTTTATGTACTATTATCTAGCTAATCAACTACAATATCTTGTGCTATGGACACAACCCAACAGAGATACTAACTGTTGGTTGGAATTGGAGCAGAAGGATTGTAATAATCTTAGACTGTCAGATTTACTCTTTATTACAAAATCAATAAGACGACATAATTGTTTTAAAAACCCAATGATAGCCGCCACCCTGACTGCCTGGTGGAAGGCATTAGAAATTACAAACTCCCAATTGGCGCCCTGTGGGCTCTCTCCCATTTGGCATAACCCCGACTTTCAACTTAATAATCAGTCGTTCCATTTAAGCCTATGGGAGCAGAAAGGAATTACACACCTTCATCATCTTTTCTCAGATAATAAGTTTATATCGTATACAAACTTGGTCCAGAAATATGAAATAAAAAAGGGAAATTTCTTACATTATCTGCAAGTTAAAAATATGGTTAAGAAACAAATCCCAACACTTCAGGATACGCTCCAACTGCCTGTCTTAGCTAAAGATATTATAAAGCTTTCTCCAACAACAATAAAGAAAATATCAAAAATATATAAGTTATTTTTATACACAAATAAAACGTATTTACCGACTTTAAAATGGGAAAAAGACTTGTCTATAGTTCCGGAACCAGACTTTTGGACCCAAATCTGTGAAAATGTATTTAAAATGACCAAACAGACAAATTTGCAACTTATCCAATATAAGATACTTCATAGAACATATATTACACAATATATGATGAAAAAAATGGGACTCTCTGACTCCGACATTTGTCTCCAGTGCTCACAAAACACTGCCGATACTTATCTTCATGCTTTATGGTCATGTACTCCAGTGCTGCATTTCTGGACTAAAATCTTGGAAAAGCTCGCTGATATATTAAACTGTAGGCTTCCTTTATCTCCAAGACTGTGTTTACTAGGTGACTTAACAATAACTGAGCTACCATGTAAACAATCTCAATCTATATTTATAGCCCTTACTATTGCTAAAAAAATAATCCTTGTCAATTGGAAAAATAAACAATCTCTAAATATCGACCACTGGTTAAACTTACTAATAAATTATATCTCAATGGAAAAAATCTCTGCCTTAAATAAAAATCAAGTATCAAGATTTAAACAAATATGGTCTATGTACATAGAATATTTTAATCTCAATTTGGCAACTTAATCCTGCCAAGATTCTGCCTGTTAACGAGAGCCACCACATCGTTACAACTTCTGTTTTCGCTGCTCCTGTATTTGGTATTTTGTATCTGATTGTTTTTATTTTTATATAGTCAGGAACCTAGTTGCTGCTAGTGGGCTCGAGCATACCACACTATACGACACTATACTCAATAACTCCTTAAGATCTATTTCTAGTGGGCACTAAGCATCAACACTTGGTGTTACTGCATGCTAATTAGTCAATTTTCTTGACGCCGTCCCCTGTGGTCGGGCGGGGGTGGTTCTGCCCCCCCCCCCCCCCCCCCGTTGTCTGCTCGGTGGCGGTTGCGTCTTGGCCGCTCCCTGGGCCCCCTGTGGGGTGCGGTGTTGGGGTGCTTCCCCTGGTGCCCGGGGCGGTGCCGTCCCGGCGCGGTCCGCTGCTCCGTGCCCGGCGGCGCGGTTCGGGGTGGGTGGGCCTCCGGTGTGCCCCGTGGTTCCCTCTCCCCTCCCCCTTCCTCCCCCCCGTCGCCTCTCCCTCCTCGCCTCCTCCCGCCCATCCTCCTCTGCCTCCCGGTCCCTTTTCCCTTGTCGCCCTCCCTCCTCCTCTCCCCCCCCGCCTCCTGCCCTGCAGCCGCCCTTTCGCCTTCTTGTCGTCTTCTCCCCGCTTCCCCCGCCCCCCCCCCCCCCTTCCCTGTCTGCCCTGCGGCCCCTCCCCCTCCCTCTCCCTGGGCCTGGGGCTCCCTCCCCGGCCCGGGCGTCGGGCTCCGGGGGCCGGGCGAGGGTTTGGGGCCTGCCCCACTCCGGTATAACTCCTGGCGCCCCGGGCGGGCTCCGGTGGCCGGTGGGCTGTCCGGTAGCCCTGCTGCGCTGGCTGTCCGCCCATTGTGGTGCCGGGTGGATGAGGTGGGGGGCGGCAGGGGGTGGGGGTGCTGGGGGGCGGGCGTGCCACCTACACCCGCCGGGTTGGGTGAGGCCCCGCTGGTCGCTCCTCTTACTCACTTCACTAGCTTGCACTATACACTTTGTAAATATACACATAGGGCACACAACACATTTCTTGGTGGGGTGGGGAAGGGTGGAAACACCGTCTTCACCCTTCAACTCCCCTCCAATTTTAATGCACCTCACGTCCAAGGGGAGGGGTGAGTTGGGGCGGGGAGCCATCAGAGGGGATGGACTGCAGTGCCTGGCAGCGCTGTGGTCCCCCCCATTTGTGTCCCTGCCCCACCACTTTGTCCCTCCATTCCCTTTTTTAATGCACCACACATATACATATTCATTTTTTGGGGGGGGATACGGGTGTGTCGGAATAGGGGAAATTTTTTCCCTCTGCTCCGACTCACCTGCTCCCAATTTTAATGCACTACACGCACACACTTGTATATACACTGGGTGGGGCCACATTCACGGTGTAGGGTAGAGCTCGCCAGTCGGCGAGCTGGCGGACTCAGTAACAGGGTTAGGTGTCACTTGTACTCTGGCGTGACGACCGGGGCCTCTCCCCACCGGGCTCGGTGTTCTGGTGTTCCGCCTTCTCCCCTGGTGCTTCCTCCTCTGCTTCCCCCCTCCCGCCGCTGTGCAAATCTCGCGCGGCTGGAGGTGGGGTGGGCACATCTTCCCTCTCTGCGCTGCTGCCCGGTGCCGGTTTCCGGGGGGGGGTGGGGGGTTCTCACGGGGGGCCGGGTTCGCGGGGGGGGGGTGGCGGCTGTCGGGGGGGGGCGGCTTGTTTGGGGGGGGGGGTGGAGGTATGGGTGGGTGGGGGGTTGGGTGCTGGGGGTCGGGGTGTGTTCGGGGGTTTGGGGGTCGGGGGTGGTGGGGCCTGGGTCGTGGTGGATGGCGGGTTTGGGTGGGGTGCGGGGGGGTCGTGGGGGGATGGGGGCTGGGGACCGGTGGGGCGCTGTGGGGGCCCGCTGGGCCTCGTTCTGCGGCCTTGGGCTCGGGGGTGTGGGCCGGGGCTGGGGCGGGGGTGTTCCGGGTGTCTGGGTCGGCTCGCCGACCGGTGTCCGCTCGGGTGGCTTGGGGGTGGCCTTGGTGCTGCTGCGGCCTGGGGATTCCGGGGGGGGGGGGGGGGGGGGGGGGGGGGGGGGGGGGGGGGGGTGCTCGCTTTGCTGGACCGCGGTTGACGGCTTCTTTCTTTGGTGGTGGTCCTTATGCATGCCAGATCCGTCGCACCAGCATCTACTGAAACTCAACAGAAGTACCCTCTCCCTCCCACAGCCCCTTGAATCAGTTGGTGCTGGTGTCTGTGGTTCTCACTTTGCTTTATCTATCCTTCCCTCCTTCCTCTCTTTAGTTTTTCCTCTGGTCACTTGAGATCTTAATTTATTAGAAGTATGAGGTTTCTGGGGTTGGCATAAGACTCCGGTTTTGTAACCACGCAGGAGGGGTCTTGTTGGTGCTGGACTTCACTTTGATGGATTGGATGTACTGGCTTCTATTGATCTCACTCTGCCTTATCGATCCTTCCCTCCTTCCTCTCTTTAGTTTTTCCTCTGGGCTCTTGAGATCTCGCTAAATTTGCTGGAATTTAGAGGCTTCCGGGGTTGGCGTAAGACTTTGATTTTGTAATCATGGGGAAGGCAGGAAGTGTTTGGTCGGTGCTGGATGTCACTTTGATTTACCTTTCTTTTCTCTTTATTTCTTTTTTTTTCTGACCTTTTCTCTGGTCTCCTGACCATTTAAATCTCACGACTCTGGCAAGATTCTGAAGTACCTGGTTAAGGCGAAGGGTAATGGGATATTTATAAGGTTTTAGGTGAATGAATGAGTATAAATTTATAAGTATTTGCACGCACGCACACGCACGCACGCAAACGCACGCAAACGCACACACGCAAACGCACGCACGCACGCAAACGCACGCACGCAAACGCACGCACACATACACACACACAAAAAAAAAAAAAAAAAAAAAAGAAAGAAAAGAGCAATGATGACAAGACGTTGAATCGGTAAGACTACCGAATGAACAATTCTGAGCTCTTCAAAAAAAAAAAAAAAAAAAAAAAAAAAAAAAAAAAAAGACTAAAAATGGAACAAAAATTATTTATAGTAAGGCAAAAAAAACATGATGTATAGTAATGCAAAACAAAAAACAACAAAAAAACAATATATAGTAAGACCAAAAAATGAAAAAAAAAATGATGTAGAGCAAGACTAAAAATTGCATAAAAAATTGCAAAAAATTGCAAAAAAAACAAACAAAATACATGACCAAAAATGTTTAGTAAGGCAAAAAAAAAAAAAAAACAAGATGCAAGACTAAAAATGATGTAAGACTAAAAATAGCATGCATACATGACCAAAAATGGTATGATGTATAGTAAGGCAAAAAAAAAAAAAAAAAAAAAGATGTAAAAAAAAAAAAATAAATAAAAAAAAAAAAATTGTATAGTAAGGCAAAAAAAAAAAAAAAGATGCAAGACTAAAAATAATGTAAGATTAAAAAATAGCATGCATACATGACCAAAAATGGTTTGATGTATAGTAAGGCAAAAAAAAAAAAAAAAGATGTAAAAAAAAAAAAAAAAAAAAAAATTGTATAGTAAGGCAAAAAAAAAAAAAAAAAAAAGATGCAAGATTAAAAAAAACAAAAAAACAATATATAGTAAGACCAAAAAATGAAAAAATAATGATGTAGAGCAAGACTAAAAATTGCATAAAAAATTGCAAAAAATTGCAAAAAAAACAAACAAAATACATGACCAAAAATGTTTAGTAAGGCAAAAAAAAAAAAAAACAAGATGCAAGACTAAAAATGATGTAAGACTAAAAATAGCATGCATACATGACCAAAAATGGTATGATGTATAGTAAGGCAAAAAAAAAAAAAAAAAAAGATGTAAAAAAAAATAAAAATAAAAAATTGTATAGTAAGGCAAAAAAAAAAAAAAAGATGCAAGACTAAAAATAATGTAAGATTAAAAAATAGCATGCATACATGACCAAAAATGGTTTGATGTATAGGAAGGCAAAAAAAAAAAAAAAAAGATGTAAAAATAAATAAATAAATAAATTGTATAGTAAGGCAAAAAAAAAAAAAAAGATGCAAGATTAAAAATAATGTAAGATTAAAAAATAGCATGCATACATGACCAAAAATGGTTAGATGTATAGTAAGGCAAAAAAAAAAAAAAAAAAAAACGATGTAAAAACAAAACAAAAAAAAACTATATAGTGAAGGAAAAAAAAAGTACAGTAAAACAAAAAAATGCCATAATGTATAGTACGGAAAAAAAATAAAAACTAAATGACCAAAAATGGCATGATGTATAGTAAGGCAAAAAAAAAACATGATGTATAGTAAGACTAAAAATGGCATGCATACATGATCAAAAATGGTATGATGTATAATAAGGCAAAAAAATACAAAAAAACCCCGATGTCTAGCAAGACAAAAAAAGAATGACATGACTTATATAAAGGCAAAAACTAAATACATGACCAAAAATGGCAAAAAAACAAAAAAAAACGATGTATGGTAAGGCAAAAAAATAAAAAATGAAACAAAACATTATGTATAGCAAGGCTAAAAAGATGTATAGTAAGACTAAAAATGGTGTGATATATAGCAAAGCAAATGGCGTGATGTACAGTAAAATAAAAATCTATATATTCATGATTGAATGCTAAGACTAAAAATGGCGTGCTGTATAGTACTTTTGTTGTATTTTTGGCGTTTGCCCGCACATTGTCATCCATTATCATCAAGGCGAGCGGCGGCTTCCATCTTCTTTTGTCGGCCCGCGTTGCCATTAAAGAGCACGAGAGGCTACCAGCGGATGTACAACAAGTGCGCGTCTTTAGCAGATCACATGGCGCCATGAAAGACGGCCAACGTTAGATCCACATCACACGCGTCAAAAGACACGCCGTCAAAGTGTCCCGCTATTCGCCCCGAGCCACTCTCACAACCAACAAAAAAAAAACACACAAAACCCGCTGCTCATGCATTTTACATCAGCCCGAGATTCCTCTCTCAGAAATAAATATCAATTATTGAAATTGTTAATTAGGCGCCGCGTAATTGGCCGAGATTCACATGAATAAATCACGGTGAGCATTAATTATTGATTGGCAAAAGAGAGGAGGGAAAGAATCCAGCGCGTTTGAGAGTCTCTTAAGATCAACAGCGAGAGGAAATATGAGTTTTGGCCTCCAGTAATGTCCAATTAAAGGATTTCCGCCTTTTTTTTTTTGGTGCGCCAGTCAAGCACTTTGACTTTTTCGTAAGGATGGACGACAGTTCCGGGAAGTTGCTCGGCGGGCACGCCTCGACAGATCAAAATGGGAGGTTAAGATGTCTCAACACGGACGTTACTAGAACCTGGATTGCCGGTCACCTCTCGTGGCTGAAGACAGGTGGCAGCCATCTTGCGTTGCCACTCTTACTGACAACTTGTCTTGTTTTGTTTTTTTGTTTTTGTTTTCACTGTTATCAGTACATATTTTATACCAGCAATACTCATTTCATTTTTGAAGGTTCTGACAACATGATGACGATGAATCTTTGAGTCGCACTCGGAGATCGAGAGAACATTTCGCATTTCTACGGAGGGCCAAAAATGCCAAAAATTAAAAATACATAAAAGTGCAAATAAAAATGAATATAAAAAATATAATTCAAAAATGAAATACACAAAAATATTAAGTAGAAATAAAAACAACAAAAATACATACACATGAATAAATAAATAAAAATAAAAATAAATACAAAAATAAAAATAAATAGAATTAAGGATGTTAGCATGAAATGCGTCATGACAAATTATTCAAAATGAGGGGGCGGTCCTTACCGTGTTTTCTTTATTTCCAAATTCAACCCTATTTTTATTTTTTGAATCAAGTATTTTTATTTTTTATTATCTGTTTTTATTTTCAGTTTTATTTGTTTTGTTTTTTTGTTTAATATGGCATTTTTTTGTCCTCCATACAATCCGACCAATGAAATGTGCATTTAGAAACTTCTCCCATTTGTACAACTGTACACCGCATATTAATGCGGCATTTTAGAAGGCAGAAAATAACACAGAAAAAAAAAATCAATGAATTCAAGTTGGCCGTTACTTAGCAAGTTGGATGAGAAAAAGACGTGAATTTGTGAATTTGATCACATTAGGAAATGTTGGGCGAAAAGACTAAACATGTCAGATTAAATCTGTAATGTGTTGTTTTTTGTTTTTGTTTTTTGTAAAAAAAAAAAAAAAAAACAAGGACAAGAAGGACATTGTTTAAATTTTTTTTTTTTAAATAAGCACAAAAATTTGGCATAGAAAATAACACTTATTCAGCTAACGATTTTGTAAATTGTGTATGGAGGGTTCCTCAGATGGCAAAGGTGAGTTCCAAAATGCAAACTTTTATTAAATCGACACTTGACTCATTGAACAATTTTCAGCAGTGAAAAGTTCATATTTTGTCCAGAATGAATTTGATAACTTCATAATTTTTTTTCATGTACAATTAATACCTTTAAAAACTATTTTGTTTTTCCTGCTGTCGACTGATGATGACATCACCTGTGCTGAGGAAGTTAGGTAACGGCCAATCATGTCTCACCTGTTTTCTGGGTTTGGTCAGTAAAGTGAGCCATGATTGGTCGTTACCTACTTCGTCAGCACAGGTGATGTCATCATCAGTCGACAGCAACAACAGCAAGTAGAAAAATTACTTTTTAAAGTTAATAATTGTACATGAAAAATAATAAAGTTACCCCGTTAACTCATTCACTCCCAGAAATTTTGACAGAAGCAACCCCCTTTGATCCCGGCTGTTTTGATGGATATGCAAAAAAAAAAAAAAAAGAACATGGAACCTACCAAAAGAAAGATTATAGTCTCTTCTTTCATCAGGAAATATGTTTCTATCTGTTTCAGTTTTGCAGCAATTAGCAATTAAAATATAGCTAAGTTTCATCATTATTCACAAATCTGTTTAAAACAGTGGGGAAAAACATGGCCATGGTTGATCTCTTATACTCTGCTGCCAGCTACCGGCCGATTTTGTAATACCTACCATTGCTTCAAGCATTCGCTTCAGTTCAGAGGCTGCATAAAAGCCTTCTTTATGCTCGAACATTAAAAAAAAAACAAAAAAAAACGTATAAACACGTCTTTGGGAGCATGGTAATATTTAAAATAGAACGTATTCATACGTTTATGGGAGCAAATTAGTTAATTATCCACAAAATATGAACTTTTTACTGCTGAAAATGGCTCAGTGAGTAAAGTATCCCTTTAACAACTCAAAGCGATAAGCCTTCAAAATAAAAGCACACCGTATAATAGCTTATTTGACAAATGCTAAAAAAAGTAGCATAAATGAAATGACTTCTATATCATGATTTTGGAGTAAAAAAAAAAAATACGGAAATGACAACTTTGGAAGTTGTTCCAGCAATGTGGTCGGAAAATACTTGCATGTGTCACACGTATGTTTTAAGAGTTCAATTAAAAAGCGGATGAGTGCTCCACTTTTTTCCTGCCTTGAACGGAGACGATTGCGGAGTTTTGTCTGCGTCTCTTTGGTGCTGATTGAAGGGTAACGTAGTGCGTTTTTTGGACTTCTTTAGATGATAAGAAGAAAAAAAATTTCCTGTGATTCCCATTGTGAAATCTCCTTCTGGCTCTTTTTTTTTTTTTTTTTTTTTTTTCATTTGTGACGGCCGGATAATTAAACCTCTGTAGTATTGTCTTGCATCTTTTCTCTTTCTCGCAGCAGCAGCAGCAGCAGCAACGGGTGGGGGGGAGATTCCCCTGTGGGCTCGCAAAGACATCAGTAGCGTTTCTTTTCCTTTCCAGCCCCTCCCTCCGTTCATTTGCGGGACGAGACGTCGGCCGTGTCGACCAAATTCTTCCGCCTTTGAAACTAAATATCCAAATATTCTTTATTTTTTAAGGCATTTTTTTTTAAATGCTTCGATATTATTATTCAAGGAGAGGCTTCATTTATCATCTTCTAACAACTCCCCGATGGAAATCGGGATTATTAGACGCGTTTCATATGATTTCATTGCAATGTAAAAATCCTGTGATCACGTCAGAAAAGTTATTAAATGAACAACTTTCATTACAGTCGCATTGAAGATCATCAAGATAAGGATAAGAAAAGCGGGATAGACTATTTATGAAGATATGCACGCCCGTACCGTGTAGTATGATTTTCTTTGAATCTGAAAAAAAATTAAATATAAATACAACAAAATTTTATAATTTGACTATATTAATTTAAAAAAATATTGTTCTTCTATTTAGTGTTGTTCCGATACCGTTTTTGGCTCCCGATTCCGATACCGATACCCAGCTTTGCAGTATCGGCCGATACCGATACCATACCGATACTTAAGGTTTTTTTTTCCTCAACATGAAAAAGCTGCCCTGCCATTGGTTCAGAGCATTCAAGGGCCAATAGGATATCTTAGATCGGCATGCAGTGAACATCGTGCAGTGAATGTCGTGCACCAGCAAGACACAAGATGCAGCATCCAAAATCCTATATTAGCGTTGGAATTAATGGTATCGGCATGTTACTTGTGCGTAGTCACCGATACCACTGTTTTAATGCAGTATCGGCACCTCTGCCGATATCAGTATCGGTATCGGTACACTACTTCTATTTGTACATAGAAAATTATTGTCTTTGTTTTAAAAATAACAAAATTTGTCTCGAAAAAACATGTATCTCCAAATTTTGTGATAATTCATAAAATGGAGTTAAAATTAAAAAGGTGTACTGTACTGTAGAAAAAAAAACGATGGTATTTTTTCTGCCACTAGATGGCATCATTCCATCTGTAAGACATTGGCGACAGCTTGGTGCATTTTTCTTTTCATATTAAGAGCCATCGAATCGTTAACATGAAGTTACTTGTGAAATTCTGCACATTTTTAAAATTGTAAAATACAACTTGACCCCAATCTCCACAAATATATGCTTATTATTAAATTAATTACTGCTAAATTTTGACGTGAACGTGTCTGCTGCGTTGCGACTGGAATTCCCCCAGGCTTTTAATCGCACGTTTAAAAAATTAGTGAACTTTAACTCAAAATTAATGCACTAATTTTGACACCGTAATATTTTTTGTTTAAAATTAGTATTTTTATGTGCCGATGCCCACCTCTGCTCCTGTGCGCACAAAAATCAAAAAAGTAGCAGGCAGGCGAGGAGGAAGCGCTGTCGGACAACAGAGAAGTCACACGCCACTCACCCTCCCAGTCCAAAGCGGTAGCCGTCGGCGAAACGGGAGCTGGCGTTCCAGAAGACGCTGTCCGGTTGCTGCAAGAACCGCACCGCTCTGTCCTCTGAGACCAAATGGGAAGGAAAAAACAAAATACAAAATATGTATGCTGTGTATTTTTCTACATGTTTTGGCCACAAGCACTTTTGTGGCATGGAGAAGTTGGACTTTCCAGGGAAACTACAGACGGGAGGCTCACTTTTGCAAAACTCGTTCTGCGTGCACGCACTTGCTTTCGACTTGTTTTTGTTGTTTTCAAGTGAAAGGGAAAATGTGCTCAATTAAAAAAATATAAACATAGGCAACTGTATTTTCAAATGTTCTAATGGCTTAAATTTGTTTTTTCTCGATATAAAAAAAATTGTAAAATAAGATTTGAATCATTTTAGGGATGTTTTTTGCACAACTTTTGTTTAGTATTTAGTTTAATGTTTTTACTCTGCAATTTTTTTTTCTGTCTGTGTGCAGTTACTTTTTATTTTTTTCTCAAATAAAAGGAAAAACTTCACAAAATTTCTCTAACGTAAAAACATGTCCAAATGTGACTTTAAAAGTGGCTGTCATCTGTTTCCAGAAAAAAAAGAAGAATACAAAAATGAAAAAAAATCTTTGCCTTATGTATAAATATAAATTCACAAAGATGAAAAAAATGCATCTCCCCCAATTTTTTTATTTTTGTTTTTGTTATTCAAATTATATATATATATTTCTTCTGGCTACAAAGAAAATAAAGTTAAAAAAATGTTTGAGTTTTTTGCTATTTAAATAAAAGAAATCATATCTGCTAAAAATAAAATGTTTTTTTATATGTTTTGAATAAAAAATAAAAAGATATATCTGAGATTTAAAAAAAATCAAAATTTTTCTTAATTGAAAACAAGTATGTCCATTTTTTTACGAGAGGATAAAAAAAAAAAAATTACGTTTTTACTTTGCAAATTTTTTTCTGTCTGTGTGTGGTTGCTTTATTTTTTTTTCTCTCAAATAAAAGGGAAAACTTTGCAAAATTTCTCCAACGTAAAAACGGTGTATAAAAAATAAAATCACTAAAAGGATGAAAGAAATGCATCTCCCCCATTTTTTTTTTAAATTTGTGTTTATTTAATTTTATTTAAATAATTACAAAATAAAAATATTTTTTTCAGGCAACAAAGAAAATAAACTAAAAAAAAATTGAAATACCAAAAGAAAAAATCGTTTCTGCAAAAAAATAAAATATTAAATACGTTTTGAATTTAAAAAAAAAAGAAGATTTCTGAGATAAAAAAAAAATAAAAAAATCTAAATTTTTTTCAATGAAAAACAAGTATGTCCAAATTTTGTGTGTCTATTTGAGCTCAATTCAACCTCGTCAAACTAAATGAAATGGAAACCTTTGGTTGCTTTGCAGATCAAAAGGAAAACTTACAAAATGTGTTAAATGAAAAATGAATAAACGTGTGTCCATCCATCCATTTTTTTAACCGCTTACTGACTGTCATTATTTGAAACGACAATTATAAAATGTGTCTTACCCTGGCTGACCGCCAGGTCCACGTCCATTTTGTTGGAGCACAGGATGTCGTCATTCCTGTCAATCAAAAGATCTGCAAGGTGGCAAATCATCTCGCTCCTCTGAAAACAGTCAGAAAAAAAAAAAAAAAGGATGAGTCCCAACATGCAGTACCACATTCCTCCACAAGATGTAAGTGTTGATCAAGAAATCAAATGTCAAACCTTTGCACATTTGTTTCTTTCAGTGTGCAGTTATTTTTTTTAATATTTTTCTCAAATAAAAGGGAAACCTTTGCAATATTTTCGCTAACGTAAAAACATGTCCATATGTGACTTTAAAAAGTGGCTGTTATGTTTCCAGTAAAAGAAAAATACAAAAATGGAAAGAAAAAAAATATCTTTGTCTTGTATATAAAAATAAAATTATTAAAAGATTGAAAAAAATGCATCTTTTTGTTGTTCAAATAATAAAAAATAAAAAAAAATTCTGGCTACAAAGAAAATAAACTAAAAATAATGCTTGAGTTTTTTGTTATTGAAATAAAAGAAAAATCGTTTCTGCTAAAAAATAAAATGTTTTTTTTAATATATTTTGAATAAAAAAAAAGATATTTCTGACATAAAAAAAAAAATCTTATAACGTGGCACTATAAGTGTAATAATGAATTACTCTAAAATAACAAAATAATATAATAATAATATAATAATAATCATCATCATAATCATCATCACAATCATAATAATAATAATATACCTTTAACAAATAATGTGTTGCTCATTGTATCATTTAGTTATTATCGTTGTTATTTAAGTATAATATCAGACTGAATATTGATTTATTCCGTAACAGTTTTCCGGTACTGTGGTGCCTTGAGGTACAAAATAACTGGGAATCCCGTAGATGTACGAACGAACACAATCTAATATCAATCAAATATTCAAATACAAGAAGTGCAGTAAAACAGACAAACAATACTAATACACATATATCGTTTTTTTTTTTTTACTTCTCCCTTTTACTGGTGATCTAAGGCTCCAGTTAACTGTACTATACTGCCTCCATATGGCCAAGGTGAGCATACTAGAAGGAGCAGAACAATGTCCACTGAATGAAAGCAACAACAACAAAAAAAAGTATGGATGTTTTCTTTGTATTCTTTCTAACTCATTCCTTCCCCTCCACGAGTTATCTCGGGTATTTAATATATGCTGCTCGCCCCCATCCACGAATTAACTCGGGTTTTGTTTTGTTTTGTTTTTTAATGCACTGGACGTAGGAGAACCTCATGCAAGTCCCCAGCAAGTATTGAGCCGAAAAAATAATTGTAATGAGGTGTCGTTGCCAGCAGATGGCCACAGTAGCTTTGATCAGAGGAGAGATAGCATGTAAGGGAATAGAAGAAGCCCACAGTGGACAAGGAAGTAGGTGGACCATGTGGAGGAGGATTAGCTTAGCAATTTGTTAAGACGTGGGAACTGGGAAGCCACCGGGCGATCGCGCGTCTGTTTGATTTCCCGTTCACCGGATGACACTTCCTGGGCAAACTGCGTCGAGGTATGATGAAAGAAGCCACACAGCAATCGTCGTATGGCTTTTTACCTGACACGTCCCCTTGTCAAGCCACCGGCTTCTCCAGACTACCGCATTCTCCGGTTAAATCACCGTGGGCAAACGTGTTCACGCCACAGATCAAAGACGGGTAAGCGGCGTCGCCAATCGCCATGCAGGTAAGCACCAACTTGGTCCAATGCTAAATTTCACAACTTCAAGATGACTTTTTACACTGTGCATCTATCCAGCCCACATCATATGATACCTATACTATGTATTGCCTCGTGTGTTATACTGTATAGCAGTGCACGATAAGTACCGGTCGGGTCAGTTCAAAGTTGAGTTTTGACTTGAAGTGCATCTTTTCACAAAACCATCTTTTCTCCGTTATTTTTGTCAAAACAGGCTTTTCGGTGAAACTTGCCTCTCTTCTACTGGTGATTACTCAGGAATGACAAACGCTAGAGAGAAATGTTTTTTTTCTGATGAAAAATGAGGATTTATATCCCCATAGAACACAATATTCTGTAGGGCGTCAAAACGGGTTCAAATCTTTTAAAATGGCTGGCACTGAGGGGATGGCAGCACTGCAAATGGCTGCCATTCAATGAGTTAATTACATCATTTCTGCATGTTTTTCTAAAGTACAATATCGATTACTTTTTTTTTTTTTTTTTAATAAAAATAATTTTGCAAACATTTTTGGGGGAGGCTGGAACGGATTAACGGCAGTCCTATTCATTTCTATTGGCAAAGATGATTTGAGATAACTCAGTGGTTCCATGGAACAAATTCTAATATCTCAATGTACCACTGTACTTTATTCACAATATCACATACTATATCTAGACTTGCAGCTACTTAGTCTTGATTTCTAAATTACTGTACAAATGTTATTGTTCAAAACTGTTAGGGTATACTTATATGCTGTACAGTATATATAAATCAGAGTCCATAGTTTTAAATAAATAAATAAATAAGCACTTGAAAACTTGAATCTTTTATGTTCATTTTTCGATGGAAAAAGAAAAGCAAAAAAAAAAAAAAAAGGTGCGTATCTGAAGTTAGTCAAGTTTGTGAGCGCAAGGAGCCCCGAGCACAGTCCCGCCCCGCCCCGCCCCGCCCTGCTGTCATCGGGCTCGGCATCACCTGCCCCTCAGCACCCAACAAACTCAATAACATAACGTGATTCCATTATTTGGGCCCTGTTTTCTCTCGAGTCGGCTTTTTGCTCTTTATCTACACCTCGTCGTCATCTGTTGTTCGTCCATATGATCCATTTGTCCATCGGCGGAAGGAGCCGAGCGTTGCTTACCTTGATGCTCCAGGCGCCGCACTAATAAACGCACACAATAACGAACGAACAGTTTGTGTGTGTTGTGTTGGCTGCTTTTTTTTCATTGTGTGTCTCAGTCAAAAGTACTCAAAAGCACTTGTGTATTTTACACAGCTCATGTAAAGTAGATTTATGTATAAAAATTATTGGTGTGAGGCGATTAACATTTTTAATCATAATTAATCGCATGACTTCAATAGTTATAACTTGTTTAATCTCAAATTGTATATCTGTTCTAAATGTACAATAAATTTTAAAGTTTTCATACTCAACATAAAAGTGAAAAAAAATGTAGAAATATGTCATTTCATAATCATTTATAAAAGAGGTTAAATGAAAAAACTATACTGTACTGCAGGAAACGAGTGATGTCGATTTTGGTTGATGTCATTTTTCTGCCACTAGATGGCATAATTGCATCTGTAAGACGCTGGTGACAGCTCAGTGCATTTTTCTGATTATATTAAGAGCTATCTAATCTTTAACATGAAGTGACTTGTGAAATTCTGCACATTTTTAAAACTGTAAAATACAACTTGACCCCAGTCTCCACAAAAATATGCATTATTATTACATTTATTAGCGGTAAATTTTGACACGGACATGTCTGCTGCATTGCGACTGAATTCCCCCAGCAGATGATTGTCCATTAACTCATTCACTCCCAGCCATTTTCACTGAAGTAACCCCCTTCGCTCCAGGCAGTTTTACTGGATTTTGACTCATTTTGCAAGGCCCATAGAATATTGTGTTCTATTGCTATAAAAAGAACGATGTCTCCGTTTTGCAGCAATTCGCATTAGAATATAGCTAAGTTTCATCATTATTTACAAACCTGTTGAAAACACTGGGAAAAAACAGTTTGCTGCAACATGGCCCTGGCTGATCTCTTATACTCTGCTGCCACCTGCTGGCCGTTTTTTGTAATAACTACCATTGCTTTAAGCGATCTCTTCAGGTCAGAAGCTACATCAATGCCTGTAATCTGTATGTTCTATCATAAAAACAAAAACAAAAAAACGTACAAATAGGTTTTTGGGAGTTTAGGACAAAATATTAAAAATGTATTTATACGTTTTTGGGTTTGAATGAGTTAAAGGTGTGCTTAAAAAAAAATTGGTGCCACACTGATTTTTACGTCTTGCAGCTTGGTCCTAAACTTGGCCCCTCTGCAATAAACAAGGACTCACTTTCCAGGGTCATATTGGAGAGAAAGAATGTCGGCCTTACCGCGCTTTTGTGTTTCACATCGGCATGCAACCAAAATAACCGCAGACGCGCAACTATGTAAACAGCGCACTAATCCGCCTTCCACCCACCTCTGCCCCAACACTTGGACCCGCATTCTGGCAAGCTCACTCAGCAGATGCAAGTAGGAAAAGTAAGTTGGATCAAATTTTGAAACAACAAGATTGCGTTGTGACTCTGAAAAAGATGAGCAGCGTTGGCGATGCACTTGACTGCAGTGTGACGGAGGAGGACTGGCAGAGAGGACAAAGCTACTCGGCTCACTGGCACAGCCTCGGCGTGTCTCGGGTGCAAAGGTTGGCACGTCAACTTTTCATTCTTTTCGATGGTATTTTTGAGGGACAGAGCGGGTCACGGCACCACTTTGAAATGGCAAGAAATTGAATGTCTACACTTTGAGTAGGGTTGGGGTTACGGCTATATTATTATAATAATAATAATAATAATAAGAAGAAGAAGAAGAAGAATTATTATTATTATTATGATTTATTAATTATTATTGTTATATATATATTCGATTTAACTTCAGTTCAATTTGATTTCAATTTTTTTCTATTCAATTCAATTCAAATCAATAATTGATTACTTATCACAAATCTATTCTTAAATTGATTTAAAAAAACGCATTAAATTTAACATTAAATTTTATAAAATAATTATATATATATATATATATATATATATATATATATATATATATATATATATATTAGGGGTGTTTAAAAAAATCGATTCGGCGATATATCGCGATACTACATCGCGTGATTCTCGAATCGATTCAATTAAAAAAAATCGATTTTTTTTTTTTTTTTTTTTTTTTTTTTTTTTTTTTTTTTAAGAGCTCAGAATTGTTCATTCGGTATTCGGATTCAACGGATTCAACGTCTTATCATCATTGCCTTTTTTTTTTTTGTGTGTGTGAATCGATTTTTAAACTTCCATTTTTAATGGAAAAATATTCAACAAAACGTCTGACTTCGGGTTAGGATTCACACCTTGAGCATGGAAGAATGTTATATGAACGGAACATTAAGCCTTAATATTTTATTTTAATGCTGTTCAAACATGAAACAGATTACAACCTCTATAAGATAAATAAATAATACATTTTCATATAAATCTTACACTCTACAAGCTTACTGATTAGTATTTTCTAAATTTGAATGAAAAAAAATCGCAACAATCGACTTATAAATTCGTATCGGGATTAATCGGTATCGAATCGAATCGTGACCTGTGAATCGTGATACGAATCGAATCGTCAGGTACTAGGCAATTCACACCCCTAATATATATATATTCGATTTAACCAGTTTGATTTGATTTAAAAAAAAATTATTCAATTCAACTCAATATTGATTACTTATCGAACATCAATTCTTCTTAAATTGATATAAAACTCCACAAACGTGAAATTCCGCGTTAAATTTTGCATAGGCAGTGACTGGTTAAATGATTTAGTTTATTAATGAAAGTAACACCTGCTATAATGACTTAAGTGTTGCACAAGGATGAGTTGAAAATATTTTCTTAATTTTAATTCAGTAATTGTAAATATAAATTTAAAACATTCAGAATTTTCTTATAGTGCAATAAGTCAGGTCTTTCCTAAATGTAAGAAAATACTATTAAATTAATGTGAACAGTAAATTTCAAGAAAACAGTAAGATACAAAAAAATTGGCCTTTAAAATTCTATTGTCATAAGAATTTATGGCTACAAAGAAATATTAAAATAATCGATTCATGGTTTTATAAATCGATATGGGCTCGAAAAGGAAAATCGATTTAACATTGATTATTCGATTTTTTTTTATTTTTATTTTATTTTTTTATTTTTTTTAAACCCACTCCTATTGAGGGTTATATAAAAAAAAATGTAGGATTACTGTATGTAGGACTGCCTTTCTGTGATCTTGGATTAGAGATTTAGTTGTCACTTGTGGTTATGGTTCAGTTTTGGGCTTCAGGTTCAAGTTTGGGAATAGGATTTGGCCATTGAAGATGAATGTGACATGGAAGAAGGGATCACTTTTGGAGCTGTACTTTGGTGATGAGGTTCCAGGGCGCATGGGGGGGGCTCTGTGACGGGTTCAAAGTCAGACTTCAAAGTTTAGCTTCCAAATTCCAACCATGGAAGCCATATTCCAAATTTTGAAATTTTAATTGAGGGTGTGATTGGGTACCCGGTTGGGGTTAGGAGCAATCCGATTTGCTTTCAGGTTTAGTGGTTGGTCCTTTCTAAAAACATGGGTGATGTTGGACATGGGTGGGGGCAGGCATTCCAAGTGCATTTCTTTGTGTGCTCCTCCAGGCCCACAGTGAGCGAGGCAGAGCGCTCAGAGAAACACTGGCAAGCCAGGCGACTCCTGCACCGCCTCCTCTCAGGGGTCATCGGTCACAGGCTGCCTCCGGAGACCAACAAAACGGTTGAGCAAGGAAGCCCGTTGCACGTCCACCAAGGAGGCTTCAAAACCCCAAAGAGTCTGGTGTTGGAAACCAAGACCACCATGAAGATGACACTGCCGAGGTTCCTGGGTTGAAGGATTCGAGCTTTTGAATAAACCACAAAGCTGAAGTGACCAATTCTGTCCTGTTTGCTTTCATTTCCAAATATGGACGCTTCTCAGTCATTTCATCACAAAATTGGCAAATGTGGCCAAAAGCGATGCCAGGGAGATGATCACATGCCGTCGTTTGATTTCACCACCACGACCGTGTGGCAGAATTCCACATTCCAAACACCGAGACTGCAAGACTGCGTGTGTGTCCATCTGCCAGGAGATGAACGAGGTGTCAAGGGACCCCCCGAGGAGATCAGTTTTGATGACAACGTGGCAATTTTCCACAGCAGTTCATCAGCTGCTGCTTACACCGGGAATCGGCGCTAAACTCGTCCAATCAACGGCTCAGACTGTGTTTTGTCAGCTGGCCTCGGTTGCTTGCGCTGTTCAAAGTCGAACATGCGTCCTTTAACCTCCCACCGCAATAAATAAGACTTCAGCTACCAAAAAAGTGAATGTTGGACGGCTATGATTCAGCAGAACGCTTCCAAACAACACCGGGCATACATGCTTGGGTTCTTTTCATGTTTTCAGAATATTTTCGAGTACATTTGGGCAGGCGATAGGTCCGTCTTCTTGGTTTAGGGACCTGATTGGGGGGGCACGATTCAGACCTAACGGACCAAAAGTATGCAAAGTATCGCACTCCCATGCTCTAAAAACAGTTAGGTCAAAAATAACCCACATTGAGTCAAGAATGGACCGACCCAATGTTTTTGGCTCACATAACTCAACTTTTTGAGTTATGTGACCCAAAAAATTCAAATTAAATTGATAATGCACAAAGCAACGCATTTTGGGAGGGTTGTTTAACTTGTAGGTTATCAATTTGACCCAACTTTTTGGGTTAATTGAGAAACTCAATTGAGTTGGGTAAAAAAAGAACTGACCGAGTGATTTATTCACGGTAACCCCCAAAAATCGGTCAAATTAAATTAACAACCCACAAAGCAACCTAATTTTGGGGTCTGTTTGGTGGGAGTATTCATTTGACCAAACTTTTTTGTTAATTGAATGACCCAATTGAACTGGGTCAAAAATGAACTGGTCTGACTTTTAGAGTTAAGACAAAATGTTGGGTCAAATTAAATTAATAACCTGCAAAGGAACACATTTTTTGGGTTGTTTTGTGGGTTATTTATTTGACCCAACATTTTGGGAACACCCTTAAAACTGCTGGGTCAAAAATAACCCTATTTTGGTCAAAAACTGGACTGACCCTCTACTTGGGTCAATTTGACCCAACTTTGGGTTGAAGTTGGGTCAAACTGATCCAATTTTTTATTTTTTTTTTCCATGGGTCAAAAATAACCCAATTTTGGTCAAAAATTGGACTGACCCTCTACTTGGGTCAATTTGACCCAACTTTGGGTTGAAGTTGGGTCAAACTGATCCAATTTTTTTTTTTTTTTTTCATGGGTCAAAAATAACCCAATTTTGGTCAAAAATTGGACTGACTCGCTACTTGGGCCAATTTGACCCAACTTTGGGTTGAAACAAGACAGAATTGGATCATTTTGACCCAACTTTGGGTTAAAGTTGGGTCAAATTGATCCAATTGTGTTTTGTTTTTGGTTCATGGGTCAAAAATAACGCAATTTTGGCCAAAGACTGGACCGACCCGCTACTTGGGTCAATTTGACCCAACTTTGGGTTGAAACAAACCAAAATTGGATCAATTTGACCCACCTTTGGGTTAAAGTTGGGTCAAATTGATCCAATTGTGTTTTGTTTTTGGTTCATGGGTCAAAAATAACACAATTTTGGTAAAGATTGGACCGACCCGCTACTTGGGCTAATTTGACCCAACTTTGGGTTGAAACAAAATAAAATTGACTCAACTTCAACCCAACGTTGGGTCAAATTGACCCAAGTTGTGGGTCGGTTAAATTTTTGACCCAAATTGGGTTATTTTTGACCCAACAGTTATAAGGGTGCAAATGTAATAACCCAGAAAGTTGGGTCAGTGCCTGATTGACTCAATTTGGTTATTTTTTTACTCAAGTGCAAACCGGATGGCAGTGCCAACTGTGAAGAATTGTCCTCGAGATGTGGAGTGTTTCGATTCAAAGGGTGCCATCCTCAAGGAATTGGGAACCTATTGGGCTCAGGTTGCAGATATTCCATCGACTCGACATCCAATGCGGACCAAAACCTGAACACGAAGCACCGTTAGTGATTCTGTGAGCAAGTTACAGCAACCACAACCGCGATGACAGGTCAGTCTGGCTCAGGACAGTTCATGAGCGGTCAGGTTTGAGACACAAATAACTGCTGACATGCCATCCCAAGAGAATAACCAACTGGTCTGAGCCAAAGTTTAGTTTTGTTAACCCAAATGAAGAAACAAAACCATGATCTATGAGAAGGATGTGCTCAAGGGCAGGCAAGGGCAAACCTGGACAGATCATGAAGATAGAAGCCCCCGCCGAGGGGCTGCTTGCAAGACCTGAAAGCAATAACGTGTCCATTAGTGTTGCTGAAAGCCTCGCTAATCTGATGGCATCGGCGCTCGAGGGCAGGAAAAGAAAAGCACAAACAAAACGCTATCATGATTCGACACTATCGCCCCTAAAAACGCCAACGCACGACCTACAGTAGGTACACCCACACACAAAATAACGCGATTATATAAGGTGGCATCCAAAGAGGTACGTGCACGGCGCACCTGGAAGCTCACAAGTGAACAGACTTTTATCCACATGGAGCAAACGGGGACAGAAAACGGAGTGGCGGCCATGGCCGCCCACTACCAGCGTTTTGACCCGGCGGCGTATCTGCAGTACAACTACACGCCGCCGCGCGCCGACTTTGACCGGAAGGACAGCATCGTGCCGTGGAAACTGGCGTGCCTGCATCGAGCCTTCACCGAAGGTAAGGAACAGAAAAGAAAGTATTAACTCATTCATTCCTTTATCTTCCAATCCCGACAAACATTTCGACTATCCACCCTAACTCCGTTCAACTGTGAGGTGTCTCTAAACTTGTCCGACTTTCACCGTGTCGCAATTTCTCAGCTGTGACAAGCCAAGATCAACTACCTGATCTTAAATTTATTCTCAAAAGATGTGCTAATCTCAAATTCAAAGTCATACAACGATCTGTAAATCATTAGAAAGGTCTAAATTCTTCCGCCAAAAAATATACTTAAAAAAAAAACTTAAAAAGAAGCAATAAAATAACTACCGTAATAGAAAAGTAGTCCTCGGACTTCTCCTAATTTTTGTGCCCAAAATTAAATCATTTCTAAGCCATTTTTAATGCCAGTGTTGTTCCGATACCGATACTGGTATCGGCAGAGGTGCCGATAATGCAATAAAACAGTGGTATCGGTATCGGTGACTACTCACAAGTAACATGCCGATACTATTATTTCCAACGCTAATGTAGAATTTTGGATGCAGCATCTTGTGTCTTGCTGGTGCACAACATTCACTGGTATCACTGGTTCACTGCATGCCGATCTAAGATATCCTATTGGCCCTTAAATGCTCTGAACCAATGGCAGGACAGCTTTTCATGTTGAGGAAAAAAAAAACTTAAGTATCGGTATGGTATCGGTATCGGCTGATACTGCAAAACTGGGTATCGGTATCGTATCGGGAGCCAAAAAACGGTATCGGAACAACACTATTTAATGCTGTAAAATAAGATATATAATATAAATAAATAAGCATTTTGGGATTTTACACTCAACAAAAATATAAATGCAACAATTTTGTTTTTGCTCCCATTTTTTTACAAGATGAACTCAAAGATCTCTTTCTTACATCTCTTTCTACATAAACAATATCACTATTTCAAATATTGTGAGCAGTCTAAGGCACACCTGTGCACGAAACATGGTGTCGGACCAGCATCTTGATAGGGCACACCGGTGAGGTGGGATGGATTATCTCGGCAAAGGAGAAGTGCTCACCATCAGAGATTGACTGGTTTGTGAAAAATATTTGAGAGAAATGGTGATAATTGTGTATGTGGAGTTCATGAGTTCATCTCATAAAAAAATGGGTGCAAAAATAGAAGTGTTGTGTTTAAAATGGGATGGTGACCAAGCTCTGACGCAAATAATGGAAAAAAAAAAAAAAAAAGTAGTTGACGCCCACACAAAAATGTTTGCGATTGTCTGTAGATGCTACAAAATGCCAGCAAAAGACTTCATTCCCCCCTCATTAGACAAGGTTATGTCTGAGACACGTTTTGTAATATTTTCGCTCAGGCGACATCGGCGGCAAGCTGCTGGTGGACATCGGCACGGGGCCCACCCTCTACCAAGTCCTGAGCGCTTGTGAGGTGTTTGAGCGGGTGGTCCTTACCGACTTCCTGGAGGCCAACCGCAAGGAACTGAGGCGCTGGCTGCAAGGCGAGGAGGGCTGCGGCCTGGACTGGACGCCGTACATGCAGCACGTCTGCGAGCTGGAGGGGCGACGGTATTCACATTACACTCGGAAAACAGTCGGGTCCAAAATGGATCGATCCTCAATTTGAGTCAAGAAGATTGGTCTTTTAGTGTAAAACAGCTCATATCGATCAGATACTTTACTCGGGGCCAAAAAAAAAAGGGTTATTTTGTATAAATCAAGCCAGGAAGTGGGTCAAATTGACCCATAAAGTGGATCGGTCCTTTTTTCATCCATAAATGGGTTACTTTTGACCCAACTGTTTTTGGAGTGTAAATAAACAAATCCACCACATATATACTAGGGGTGTCAAAATTAGTGTGTTAATTTTGAGTTAATTTAAACTTCCTTTAACACATCCACTGCCAGCCCAGCAAAAAATGCATCATTTGACGTCTTTTTTTTTCCGTCCATGGCAGTGAATGAGTTAGCGCCACTTTTTTTTTTTTTTTTTTTTTTTTTTTTTTTTTTAAACACACAATTCACAAAAAAAAAGGCTGTACTGGGGGAATTCAAAGCAGCAGACAAGTACGCGTCAAAATTTGATAGTCATAAATTTAATAATGTATATATTTGTGGAGACTGTGGTCAAGTTGTATTTTACATTTTTAAAAATGTGCATAATTTCACAAGTTGCTTCATGTTAAAGATGAGAGCGCTCTTAATATGAAAAGAAAAATGCAATGAGCTGTCACCAGCGTCTTACAGGTGCAATTATGCCATCTAGTGGCCGCAAAAAAGACCTCAACGCAAATCAATATCACACTCGTTTTTTATATTGTACAGTCCATAATTTTAACTGAATTTGATGAATTATTCTGAATTACTGGATCAATGACTAAAAGATGCAGCCAGATTTCTATTAGTTTAACATTTTTTTTTCCACTTTTCTGTTGAAAACTTAGAAAAAATATTTCATTGCACATTTTATTGTACATTTAGAACAGCTAAATTTTTTTTGATTAATCTTAAGTTAACTATTGAAGTCATGCAATTAATTACAATTAAAAATCGTAATTGCCTTAAACCCCTAAAAAATATGTAGTTTTATTTTAATATACAGTGTTTGAGAGTATGACAACTTAAAAAAAAAAGAATTAATTTTATTGTATTGTAAAAAAATGTGATTAATCAGTTAACTATTGAAATCATGTGATTAATTACGATTAAAAAGAATTAATCACCCGACACCTGTAAAAAAAAAAAAAAAAAATGTATCACTTCATTTTAATATACTGTGTTTGAGTATGAAAACTTTGAAAAAAAATGCATTGTACATTTAGAACGAATAAATAAAATTGCGATTAATAAGTTAACTATTGAAGTCATGCGATTAATTATGATTTTTTTTTAAATGAATCACATGCACCTCTAAAAAATATTATCACTTTATTTTAATAAACTGTGTTTGAGTGTATGAAATCTTAGAATAAAATGCATTGTACATTTTATTGTACATTTAAAACAGATTTTTTTTTTTTTTTAAATGCGATTAATCAGTTAAGTATTGAAGTCATGTGACTCATTATGATTAAAAATTTTAATCGCCTGACACATCTAAAAAAAATATATATATATTTGTATCACTTTATTTTATTATACTGTGAGAGTATGACAACTTTGAAAAAAAAATGCATTGTAGAATTAGAACAGATTAAAAAATTGACAAATTAATTAAAAATTAATCAGTTAACTATTGAAGTCATTCGATTAATTCCGATTAAAATTATAATCACCTGACACCCCTAATGAAATAGTTACTATTCAAATATTTGTGCTCCCCCGTTAAACGAACCGTCACCTTCACTTTCAGTGCGTCGGCATGGACCGAGAAGGCGGCCAAGCTCCGCCGGGCGATCGCCGCCATCCTCCCCATCGACGTGCACCGGCCCCAGCCCGTGGAGCCCGGGGCCCTCCCTGCGGCGGGGGCCGACTGCCTGGTGTCCTGCTTCTGCCTGGAGAGCGTCAGCCCCGACCTGGCCGCCTTCACACGGGCCCTGGGCCACATCGGGACGCTGCTGCGGCCCGGCGGCCACCTCCTGCTCATCGGCGCCCTGGAGGAGAGCTTCTACTTGGGCGGGCCCGGGGTGAAGATCCCGGTGGTGCCGCTGGGCGAGGCGGACGTGTGCGCCAGCCTGAACGCGAGCGGCTACACGCTGATCCGGCTGGAGGTTTACACGCTGCCAAGGGACATGAGGGTGGGGGTGGATGATGTGACGGGGGTGTTTTTTGCAAAAGCAAAGAAGGATTAAGGGGGAAAAAAGTGGTCCTAGTGTCCAAAAAAGTGAATTCTATGCGCCTTTTGCTGAATGTATTTATTTTATTTTCAGCTGGAAAAGACTCCCTTTTTGTTGTGTGGTTACACATCGCCCCCTGCAGTCTCCAAACAGCTCCGACAGCAAAAATCAAAGTTTGCCTAGTCTTTAATTTTATTTTTTTAATTCAACAGTACATTGATAATACATTTTGTTTAGCCCACATATTAAATATGTATTGACAAATATATAAAATAGAGTAATTTCATATATTTAAAAGTGGACATATATACAGATATTTAATGTACAAAAAACAAAAACAAAAATTAGATGGAAAATGGATTATAGTTTACTCAAAATTATTCTACACCTGTATGTACTCTCTGCATCTTTCTATTTATAGTGAAGTACAATAATCCCTTTTATTTTTATTGTAATCAAACACCATTAAAGCTATAATATCATAAGAGTGATGTAGGAGCCATATTGGTGGTTTCTTCCTGTTGTGGGCAGAGGGATGTAACGATATCCAAACATCACGATACGATATTATCACAATACAATAATTATTGTGGGGAGGTTGGTGATAAAAGAAGTCACAATATTGTAAAAAAAATAAATAAGCTCATGCTAAAAATAAGTACATATAATATTGAGGCACTTATTGACCAATGCAAGCACACATTGAGTTCCTCCACATATTGACTTGGTTTTATATACATTTAAAAGTATACTTAACTCATTGAACAATTGTTAGCAGTGAAAAGTTCATATTTTGTCCAGAATGAATTTGATAACTTCATTATTTTACAAGTACAATTCATACCTTTTAAAAAGTAATTTTTCTACTTGCTGCTGAGTCATGATTGGTCGTTACCTACTTCCTCACCACAGGTGATGTCATCATCAGTCGACCGCAAGGAGAAAAAATACTTTTTTAAATTGTACATGAAAAATAACAAAGTAATAACAAAAATATTAACTTAATACTGCTGAAAATTGTTCCATGAGTCAAATATCCCTTCAAGGGCCAAAATGTGCCTTGTGAAAATGAAACTGTACTAAATAAATAAATTAATTAATAAAAAAAAAAAAAAAAGAGTAGCCACCAGAGGGAGCTAGAACTGCACAAATGGAAATCAACCTGACTTTTTGAACAGATGTGCTGCTTTTAAGATTGTGACATAACGACGATATATCGTGGCAGATTTAATATCACGATATCACAATATTGTTGTTATCGTTACATCCCTAGTTGTGTTGTGTACACGTACTCAATGTTGGCACATTTTACCACCACGATGATTGCCAGTGTCACAACTCACCAGTGGGCGTGGTCTGTCTTGCTTATTAGTAAAGTGGGCTCACCTGTGTTGGCGGGAAGAAGAGCGTGTCTGGTATTGATCACCTGGTGGGGCGAGCGTGGGGGAAGAAACTTTTTGTGTTGAGCGTGCAAACGCTATCTTGGAATACAGTGAAAGTCGAACAATCAACTTGGAATAACAGCCGTCAAGTGCAACCAAGAGAGCGTCGTGCAGATCGTGCTGTGGAAGGAACGAGCTGCACTGTCTTGCCCGGCAAACTAAGTAAGTGCCTGCACTGGGGTGGAGGTAAAAAATAAAAAATAAATTTTAAAAAATCGTAACAAAAAACGGTAATTTTCTGGCAGCTGGGGCACCAGTAAATTATTGTAAAATAACGGGAAATTACTTTTTCATGAGTTTTTAATTGTAATTTTATTATAATTGTGCCTTATTTTCATGGTTTTTAAGTGTTCAATTAAAAACATTTTCTGATTTTTAAAACAAATCAACTAGAAATAAAATAAGTAAATATTGGATTACAAATAATACTTAAATTTACAAACATTGGATGCTTTTAGTTGATTTTAATGACATTATTTAGAGGGAAAATGTTTAATAATTTCTGTTTGATGTAAGATAACAGTATATGACAGACAAAATAATATGAGTCATCTTTCAAAAGATGTCAAAAATCTATTCAAAATTTTAATATTGTCTTTTTAATTTATTCACCCACTCAATGTTTCTCCTTTCACCATGTCTCTCTGGATGTGCTTTCAAAATAATTGTTCATAAATGTTACCATCTCTATAAAAGTCAATAAACAGAAAAAAATGTTAGTAAAATTACATATTTTTACTGCTTATTTTTTGACAGTTTGAAAGTTGAATTTTACAGTTTATTCCATTAAATAACAGACAAAAACCCGTGAATTTACAGTGCATTTGTGAACGTATTCTAATGGTCAATATGTTTTTTTTTTTTGGTTTTTTTTTAAGAACAGAATTTTTTTTCAAGTTAGTGATTTCATGTTATTTTACAATTGACATGTAAAATTAGTTTATTTTTGTAAGTTAAATGGTATTTTTAAAATGCAGTAAAAAAGTAAAATCCGTTAAAATACTTTTTTTTTTTTTTTTTTTTTTTTTTTTTACAGTGTGCCCATGTTCTCGCTATGTTGTGGATAAGAACAGAAGCAAGTAAACTTGATTTAAAAAACAAACAAACAAAAAAAACTGTGCATCAACAGTGTTTAACTCCCCACATTTTAGCCTACCGTGGCGTCACAACAAATGAGATGCCGCAGTAAGTGAATTAAATCTTCATTTATTTATTAATCAATTCCTTTGCGCGTCTTACAATAAAGGCACGACATTATACGCTTCAAAAGCCATTATGGAGGTTTTATTAGCAACCAAGACAAAGCATACTACTATACAGGATACACACATTAAAAGCCCAATAGACAAACCACTTGTACTATCGTTTTGTATACAAAATATACAAGAATGTAGAGTCGCATCATTGTGTGTGTGTGTGTGTGTGTGGGGGGGGGTCCAATAGCACCACCTTGTGGCATGACAGATGTTCTTGCACATACTGTATTTACATGACATTTAGAAGCGCACACAAACCACCTGTCCATTTTATTTTATTTTATTTTATTTTATTTTATTTTTTTTATGCAAACGAGATCTTCCGCCGTTCTCCTTCGTCTCCAACGTCGGCCGACTCCGTAGCTCGTACCGCGTCTGGCGACGGTGACCGATCCCTCCGCGCTTTGTTTTGTTTTCCAGCATCTGCTCGGACATGAGAGAAAAGGAGGAAAGGATTCCACATTCTTTTTCCTGTGCACAAAATGGACATTCGTGGTCATTCTGACCATTTCTGTAAATTGTATTATGGGTAGGGATGTAACGATAAATAAAGTATTAAGTATTCAGTATTAGTAAGTATAAAGTATTATTAAATAATAATAAAGTGATATTAAAACCGCCACAAAATATCGTCGTCATGTCACGTTATTAATTTAAATGCAGTACGTCTGTTAAAGAAGTCAGATTGACTTCCATTTGTGCATTCTAGCACCCTCTGGTGGTTAGTTGTTTTTTTATTTTATTTTTTTTAAGTTTTTTTAGTATGAGCTCTTTGTTTTTACAGTATTGTGGCCTTTTATTTTTTTTATTTTTTTTTATTATTTTTTTTTAATATCGACACCCTCCCCACAGTATCGTGATAATTATCGTATTGTGATGTTTTGATATCGTTACATCCCTAATTATGGGTCACTTCAGGATGAGTCACAAAAATTTTCTAAGTAAAAGGATGACATTGACGGCTGTGATTGGCTTTGCAATTAATCAAAATCAGGGCTGGACTGGCCATCTAGCATAGAGGGCAGTTGCCCGGTGGGCTGGCCGATGCAGTGCTTTTTAATTATAACTTTTCCTACATTTTACCCCAAGAGACTGGCCCACAATTTAGAGGGAGCATTCTGTTAATCCATTTCAAATATAGATATCAAACTGAACCATCATCAAAAAACATCAGTGGCAGAGCTACAGGTTGGACAAGAGTTGGGCCGGCGGCCCTAGGTCAAAATGCCAGTCCATTGTTTTGTGCCAGTCCAGCTCTGATCGAAATTCAATTACAATTATTACACTCCACAATTACAAAATCAGCATAATCGTAAAAAATAAAATAAATATTACTAATTTTGACTTGTCTAAATTAATACATTTGCACCTTTTTTTAATTTATTTTAAAATGACTAATTTAATCAATTTTGTGTGTTCCAAAAGTAACTTGAATAATTGGTGTTTGAAAGAATTTTATTTTTCTTAATATTTTTTGTTTCGTACAAAAAAAAATCATCCTAATTGTGATTTCATTTATTACCAAAATAACGACTTATATTTTTTTTCATAATCGAGCAGTCCTAATTGAGGGTAATTTTTAGGGGATCGATTCATAAAAGAATTGAGATTCTCATTTATTAATCTAATTGAATCGATATTAATATCCAAAATCGATTTTTTTTTTTTTTTTTTTTTTATAATTAGAAATGAAGAAGAAGGGGAAAAGACAGTTGTAGCCCACATGCTGTTTTTGTGGAGAAAGGCACTTACAATACAAAATTAATAAATGTTTCAAAAAAAAAAAAAAAAAGACACTTTAATGTCTCCTATTTGTCATTTTGTCTTGCAAAGCAGACTGGAGTAGATCATGACAATGTTGTGCATATCTGTAAATTGAAGCAGAAATCATTTGTCAATCAAATAATTTTGAATCGAAAATTTTTTGAATCGAGAATCGAAAATCGATTCTGAATCGAATTGTAGACCCAAAAATCGTAACCGAATCGAATCATGAGACGGTCAAAGATTCCCAGCCCTAGTAATTTTATTTCTGACAAAAAAGTGTAAATTTAACCCACACAGTAAATTTTAAGGAAAGTTTTTTTTTTTTTTTTTTTTTCCTTAATTACCTGAATCTGCATTCTCCTCGTCCTCTCCGGAAGGTGGTTCGTCCTGGTCCACCGAGCTCATGTCTATGGAAGATAGATGCGCTTGGGCCATTCTCTGCACAGCTGTCATGAATTGATTTAGTTTTTTTAAAATGACAATAGATGCATTTACCATCATTAAAAATAATTGCATCTACTCATCCAACCATCTCAACCACCATTCTGCAAACAATCTCTATGCCTAAAGTGGAACCTTGTGATGAAAATAGTGAGTAATAAATTCCACTCCAAATTGCGCTTACAGTAAAGCACGTGCATAGCAAAGCAACAGGTGACCTCGATTGGAAGGCCGTTTGGCCACTCATATGCACAATTGTAGTTCTCATTCTCACCAATAGCATTTTTTTTGGTAAACGTTTTGTTGTTATTATTATTATTATTATTATTATTATTATTATTATTCATTTCGTGGGGGGCCGTGTTGCCGCAGCTGTGTCGATCCCATAATCCGGGATGATCCAGAGCAAACTCACAGCTGCCTCTGCTTCTAATCTCACACACTCGCACTGACATTACGGGCTTTTTTTTGGAGGGGGGACAGATGTAGACCGCATGTCAATTTTTGCAACTGTTACGTAATTGTACGAGACAAAATGTACAGCACGTGGTCTGTGCGAGCGCACTGACCTTTCAGTGAGGGCGGCTGATAAGTGCTCGGCGGCGGCGTCTTGTTGACCGTTTTGGCTTTCGGGACTCCATTTTCGCCAACAACCCACTACGGGAATCGTAGTAGGACGTATCAAGACACTGTGGAGAGACGCGGGAAAACAGTGTGAAGCTGGCGTACCTGATGAGACGCGGTGTCGTCTTCCGGAGATGGCGGGTCTGCCAGTCGGAAGAGGGTGGCAGGCGTGGGCCTCCGGCGTCGAATCTGAACAATGAGACAAGGCCGCAATTGACATTTTTGATCCTTTTGACACACAATTTACATTTTAATTCAAATGGCGTGCCATTCTTTTCAATTTAAAGCACAGATCGAGGAAGTAAATAAAAATAATGAAAAATATAAAAACTCCTGTGTTTGACTTATTTTTTTGGGGAGCTTTGTTTTTTGAGTATTTTTTTTTTCCAGTTTTTCTGAATTTTTTTTCTGTTTACTGAATATTTTTTTCTGTCATAAAAAAAAAAATATATATATATTCCAGAAAACAGGGATTTTTTTTTCCCTTGTTAAAAAAAAGTGACCAACCCACCGACCACCGGCCCTCCACTCACTGCCTATGAGCTCCATATGTCTCATCTGTGTATACCATATAGTTTATACAGTAGTCTGCTTGCGAGGTGGGCGTAACAAGATGCCCGCCCTGTGACTTGCACTGGCGTGTATGAGCTATCGGCTATCCAGTCATATATACAGGTCAGTGGTCTGTAACAAGTCACTTGGAGTTCAGAGTTAAAAAAAAAAATGATAATAATAAATACTAGAAGTTGGTACTCTGTTTTTTATTTATTTATTTATTTTTTCTGTTTTTTGGAAAAGAAAAAAATGTCCTGTTTTTTTGCCCCCCGTTTTTCTGAGTATTTTTTTTCCGTTTTTCGGAATATATATATATATATATTTTTTTTTATGACAGGAAAAACAATTCAGTAAAACAGAAAAAAATAAATATTCAGGAAAAAAAAAAAAAAAAAAGCTCCCCCCCAAAAAAAATCTGTCAGAAAAACTCCAAGAAAGAACCATTTTTTTTTTTTTTGCTGTGTCCTTTAAACAATTAATATGGGTTATTATAGAGAAATACAAGGTGTAAAAATATTTGTAATTTCCTATAAATGCCACAAGATGGCAGCAAACATTTTTTTTTTCTATTAGACAAAGCTATGACCTGACAAATTGAAGCACTTGATGCAACCATGTGGCACCAAAGCATTATTTTATTATATTTTTTAATATACGACATGGCCTTGGCGTGAGCAGATTCCGGTGGTTCGATTCCCAACCAGTGCAAGTCCAAAGCCCAGATGGAAAAAAAAAACAAAAAACAGGTGGATTGCATCAGGAAGGGCCTTCAGCATGAATACTGCAACAAACAATTCATGCGGGGATAAAAAAGAAAAAGAAAAAAGCAAACTCGCCGTCGCAAGTATGCGAGAAGTTCATTTTATTAAGTTCCTTCTTTATAAAAGCGAGTAGTAATTGAAAACAAAGGCCCCTGTTGTTATTTTGAGTACATATAAATGTGTCCCAAGGCTACATGAGCTGCGTTCCGATTGATCTTCACGCACTCTGATAATGTAAAATGGACTTCACTTCTTGTTGTAGAAAACTGCTCTCAACTCGGGTTATTATTTGAGTTTTGGAGTTTTCATTTATTACTTTTTATTTCGTTTCATTAATCATAGACAAAATATTCACTTTTTACTGCTGAAAATGGCTCAATGAGTCAAGTATCCCTTTGTGTATTGTGCGCAATATTTAATAAACACCTTTAGTAATATAAAAAAAAAAGTAATGCACATCTTATCTAGCGTTGCAGTTCGGCTGAATTAAATGAAAAAGCAGGCAAGGCGAGCCAAAAGTCAAGCACGCAAAATTGTCGCCTAGGAATGACGTCATCTGAAGGTGCGATTCTATTGGCTGCTGCTAGATGATGTCACTTCTGTGCGACACACTTTCAAACGTCCTTATCACGGTTAATATCAAAATAAATATATTTAACTCATTCCCTGCCATAGACAGAAAAAGACGTCAAATGATGCTTTTGCTGGGCTGGCAGTGAATGTGTTAAAATCATCCCCAAAGGCTCATGTATTCAATTAATAACCAAAGACAAAGGATTTTTTTCGTTATAATTATAGTTTTGTAAACATAAAATGTAGTTTCAGTTAGTTTTTATTTTAGTTGTATTCGTTAACTCAAATAACCTTGTTGTCAACACAGTATACTGGATGGTTGTGAGTGTGAAAGCATGCAGAGGAGTCATCTCATCGCATGCACCTCCGTTTTGTAACATTATGGAAATGAGACAGTTGGGCGCAATATAGGAGCGCCGGCCGGCCAATGGCAACGCGGAGCGTGGGCTTGACACGTGGGCGGAATCTTGGCTTCTCCGCTTTTTGCTTCCCTCGCGTGCGTGCTGGATTCGTGCTCGCTTTGTGGGTTTGAAGGGGGGGATACATTTGAATGAAAAAGTTGCTATTTGCTATTTGCATCTCATTGCAATTTCTTTGCCCTCAATATGTAATATGTAAACAAATCTGCGGCTTTATCACAAGATAATATATAACACACGTATTTGTATTCCGCGATCTACACTACGAGCTGTGATGAGAATTCTGGTCGTCTATTTGTGCAGTGGAGGACACGACCCCTTGGTCCAAATCTGCCAAATCCTCCACAAGGCACAAACAAGGAATGTCGCAATCATTTGGCCTCCACTCAGATTATCTGAGAACATCATTAAGGTTTCGAGTCATGTTGTTGTTGTTGTTGTTCTCAAGTCCAGTACAACCTCCATCCTCCAAAGCCTCCGATATCGGCCAGTTTGGTCGCGTGATCGGGACTCGTTGATGACCAGCTTTTGGAAACCAAGGACATTGATTTTGATCTTATGTTTGCACTTAACTCAATGATTCGCTGCCATTTTCACAGAAGCAATCCCGTTCGCTCCCGGCTGTTTGACTGGATTTTGCCTCATTTTGCAAGGCTCACAGAATATTGTCCTATTGCTATAAAAAACGAATCAAAAGAAAAATTAGTCTCTTCTTTCATCCGGGAAAAAAAAAAAAAGTTAAAGTTCTGCAGCAATTAGCATATAGGTAAGTTTAATTTAATTTTGATAAATCTATTTAAAATTGTGAGTAATTTTTTTTTTTTCCTCCATGTCCTTTGTTGATCTCCTTTGTTCTGCTGCCACCTGTTGGCCGTTTGTGTAATAGCTACCATTACTGCAACCGTTCTTTGCAGTTGAGAGGCTGCATCAAAGCCTTCTGTTTGCTCTAGAATAAAAATAATAATAATAATAATAATAATAAAAACGTGTATATATACGTCTTTGGGACACTTAAAACAAACGTATTATAAGTTATTGGGAGCAAATGAGTTAAGTGACTGGGACGTTAGCATCTCGTGCTAGACGGCAGCCATGTTTTGTCGCATGATAGCCAATACCAAATATAGTCTCAGCCTGAAAACCAAACACTTAAAACATTGACATGACAGAGCCTAACCATGTCTTCAAACCCTACCCCGAGCTTGAAACCCTATTTTCAAACCCTAACGTGACACCCTAAGCTTTTCTTAAAACTCTAATCCAGGTTTCAGATCCTAATTTCAACCATGGTTTGAAACTACAATTCTGGCATTCTATTTTGAAACCCTAAACCTTGCTTGAAACCTTACCCCCATCTTGAAAACTGTGATGTTAAAGCCTAACCGTGCCATCAAAGCCTAATATTCCAAACAATTACTCTAGCGTGACACTCTAAACCAAAACTATAACAAAGCCTCGAAACCCTAATTAAAGCTTTAACTCTGGATTCAAACCCTACCCCTTGCTGAAAACTAGTGAAAACCATCACAACATGACATCTTCATCCTGATCTCAAAACCATAACCCTGGCCTGAAACTTGATTTTGTTAAACCCAAACATGATCACGCAACTCTAGCGCTAGACTGAAACCCTAACCCAGGCTCAAAACCGATTGGAAACCTGAATCAAGGATTGAGACCCTCATTTCAAATCATCACAGTGACTTGAAACACAAATAATACTATCTTGGAAAGCCCACCTCGACAGTGAAACAGTCATTTGTCATTTCAGTGCCTAATTTCAAACCCTAAACCAGGCTTGAAACCTTTTTTTGAATTCCTTGAAGCCCATTTATAAAAACATAACCCTAACTTGGCACCCTAATTTGAAATGTTAATTTCAAAACCTAACCCAAGTTTGAAAGCCCAAGATGAACGACTTTTTGCTTTGCATCCGCCGAATTTGCCGTAATCTCGTTTTTAATAATCCTAACGGATTTTATTTTATTTTTTTTAATACATATATCTCATGTCATCTCCTCCTCCACTCCTTTTGATACCTCATCACTTTTAAGAGAGGCAAAAAGTCAGGCTCGCACAGCTCAGCTTAATCCCAGCGCTGTCCTTATACTCTGCTGCCAACATTTAAAAAAAAAAAAAAAAAAAAACGGGAGCTCAACTGCATATCACGTTGCGTAAATAGCGGTCAGTTCAGTGCGGGGGCAGGGGGCAACGTGATGATCAACAAAATACTGTACAAGGTGACTCAAAGTTCACTTAAATGCACTTGTGGACGAAAAATAGACCACGTCCTGGTTGATCTGTAGGGTCACAACCGTCCAAATAGGAGTTAAATCAGGAGCCTGTTTTCCATGTCTCCCTCCTTCAGCACAGCTGAATATAATGATCAGCTAATCAGCAAGCTTTGCAAAAGCCTGATAACGATCCTGATCACGAATCAGGTGTGTTAGTGGAGAGAAACATGGAAAACAGACTGGATAGGGGCTCTCGAGGACCGAACTTGGCCACCCCGGAGTAAAATTGATGGTTAAATAAATTAACGCCATACCTCAAATAGATGCCTTATGGTTAACAGGAGGTACCACTAGGTGGCAGCTTGTGGGGCCGTCTAAAGTCCTTTTGTTTATGTTTCACAAGTTGAAAACATAAATCCGCAAGTATCATCTCAAATGTTCTCCAATTTCGATACTGTAAATGTATAGGATCATATGCAGAGAAACGGTTCTTGGGAGGAGCAATATGGCGACCTCAAGTCTTGGCCTATCAGCTATCCAGTCACATATTCAGTAGAGATGTCACGATAAAGACGATATCGCGATATTAAACTGCCACAATATTTAAAAGGAATAGATTTGTTAAAAAAAAAGTCAGGTTGATTTCCATTTGTGCAGTTCTAGCACCATCTAGTGGCTAGTTTATTAGTGCTATTTCATTTTCATTAGGGATGTTTTGGCCTTCCATGTTTAAAATCTATGCTAATTGTCAGATAAAGGGGAACCTAATTTGCTTGTGAAGCGATCAATGTGTGCATTAACAAATAAGTGCCTCAATATTATTAGTGATTGTAAGGTGGTTTATATGCATTGTGATGTACAAAAGCACAATATTTTTTTTTTTTTTTTTTTTTTTTTTTTTTTTTTACAATATTGTGATCTTTTTTAAAAATCGCCAACGCCCCCACAATATTGTGATATTTATCGTATCGTGACCTTCGTATCGTGATGTTTGGATATCGTTACATCCCTAATATTATTAGAATATATTTTTCTCATTCAATTTCCTCTCGCCTCACATAAATAGCCTTAGCAGTAGCTACTGTTTTGCTAACCTTGGTCAGATGGCCATCAACGGTCAGCTTCAATCGTGGCTCACAGTTTTTCATTATTTCCTTAAAGCAATGCTGATAATATTACATTTGGGGACGCAATGACATATCTGGATTGGAGTCATAAACAGTGAGAGTTGTTACAGTTCAGTCATTTCAAAAGCAACGTGTTTGTGTGTTGGAGCGTTGCTATTTTCCAGTCTTTGCATCATTAGTTTTATATCTATTTATCTAACTAATCTAGTCTAACGGATCACGGTTAGTGCGTTACCGTACACTAGGTGAAGAAGCAACATTACATCTGTAAATCTGAAGTTGACAGTGGCATCTGACACTTATTAAATCATGAAGTGTACGTATCTATGCAGCTATCCATCTATGTCAATTGATGATTGGCAGCACCAGCACCTTCCTGTGATGTTGAGTGACAAAGGGGGAAAAAAACGGGACTATTTAATTCATATGATGTAATTTGAAAGAACACTATTTCAATCATTAAGTAATAGTTTAATTTTTAAGTCTATCTGATCGAATGTGATCATCTGCACAATGAGTCTCACCAGTTCCACTTGTCGCGGGTCCAGCTGGATGGGCACCGCCGAAGGCACCGAGAACTGGATCTTCCTTTTAGCGTCGCTGTCCTCGGGCTCTCGCTCCGCAGTCGCGTCGATCCCTGCAGGCAAAAGGGACTCCATCATCATCGCACGTCTCCAACCTTGTCAAAAAAAAAAAAAAAGTCCAGGGTGCGCCTCTCTCTCTCTCTCTCTCTCCCTGTCAGTCCCACTCCCACATATGCACACTCGGTCACGAAGCAACACAGCGACGCGTGTTCGCGTGGAGGCTTATGACGCGCTCAGCTGTTGCTGCATATATCGCGATATCTCAGCGAATTTGGGGTTGGAAACTACATCTTCAGCTTCAGGCTTTAGGACCCGGAGGAGCAACGTGCGCAAGTTAAGAGACGGAAATCCATATAAGGAAGTAAGATGAGGCGATTCGTTTGAGTCCAAAATCAAAATTAAACCTCACAACAGCGACACATTTTATTGACAAACACGGAATTCATTGGCAAAGGTACATTTTATAGAACAGTCACCTGTTAAGTCTTACTAATACCACTAAAAAGACGCATCTAAACAAAACTCGTAGGGTACAGTTACCGCTTCAGGTTTTGTACCTGTACTTACCTTACTTTACTTTATTTATTTATTTTAAAAGTATTTTTAAAGTATTACTTTTATTTAATACTACTATATATATATATATATATATATATATATATATATATATATATATATATATATATATATAATTTTTTTTTTTTTTTTTTTTTTTTTTACACTACGGTCTGATTCATTTCCGGGACACGTGACTTTTTTTCATGTCTAGAGAAGATGCATATATTTAAAAAATAAAAATGGCAACAAAACGTCACAACAATTCTGAGATATTTTACATATGCATGCATTATTTTAAATTAATTTTAGTATAATCATTAATTGTACACTAAACAAATGGGGATTAATATTTATTTTGAAAAAAAAAATCTAGTAAGTTGTTTTTTTTTTCCCCCACATCAGAAATGGTAGTAAGCTCCTTGTAAAAATTACTTATAATTTCTGAGTGCATCATCCTTTACTAAGGTTTTTCAAGTAAATATCACTCATTTTTACAGTGTATGTCTTATTTCAATTTGAAATAAATAGCCGTGAAACTGTGACTCTGGCATGAAACCTGATCAATGATTTAAAACCTTAACCCAGGCTTGATAATGTAACTCTGTCTCAATTTAATCTAATTTGAAAATTTTTCCCTAACTTGGAACCCTAATTTAATTTGAAATCATAACCCAAGATTAAATACTATAATTTTGAAACTCCTAATTTATTTTGAAACCCTAACCCTCGCGTAATAAACCAAATCTGCCTTAAAACTCCAATTTCAAACCCCAACGCAGTCTTGAAGCCCCATTTTCGAACACTAATTTAATTTTGAAACCCAAATGTCATACTCTCTACCTGCGAGGAAAAATTAACACGACACCCTAAACCCTGTTATTAATGTGGCGTATGTGCATCACAAAAAGCAATCCAATTGAGCTGCACTAACAGTTTCTGTCCACAAGATGTCACCCACCACTAAATCTTGTACATAGACAGCAAGGCCCAACGCGTAGCAGGTGAACAGTGGGCATGGAGGGTACTTCCGGGTCTTGCAGAAATGTGATTGGCTACCACTGACTTCAATTGAAAACACTTACAAAAGCAAATTGGGTGGTTGCGACACCAAATAAAACCCCAAAAGTATTTTTTTTATTTAAAAAAAATTATATATATATATATATATACTCGTGTTAACTTCAACCTCTGAAAATATCAAAACAATTGCCACAGTATTTTGGATTTTTATGGGCATGAAGCCTTGTTTCCCACCATACGGTGCACTCATAAATATGTAAACTTTCAAGCACAACTCGTATGTCCCCTTGAAATAAGATTTCCCGCTTTTGTCTCGTTGAGCATTCTTCTCCCGATCTCATCTGCTGGCCTCCTGTCCGCAATCGGCGTGGCCGCCCCGTGCCAAGCTTGGCAAGCGGGCACGTCCGCCAGGGCGCCGCTTTAGCTCGGTTCAATTGACTCGTTTAGGCGATGGCGCCCCGACACGCCGGCCGCCATATTGTGTCCTTCTGTCTCGTGTTGTCCCCACGCGGGGATTGTTGTTGTTCCGGAATCAATCGTTTAACGATCGTAAACCCTCATTAGCGCCGTGTTCATTTGACCCCGATGTTTATTATCGTAATTGCGCTGGTGTGGAAGCGACGAGGAATCCTTTTCGCCAAAATCGGATTTTCAGTTTGAATCCAGCGCTAATAGAAAGGAAATGGCAGTTTTGAAATATATCAATGGACAAACTTGGTCGTTTTAGTGGAGCCCGGGTTTCAAAGCAAACACGGTGAAGCGGCTTTTAGCTGTTATGCTGCATGCAACGGAACGGAAGTGAAGTCAGAGCCAAGTATAAATGCTTTTAAATCCGGATTAAAAACTTTTTTTTGTTTTTTTTACAAAATACCTTAAGTTTTATTAAAGTGTTTTTAAATCAATTTCACTACTATGTTTTTTTTGTTTATTTCTTTCATTATTTATTTTTATTATGATATAAATGTGCAATATAAATATAGTTGCCTTGCCTATAGTTTGAAACTAGTACTGTCACTATTGAATATTTTTAGAATTGATTAATCTATCAATTATTCAATTGATTAATCTGTTAATCTGATTCATTTTAATTTTGCATTAAAGTGTATTACAAAAGCATTTTTTCCCCTGATTACTGTTTATTAACCAGTGATTGGTGGTTATTTCCTACTTTGCATTGGTATAGTATTGATGTACTATGTTACCAGTTTGTTCATTGTTTTCCAAAGTATAAACTAGTGTTGTTCCGATACCGATACTGGTATCGGCAGAGGTGCCGATACTGCATTAAAACAGTGGTATCGGTATCGGTGACTACTCACAAGTAACATGCCGATACCATTAATTCCAACACTAATATAGGATTTTGGATGCAGCATCTTGTGTCTTGCTCGTGCATAATATTCACTGGTATGTGACATGTTCACTGCATGCCGATCTAAGATATTCTATTGGCCCTTAAATGCTCTGAACCAATAGCAGGACAGCTTTTTCATGTTTAGGGAAAAAAAAATTAAGTATCGGTATGGTATCGGTATCGGCCGATACTGCAAAGCTGGGTATCGGTATCGGGAGCCAAAAAAACGGTATCGGAACAACACTAGTATAAACAGATGTTTGTAAATGTCCTATTTCTATTAAAGGCAGAAGATAATCAGTCTTATTTCATCAAGGACTACATAAATCAGTCAACAATTACTGTTGAGTTGCTGAAATCAGAGGAATGGACAATTTGAAATTAAAAATGGCTCCAACCGATTATTATTCAATGGCATGTCAGCATATGCCACGGAAGAGGCGGGACTGTTTTTTTGCACATCAGTCTGTTTCCGGTTCGGTTCACGACGTGTGGCCTGCGTCAAAAATACTTGTGCTTCTGACTTTGTGCCCCTCGGTTGCGCGTTCGCAACCTGGACCGGAAACAAACTGATGTGCAAAATCACGTCCCGCCGTCTCTTCCGTGGCATATAACCCATTATTAAAATAGTTGTCGATTTAATCTGATAACTTGTCGGTTAATCGATTAATTTTGACAGCTCTATTTGAAACCCCTGGCACAAAAAATAAAAAAATAAAAAATAAATAAGGGCCCTTTGCATTTGACATAAGCCCGGCCAGGCTCCTGATCACCTGGCCTAACACGTAGTTCTGCCTACTGATATTGACTTATGTTGGTTCAGTTTTCTGTCTAGATTTGAAATGGATTAATGGGCTAGTCCCTCTAATTTATGGGCCAATCGCTTTGGGGTATAACATAATAAAATAAAATAATCATCAAAAAGCACTGCATCGGCCCCAAAAGACGTTGGCCCACCGGGCATCTGCCCTGTCTGCCAGATGGCCACACTGTAAAAAAATGAAAATTCTGTTGTTCTTAACTCATTCACTGCCTTTGACAAGTATACTTGTCAATTGTATTTTTTAGAGCGGTGCTAAATGGGGGCGAATCTGAGCATGCTCCACTGTAAATATCAAACTTGGAAACAACTTTACTGATGCCCAACCACCGGTAGATGACATCATTGCCCCATTTTATAGGAAATAAACACAGTTTCAGAGTCCATGGGAGAAATGGCTGTATTTTGGCAAACCTACATTTTTCTGCTGTCAATTATAAAAGAACGGGACGGGACAAAAAGTAGGGAGTCTATTCTGTTATTTGGTAGATTCGGTTTATATATAATTATTGAATGTAATATCACGTGAGTATTGGAAATGTAAAAATTTTCTATAATGACTGGCAGTGAATGAGTTTTAAGGAGAAAAATTGGCAGCTGTGGTTACCAGGGAAATTCTGTAAAAAAATACAGTGGGGAAATGTAAACAACTTCACAGAATAACTTCTTCATTTTACTAGAAAAGCAGCATGTGCTTGGAAAAAGGTACTTCATTTGTATAGCGCTTCAGCAGCAGTTACTGTTAATTGTACATTCAATACCAGTAAAATAAACAAGTTGTTCTGTCAAGTTGTTTACATTTCCCCATTGTATTTTTTACAGAATTTCCCTGGTAACCACACCTGCCAGTTTTTCCAGTTAAAAAGGTTGTTTTTTTTGTTTTTTTTGGTTTTTTAAACAGTGCAGTCCAGCCCTATTTGAAACCCAAGTTTGAAACCCTACTCCTGGCTCTAGACCCTAATTTGACACCCTAACTCAGGTTTAGAACCCTTTTGTGAAACCTTTTATGAGACACCTCCCCTCAATCAGGTGCAACTCTCATTTGGAATGCTTTTAAAATGGACGCCTCTGATGAGTATTACATGTAACGTTTTTTGTTTTTTTTTTTGCCATTGACCCCGTTTTTTTCCCCAAACAGAACCAGTGTGAATCCACTCACTTACCGCTTATTTCATTTTGCCTTTCAGCGCCCGCTGACAGATGGCGAGTTCTTCTCTCACCACACCCACCCCCCCTTCCAACCTCACCCAGCAGCCCACCCCAAGGGGGGTGAATGCGGCCGCATGTCAATCAGCGTCTCTCATCATGTGATGGCTCTTGCCAATGACGTGCCAGCAGCCATATGGGCCTGGCATCGCGCATAGCCCCGCTATAACGCAAGTCACCCGCGCGCGTCTGGGCTGCAGACGCCAGGCAGGGTGGCCGCAAAAGAAAAAGAAGAAGAAGAAGAAGAAGGGGAGGAGGAAGAGGAAGAGGAGGGGAGGCGCACGAGCGGCGACCACACGGCAGCCTCTTCTTCGCCCTGCATCGCGTCTCGTCGACATGGTGTAAACAAATCCCAGGTAGGTTCTTCTCAAATTTCCGTGTTTTTTTTTTTTTTTTTCATCATTTCATCATTATAATCCTCATTCATGGAGCTACAACGATGATGTGTATGCGCGGGATGAATAATATGGGCGACACACAGGCGGGAGATACTTCATGAGATCAATATTGCGGAGTGTTTATGATATCAGATGCAAAAGATATGAAAAAAACACACACGCACAAAGCATGATGGCATCTCACTATATGATTTTGAGTGCATGTGTTTAATGTTGATTTTCAATTCAAACAATGGCGCGATTGACAAATTACGTCATGTTTTTTTGTTTTTTTTAAAAGCATAACAATAACCTCGATAATCATTGTTCGAAACGAAATGGACATTTTGGAGTTTATTTATTTGGGGTTTCTGGAAAACTTTTTCAGATGAAATTCTTCCACTAAAATAAATCAGGTTGGAAATTCTGTGGATTATTTAAATGACAAAATTAGTGATTAAAAAAATGAAATAAACAAATGAAATAAAAAAAAAAAAAGTGAAATATAGGCTGATGAACCTGCAGGCCACGCCCTTTCCAAATATGACAACTTTGATTCACTGTGAACAAAGTGCTGATTTGACATGCTGAAACGACAGTCAGAATATTAGGAACACCCGTGCATGTGTGTGCGCGTGCGTCATGTGACCTGGCGCATCCATGTCCAGCCCCTTTTTGTCTCATCCCATGTAGAAGGTGTCCCAAATAGTATGACCGGGCATATACGTTGGCAGCCATTTTGTGTCATGTATTGATTCTGTACCTAATAATGTGACTCCAATCCATCATATTTTTTTTGCCATGCCATAGATGGAGTTTTTTTTTTTTTTTTTATGTTCCATCACGTGTTGGAGGTGTACCTAATAATGTGGCCCAACACATCGAGTCCCCACCCCCTTTTTTTTTGGGTGTCATCACATGTTGCAGGTGTGCCTAATAATATGACCAGACACATCCATTGCCAGCCATTTTGTCTCATTCCCGATAAAGGTGTCCCTAATGACTGTATGGACGAATCCTTGTTGCATTTTGTCGCATCCCATGTTTACATTTTCCCGAATGATGTGACTCGAGACATCCATTTTGTGTCTCATTCCATGCCAGGTGTCCCTAATCATGTGGCCTGAGACATCCAATTCAAGGCTTTTTTTTATTTTTTTTATTTTATCATCATTGCCATCCCACGTTGTAGTTGTAGGTGTCCCTAATAAAATGGCCTGTCATTTCATGTTACAGGTGTACCTAATAATGTGACTCCATCCATTTCCAGGCAATTTTTGGTCATCCTTTACCAATGCATGATATTTTTCTGTCATCCCATGTTGCAAGTTTTCCTAATAATTTGACGTGACAAATCAATTTTCAGGCTTTTTTTTTTTAAATGTGTTGGGGGGGGGGGGTCAACCTTCATCAATTGATCCCATTTTCCGATTATCCCATTTAGGTGTTCCTAATAATGTGACCTGACATTAATTTCCACCCATTTTGCCATGTTGTCATCTGTCCCTAATAATATGGCCTTGCACATCCCTGTGTTGTCATCACGTTCCATGTGTACCTAATTATGTGACCTGCTTCATCCATTTCCAGCCTTTTTTTTTTTTCTTTTTTTTTTTCTTAAGTCACGCTTCACCCCTTTTAAAGATGACATCATAGAGTGGGATATATAAACACCGCGCGCGCGCGGGACCCCGCCTCCTCTCTGTTGCAGGTGACAATGTTGAGCCGTCTCTTCAGCGAGGTTCTGCCGGACGTCCAGAGGCTGGCGGCGGACTGGGCCGCCGCCGCCGCCGACAACCCGGACGGCGAGACGCCGCACGCCAAAGTGAAGAACGAGCACCTGCTGCAGGGCGGCCTGCAGGACGACGAGCTGGACGAGACTCGCGCCTGCGGGGACGGCAGCAGCCGAGCCGAGTCGGAAATGGCCGATGAGGAGGAGGAGGAGGAGGAGGACGAGGAGGAAGAAGAGGAGGAGGAGGGGGGTGATGATGAAGGCACTGGGGCGGTCAAAAGCGTCAAGAAACGCGGCCCGAAGAAGCGCAAAACGAGCACGGCCCGCTTGGAGCGCACCAAAGTGCGCCGGGTGAAGGCCAACGCCCGCGAGCGCACGCGCATGCACGACCTGAACTCGGCGCTGGACAACCTGCGCAAGGTGGTGCCGTGCTACTCCAAGACGCAGAAGTTGTCGAAAATCGAGACGCTGCGCCTGGCCAAGAACTACATCCTGGCGCTGGGCGAGATCCTGCGCAACGGCAAGCGGCCGGACGTGCTCAACTACGTGCAGATGCTGTGCAAGGGCCTCTCGCAGCCCACCACCAACCTGGTGGCCGGCTGCCTGCAGCTCAACACGCGCAACTTCCTCACCGAGCCGGACGCGGCGCGCTTCCACATGGCCGGCTCGCCGTTCTCCTTGCACCCGTACTCGTCGTCGGCGGCGGCGTCGGCGTCGGCGGCGTACCGGTGCCGCCTCGCCAGCCCCAACTACCAAGCCCCAAGCGGCGGGGGGCCCCTCAACCTCCGCGGGCACTCGTACGCCTCCGGCTACGAGGCCGCGTACGCTGCAGGGGGCGGGGCCTCGCCGGACTACCTGTCGCCGGACTACGAGGGCCAGCACAGCCCGCCCGCCGGCTGCCTGCAGATGGGCGTCCAGTCCGGGAAGCAGCAGCAGCAGCAGCAGCAGCAAGAGGTGCAGGACGCCGAGCGGAACTATCACTACTCGTCTATGCACTACTCGCGAGCCGGACGCGCGTTGACGTTTGGCCCCTCGGGAGCGCGCGGCGGGGGCGCGCACTCGGAGAACATCCCGCCATTCCACGAGGGCCACCTGCACGAGCGCGCCGTGCACGGGCCCTACGAGGACGTCAGCGCCTTTTTCCACAACTGACAATCTCCTACTGTAATCTGATTACTTTGTTCATTGTGCGGTATGTTATGTATGGATGTGTGTGCGTGTGCGTGTGCGCGTGCGCAAAATGACCAGACACATGTAATATAAACGAAACAAATAAAACTTGATTTATAATTGTTTGTCAATGACTCAAGTTCACTCGCCCACGAGAAATATTTTCAACTATAGCAAAAAAGAAATAATTAGATTAGGTCTTTAAGTTATTATGCATTGATTTAACCATGTAAAAAAATATTAAAGGGTTTGTCACACCGCCATAATTTTAAGTATGAGAGGACAATGACTTCCTTTTTATTGCATATTTCAGTATCATGCAAATGGTTTTTTTTCTTCCACAAACTTTGCAGATCGTTTTATTTATATTTTGGAGCAGTTTCATTAACCCAAACGTTTAATTTGTTTTCGGTGTGTGTAATTGTCGTGCTTTAATTTGCATGAAACTTGCAGCTTATTTTAATAATTATAATAATCAGCTGCTCCTACTGCTTTTTCAAATATGGAGTCATGCATGATTTTCCCGTGACGATGTCACGCTCTCAAAAAAAAAAAAATGTCGATGCCAGTTGACATCAGTGCTAATTTCTCCAATCGATGCTAAATAATAATAATAGTGCTGGGAGCATGCAGGCGCCATGTTGGACCACCGCCTGTGGTCCCATATGTTGCCTTTGGTGGTCAAGTCTGCGAGGCTCTGCAGGCACACTTGCTAATCCAATAAATAAATTAAATATCACACAATATGAATTTAGTGCGGTCCTTGACTTGATTGCAATGACCCTGCAAGGTCCTCCCTAATCCTATTTTCAATATTAGAAAAACAAAAAAAACAAAAACGAGCTGAATTTTAATTTAAAATGAAATGGTCACATTTCAAAGTGCTGCAGAATCAAGAAACCAAACAATTAAAAATACACACACGGGTAGACTTATTAAAAATTTATTTTTTTTTAGTTTACAAAAAAGCTGAAGTAAAAATGGTCGAAAAATTAAGACAAAAATAAAAACTTGAAACAAAAATGTGCATCTTCATATTTAAAAAAAATTTGTATTTATTTAGTAGCGCCTATAAATGTACTTTCTGCATCAGAATTTAGCAGGCCGATACAGGTGGCATGTTCGCAAATCATGCACCAGTATCACGTGCACGCTGGCCCTGCCGGTGCAGCTGCGCCATGCAGGCCACGCATGCACGCACGCACGCTGCAGCCCGGCCAAACTTGCAGGGCCCTTGTGGGAGGGCCCCGGTGTTCCTTTCCTAATTCCACCAACATCTGTTCATTACTTCAGCACAGCCTGCACGGAGAGAGAGAGAGAAAAAAAATCTGCATTAAAATTTTTTTTTAAAAATTATTTGAATGCGGAAGAATGCATTTATAATGTGCATTTTTTTGTCTATGCAGATTGGAGTCTTTTTCTTTATTTGCGATATTGATTAAATAACCAATCAATTAGCACAATTTGTTAAAATGAATGTCTGCAAAATGCCTTCATAAATACCGTGCAAAATGTTAATTAAATGACCCATCAAACTGTTCATTTTGTGCTGAAATATAGATCTTAATCCCCATCTGGAGCATTTTGCACGATTGTCACGTGATATAATTGTGGTTGTTTTTTAAAATGTGTGAGTTGTGAAATATATATATATATATATATATATATATATATATATATATATATATATATATATATATATTTTAAAAAGAGATGCCAAATTGGTTTATTCGGGGAAAAAATACATTTACAGACACAATAATTCCCCTTTTGATTGACTTGACAAAATAAGTAGTTGAGATTATAAAATGAGATATAAATGGCCCACGGGGAATTATTGTTTCAACTATCTTCAGTTGGCTAGTTTGTATTAATACAGTACATTCAACTTCAATATTTTATGCTTCATTACTAAAACATCTTAACTCAACAAGTGAAATTGTTACATTTTTGCAAGTAAAGTCTTCATCGTTGGGTTTTGGTGCTCTGTTGCTAACCAAAACAGCAGCATTTGAACTTCATGACACAAAAGCAGCCTCTCAAATGCATAAAATGTGTAAAGTGTTAAATGTATACTGCATTTTTTTTTAACAGTGCATTTTGATGTGTTCAAAATGTGTGTTGTTTTTTTATCCTTTCATCCTCCATAATAGTCATAAATAATTTTGGCTTTAAATGACACTTTTTATTTTCATGGCATCAATTGCAAAATGTCAAATACTAAAAAAAAAAAAAAAAAAAAAAAAAAAAAGTGGAAGAATTATTTGCCTCTCTTCTAATATAAGCCCCTTTTGCAGTTTTACGTCAGCTCAAAAGATAATAAAACATATTCATAAAGAAGTGTTTTGTTTACTTTCTTGTCATGGAGCTCATTAAGGCTTGTGCAGGTGTACCTAATGAAGTGGCCGCCGAGTGTCCATTATGCAGTGGTGTTTGCTGCACAGATGGCAAGAGTGTTTTTTTTTTTTTTTTTCCTTTTCATTTATTTATTTATTTATCTTCCAGGGAGTGTGAGGCAATGAGCAAAGGGGAGGGTGAAGCCAGGAGAGGCGAGGAAGAGGAGGATGCCGGCGAAGCCGCCGCCGCCGCCGCCGCCATGGCACGGTCACGCGGGCAGCAGTAATTGGCGTCCATATTGAGGGCTTTTGCGGTGCTGCGGGGTGGGCAAACTCCCAGCTGGACCTGTCAGATGGTATTCACTCCAACTCATTGACTCCATTTTTTGTTGTTGTTCTTCGTCTTCTTGGGCTTTTCCAAATTTTCTTCCAAATAACAAGTACACTTTTCAGTTCGCATCACCTTTCTCTGCTTGGTCACCGCTAACCAGATAACACTTTTTCTCAGTAGTACATCACACCCTCCCCTCATGAGGCTTCACACATACACACAAACTCTCCCAAAAGTCATAAAGAGTCCTTTCAAAATGTGCATGCTATGGACAAAAGTCTTTGGACACTTAATTTGTTGTCTGTAAAGCGCCTTCGCTTTTTTTTTTACACGGAAGGCAGAAAACATTTGACAATGCCAAAGCGGAAAAAAAACAAAAAAAAAAACGCCTTGGAGTTTGTATCGGAAGACTTTTTCAGGCAGAGATCCTGCAAAATAGCCACATTAGAACCATTAAAGTTCCTGCAAAGTAAAAATAAGCGTCAAATACATTTGACAAAGCAGAAAAAGAAGGTCATTGGCAAACCTGCCTAGTTTGAATGGTTAAAAAAAAAAAATGACCCAAGTAGCTGGTCGGTCCAGTTTTTGACCAAACTTTATTATTTTTGAGTCAGTGTAGTAATGAGCCGGTTACCGGTTTCAAAGTATACCACAGTTTTATGAAGACTTTTCCTGGTACATATATCCATTGAATGTTAGAAAAAGTGATACACTCACAAATTCAAGCTAACATACAGATACCTTGAAACAAACTGTTATGTTCTGGGGTTGGATCCCAAAAACGCAGACACAAATAAGATTTTAACTCTTTAATTTCACAACATCAAGAGACGAAGAACATACTTGACTAGACGAGAAACAACGAGAATGTATCGAGAATCACGAGACACTAAGCTAACTTGGGCTGTGGAGGTGCACAGAGGAACAGAGGTATAATCCGACAAAATCACACACTTCTCTGACAGGTTTATATAGATAGCGAATCGATTAGATTGGCTGTGGCTAGACATGTGGGTAACAGGACTGACATGGATTTATCTGATTGGCTTCTGAAAAGAGAGAGAGATTAAAGATTCCTGACATCACATAGCTTCTGACTTCACATAGCTTCTTACCAGTTGAAACTAGATGCCAGTTACATGCTGATTGCATCAGTTCATAACAGACACTTGACTACACAGTCATGACCCGAACATAACCCTTGCCCCAAACAAAACACAGACAAAACACAGTCATGACACAAACATTTGTAAGCAACTACGGGACTTAGTATGTCTACAATCAGACTTGCTAACGAAATAGATTTTTGTTTTTTGGCTTGGTTTATTGAACATATAAATGCAATACAAACTATAAAATAAAAGTGAAAGAAAGAAAATAAAAGTTAATAAGAAAAATACTTATTAGTAAAGTCAGATAACCGATAACATGGCTAAGTAGCTTGGCTAATTTAGCCAAAACATCAGTAAAACTTTGGGTTGTTTTCTTTAAAAAAAAAAAAAAGAAGAAAGAAAAAGGTAGTTTTGAACAAAACAACCCAGAAAGTTGGGTCAAATTGACCCATGTAGCGGGACGTTCCAGTTTTTGACCAAAGCTTGGTTATTTTTGGCAAAGCAGTTCTAATAGTGTAGTAATGAGCCGGTTATCGGTTTCAAAGGTATACCACAGTTTTATTTTTTCAGACTTTTCTTGGTACATATATCCAAAGTCAAGCTAGCATAAAGCTACCTTGAAACAAACATTTCGAAGCAGCTACGGTAGTTAGCATGTCTACAATCAGACTCGCTATTTAGTTTGGTTTGGTTTATTGAACATAAATGCAATAAAAACTATAAAATAAAAGTGAAAGAAAAAAAATAAAAGTTAAAAAGAAAAATAATTATTGGTAAAGTCAGATAACCGATAACATGGCTAAGTAGCATGGCTAATGTTAGCCAAAACATCAGTAAAACTGAAATAGAGACAACAATTTATCTCCACGATTTAGTAACAGTCTTTGCACGATTTTCAGCAATCAAACGTACTTGGAAACAAATATCTGAATGAAATTTTGGCTTTTGAAAATCAAAATCGACAAACCGTTGCCATTTACACAGAAGCCGCTTACAATGAGGATGTTTACAAGCTAGTAACCGATACAAAATGTATTTGTGGTAAAAATAAGATTTTTTATTTTTTTTTAAACCCTCTCGGAAAGGCAGAAATGTTTTCTCTGGTCCTTCTGTTCATGCCTTCACTGCTTCGAGACGTGAGCAGTGCGGGCTTGTCAAAGACTAATGAACATCTGTCACTGAATTCAAACACACAGATGCTCTCAACACACACGCACACGCACGCACACACTTTTATCTGTGTCCTCGAGTCCTCAGCCGCCTCCCGCAGGTTTCGACTTTGACCTCAAAGCACGTTTGACCTTGTGCAGATTTTCACCTCGTTGGCCGCCGTCTGTTGTCCTGAGTGCTCTCATCGAAAATGACAAACATCATAACGGTCAGTCAATTGGCCGGCCAAAATATTAGGAACAGCCGTCATTCAGATGCAGTGTCTTTTACACCACTGCAAGCGGTAATTACACACTGCAGTATTTGGAGAGCACAATTCAGATTGTCCATACTGTTACAGTTGCACTTATTGCCATTGTTCAAGCACTTTGCACTTTCTGAAAAGGAAGAAACTATTGGTGTTGAAATTGCCAAAAAAGAAGACAAACTGTTGATGTTACACTTTCCCAGAAAGAAGACAAACTAAATGTTACACTTTCGGAAAAAGATATTATAGTTATGAGATGTTCCCAACAAGAAAACAAACTTTTGATGTGCTTCCCCAAAAGAAAAACAAACCATTGTTGTTGCACTTTCTGGAAAAGAAGACAAACTATTGCTGTTAGACTTTCCCAAAAAGAAGACAAACTGAATGTTTTACTTTCTGAAAACAAAACTATTGATATAAGATGCTCCCAAAATGAAAATAAGCTTTTGATGTACTTTCCCAAAAAAAACCAAAACAAAACAAACCATTGTTGTTGCACTTTCTGGAAAAGACACACATTTGATGTACTTCCTAAAAAAAAATGAGACCCCGTTTCTGAAAAAGCATGCTAACTTAGCATTAGCATGCTAACTTAACATTAGCATTACCATGTTAAGCTAGCATTAGCATGTTAACTTAGCATTAGCATTAGGGTGCTAAGTTAACATTAACTTAGCATTAGCTTAGCATGCTAACTTAACATTAGCATGCTAACTTAACATTATGTTAGCATTAGCTTCACATGCTAACTTAGCATTAGCATTGGGATGCTAACTTAACATTAACTTAGCATTAGCTTAGCATGCTAACTTAGCATTATCATTGGCATGCTAACTTAGCATTAGCTTGCTAACTTAACATTAGCTTAGCATTAGCTTAGCATGCTAACTTAGCATTAGCTTTACATGAGAATCCCAGGCGTGAAAAGTTTTGATGATGCATTTTCCCAAACGGTAGACAAACGAGTGACAATGTACTTGCCTGATATCTACTGTAGATGCTCACTTTCTGAAGAAGAAGACAAACTACTGATGTTGAACTTTCTGAAGTTTGGGGTGAGGCGTTTATTTGTTGAAGAGGACTTACTGAGGCATGGCGTCAATTGGAGTGGATGCCAATATTTGCAGCAGCCGTGCATCATAATGACTTTGTCAAGCGTGTCTCGGTTGCGAGTAAACGGAACGGAGTGCACAGAGGAAGGTTGGCGGAGGGGGGGTTACTCACCCACTGAATTGTGGTGGGGGGGCAGGTGACGTGAGGGTCGCATGGAGACATGCTGGTATTGAACATATGCTCATGCATATGCGCTCATGAATGAATTTATGCGTATAGGAACATAAACACTCGTCCAATTATGAACTTAGCGACGGAGTGACTTTTAACGGCTTTCAAAAAAAACGTGTCGTCAAGGGCTCACAAGATTGATGCACTTCTTATGCGGGATTGATGCATTCATCTGAGAGCAAAGTGAAGGCTTAATGTTCTTTATGACCAATATCTGCTGTCTGGATTTATTGTTTTGTCACTTCTTACATTTGAGTTGTGCAAAGATAATAATGCCCAGTAATTATGATTTTCTCCTTTGTGCAGCATCAAACTGTCAACCTGCATGCACAAAATGACTTCCTTCTGTCACTCACCTCCAGAATATTTGCGATCATTTCTAGAGCTGGCACAAAAATCTGCATCTGCTATTCATTTTGGGGATATTTTTCTGTAATAATAATAAATCTCATTTTCTACTTAATTCCAAAAAGGACAAATTATTGATTTTGCCCACAATCCTAAAATGAAGATGAACTAAATCAGTGTTGCACTTTCAGAAAAAAGAAGAAAAAGGATTTTTGCACTCTCAAACAAGACACTCTTGTTGCACTAAAAAAATGGGGATAATCTGGCGATACTCACTTTTGGAAAAAGAAATGGTTGATGTTGCACTTTCCTAAAATGAAGACAAACTATTGATCTTGACCTCTCCAAAAAAATAAGAAAAATGAGTGACATTGCACTCTCCAAACACGAAGCAAAACTTTCTTAAAATGAAGACAATCTATTGATGTTTCTCTTTACAAAAAAGAAAAAACATATCAATGTTGACCTTTCCTAAAATGAGAACAAACGATCAGTGTTGTGCTTTACATAAATAAGTAGAAATGATTGATGTTGAACTTTCCTAAAATGAAGCCAAACTATTGATGGTGACCTTTCCAAAAAAATGAAGTGATTTTGCACCCTCCAAACACGAAGAAAAACTTTCTTAAAATTAAGACAATCTATCGATGTTGCTCTTTACAAAAAAGAAAATATCGATGTTGAGCTTTTCTAAAATGAGGACAAACGATCAGTGTTGTGCTTTACAAAAAAAGTAGAAATGATTGATGTTGAACTTTCCTAAAATGAAGACAAACTATTGAGCGTGACCTTGTAAAAAAATGAAGAAAAACGAGTGATTTTTCACTCTCCAAACACGAAGAAAAACGTTCTTAAAATGAAGACAATCTATCTGTTGCTCTTTACAAAAAAGAAAAACAATGTTGAGCTTTCCTAAAATGAGAACCAACGATCAGTGTTGTGCTTTACAAAAAAAGTAGAAAATTAATTACTGTATTGCATTCTCCAAAGAAGAAAAGCTGTTATTGTTACTTTCCTAAAATTCGGACAAACTATCAAAGTTGCACTTTCTGAAAAAGAGGAAATCGATCAATGTGTCACTCTGTGTTCATTTGTACTTTTCAGAATCTTTAACTTTTTTACTTATAAGTACACGAGTTGAATCAGTCTCCTTTTACCAGAATATTTTTCTGCACACAAACTGTATCTATACTTCTATTTTATTACTGTCGAGAGTTGTACTTTTGCTGCCTCTGGGATGTGTGCCTTCGCTGGATTTTCTTCCAAAGCATTTTTTTTTTTTTTTTAAATCATGAAGGATCTCCCAGCTCCTACGCAGCCATTTTGTGTGATCACTGTGTAAGAAGTCGCTGTTTCTAATTCCACAAAAAATAAACACAAGGTGATGAAACCAGAAGCGCCTTGGCAGAGGTAATAAGCGTCCATCAGAGCCGGAAGATCAGAACAAGGGGGGTGCTTGGGTAAGCTCGTCAGCGTCCGACAGGATGAATAAATCAAGTGAATCCCCCTGAATTAATCTCTCTCAAGTTGAGATTCTATTACCGATGAGCTTGGACATCTCCATGGTAACTGGAATTCCGCCGGGCGTTCCCAAGCGGCTTTGCTAGACGTGGCTCGTGCCCGCTAACAGCGTTTCACGTTCACGCGTATATATACATTCAAACGTACGTATAGAATGCTCCAAAATGACGTGACGTTATGTTATACATCCATGCATAAATATATGTCGACGAATAGTGAACGGCGTGTGTGCCTCCAGCTTTCCAGTTGCCAGACGCGGCCGAGTTGCCAGAGTGGGAATGCCAGAGGGAATGAAGCGCCACATGGCACGTTGATGGCGGGGCCAGCTGGGGGGGGGGGGGGGGGGGGGGGGGGGGGGGGGGGTATGTGTGTGTTCATGTGTATATTTTGTGTGTGTGTTGAATTTAGTGGTTTTTTTTGTTTTGCATGTTAAATTCCACAACATCTGTTCAGTACGCAGCACCATATATACCAACCGGGCTGGTGTGTGTCAGAACAACAGTGTGGGTCATTTCACTTTTTATAAAAAGAGACATACTCAATTTTGACACCCCCTCAAAAAACTATGTATTGTGAACATTTGCACTTGTTTTTTTTTTTTAGGTTTAATTTGGTTTGAGAATTCCATAATGGGCCCAAAGCATGAATACTTTTCTTTTTATGACAGTACATTGATTGTTTGTATTCATTTTTGTAAAGCGTCTTGTTTTGTCTTGTTTTTTTAGAAAGTGCTACCTTGATTGTCTTTTCAGGAAATTGTAACATCAATATTTTTTTTTCTTTTTCATTAAGAAAAAGATTGATGTACTTCTTATGCATATCAATAGTTTGTCTTCATTTTAGGAAAGTGCAACATTGATAGTTTGTCTTTTGAAGTAAGTGCAGTATCTATTGTTTTGTTTTTGTTTTTTTTTCAGGATAACATTGATAGTTTGCCTTCATTTTAAGAAAGTGCAACATCAACAGTTTTTCTTCTTTTTGGGAAAATGCAACACATTAATTTGTGTTTTTGGGGAGAATCTGCTGCATCAATAGTTTGTCTTCTTTTTACGATAGTGCAACATTGAAAGTTTGTCTCCTTATTTGGAAGGTGTAACATCAATAGTTTTCTTTTTAGGGCATTACAACATTAATAGTTTGTCTTTTGAAGAAAGGGGAACATCAATTGTTTTTTGCAACATTGATAGCTTGCCTTCATTTTAAGAATGCAAGACCAATAGTTTTTTTTTCTTTTTAGTAAAATGCAACAGCAATAATTTGTCTTTTTCGGGGAGAATGTGCTTCATGTCTTCTTTTTAGGGAAGTGCAACTTCAATAGTTTGTCCTCTTTTTTTTTTTTTTTTTTTTTTTTTAGGAAAGTGCAACATCAATAGTTTGTCTTATTTGGAAGGTAAATAGTTTGTCTTCGTTTTAGTAAAGCACAACTTCAATATTTTGTCTTCTTTTTTGTAAAGTGCAACATTGTTTTCTTATTATGCTGTGTTGATTGTCTTTTGAGGAAATTGTAACATTAATATATTTTTTTTCTTTTTCAATAAGAATATTAATAGTTTGTCCTCATTTTAGTAAAGTGCAACATTGATAGTTTGCCTTCATTTTAAGAAATTGCTACATCAATAGTTTTTCTACTTTTTAGGAAAATGCAACAGCAATAATTTGTGTTTTGCGCAGAACGTGCTACATCAGTAGTGTCTCTTTTTTTTTATGAAAGTACATCAGTAGTTTCTTTTAGGAGGGGAAATGTAACATATTGGTCTTTTTTTTAGGCAAGGTGATCATCGTGTTTTTTTTAACGATAGTGCAACACAGATATTTTATCTTCTTTTTAAGAAAGTGCAACGCAAATTGTTTTGTCTTCTTTTTAAAGTTGCTGGCCGAGCACATCAAATCATAAATTGATTGTGACGGAATTAAAAAAAACAAAAGCAGAGTGATTACATTTCCTTCACACATGTTCATTTTGCCGCCGGCTGATTAATGTGACGTGACCATCCCAATTTGTTGTTCATCACAACAACTGGGTTAAAAGTAATTTCCAGCATGGTCGCGTGGAGGCTTTTCCACTAGCTGTGTGCAGGTGTGCGTGTGCGCGCGTGTGTCAGCTTCTCTATCTTCACACATGGAGGTATGCACATATAAACACGCACAACTAGTCCTTCTCCTCATCATGATCATCCCCGCTGGCACTATAGGGGAAAAAAGTCCCCCCCCCAGCCTCCTCCCACTTTCATTTATCTGCCCCCACTTGCCCCCCTAACGCCCCAAAGCCCCCCTATCCCCACCCGTGGCAGCCGATGTCTTTCGCAGCGTGCCGCGCCATCTGTTGTGTTGCCCCCCCCAAACTCCTTCCGCCTCCCCGCTCACAAACACACTAACCAATTCTTTCTTTCTTTATACTGATGCAAGAGAAAATGCGCATTTCGCCATTTTCGAGTCGCAACCTGTGAAACGTCCTACTTTGATAGTGGAAGTGAAATATAAAATATACATTAGGGGTGTGAATTGCCGAGGACCTGACGATTTGATTCGTATCAAAATTTGGTACCGATTAATCCCCATACGAATTTAAAGTCAATTGTTACGATTTTTTTTTTTTTTGTTACTCAAATTTAGAAATAATCATCAGTAAACTTGTACATGTACACTGTAAGATTTGTATGAAAATTTGTTTATCTGAAACTTCAGTCTCATAACTGTGAGCTACTGTATTTAACAAACAGGTTGTAATCTGTTTCATGTTTGAACAGCATTGAAATAAAATATAAAGGCTTAATGTTCCATTAATATAACATTCTTTCATGCTTAAGGTGTGAACCCTAACCCTCAGTAAGACGTTTTGTTTAGTATTTTTCCATCACAAATGGATGTTTCAAAATCGATTCGGCCGCCTCTTGAATCAATTTGATAGATTTTTAAACACCCCTAATATATAGACTGTACACAGTATTTATTATGTTATGTTATGTACACTGGAGGGCGTGTCTCAAAAATATTCACCCATTCTTTGAGCCATGTTTTATTTGCAGATAGTAAAAACTAAAAAAAAAACATTGTTAATGTCCCTAAAGTTTACATTTTATATCTAAATCAACCACATAGCTTTTGCTTTAGTTGATTCATTTTTAACTTCGTGCTAACAAACAATGCAAAATGCCATCGACGAGGTAATGGATAGCATCAGCATGGTATGGTGTTATCTTTTCAGCAAAATAATAATAATAATAATAATACATTTTGCCAGTATTCTTGATTAGTCAATACTTATAATAAACAAATAAATTAATAAATAATATCTACCAATAGTATGGATTTGTGAGAGAAAAAAAAATCTGAACAATACTAGGGACATAACGATGCCGGCGATATCATGATATCGCGATATTAAAACTTCCATAATATATCATCGTCGTCATGTCACAATATTAAAAGCAGCACATCTGTTAAAAAAAAAAGGTCAGGTTGATTTCCATTTATGCAGTTCTAGCACCACTGGTGGCTAGTTTTTTATTTTATTATTATAATCTTTTTTTTTTTTAGTGCAAGTTAATTTTCATTAGGTATGTTTTGGCCCTTCTATGCATTAGCAAGTACTACAAGTTATTAGAGATTGTAGGTGTTTATATTCATTGCTGTTAAGCACAAAAGCACAATAGTATTTTTTTTTTAGTATGAGCTCTTTTTTTTTTTAACAATATTGTGACCTTTTATTGTATCGCCAACCTCGCCCAAATATCGTGATAATTATCATATCGTGACCTTCATATCGTGATATAGTATCATGATGTTTAGATATCGTTACATCCCTAAACAACACCAGCAATATTCTTTCTCCTCTATGTTTTTATTTCACAAAAAACTTGCTTTTTAGACGGACTTTTACTGTAAATTGTCAAACTGTGATCGGGCCCAATTTCCTACACTCAAGCATGTGTTCTTTATCCTCAACGAAGAGCGACTAACATTATCCCAAGACACCAGTGTGTTTCTCTTAGAAATTTGGTAGATTCCGTATATTGACAATAATTTCAAGAATACATCTAATATTCATGTAAATTAAATGTCTACGTAAGAGATAGCGAGGTCCACGAAGCTGATCATTTTTTTTTCCAGATAATTAATGGTGAGAATTTGCATCCAATGTCCAAACAGAAGCTGGCATCTGAGCCCGAGGGCATCATTCCGGTTCATTCCGCTGATTTAACCCACAAATGAAAATTGATGCACCGCGTTCGCTTTGGCTAAAAAAGTGGAGTGGCACGTGAACTTTTTGGGTGAGCAGACCTCAATAAATCCTCCGCTCGCTCGTCTCCTCAGGTGTAAAACGGAGGCGCGCGATGACTGGCGACAGCTCATCTGTCAGCCACGGGGGCCCACGACGGCCGCTCTTGGAATGCCACCAAAACAATTTCTCCACCGCGTGCTGTTTTTATGGCACGTATTAGAGGAAGGGGTCTTCATTTGCTGCTCCTGAAGAGAATTCAAGCAGCCGAGCGAAGGGCGCCAACGCTCGCTTTTCACAGCGAGTCCTCGGAAACATCGTTTGATGCCACGCTCCTCCCATATTAAGGGAACGGAATTGCTTTGCAATTTAGCATCGCCCATCTGTCGAGGTTACCTGTGTCGGAACACCAAATTCCCCAGTACAAGCCCTGGAATGGGCCCAAAATGGCTGCTTCAAAAACAAAATGGAATACTTGCGGTTCTCTTCCCTCAAATGAGGGTCGCAAGTTAGGATTCCGCATCCGTGAAGGATTCAAATCTGAAGTGTCAAGACAGGGATAGGGCAGAGTTAGGGTTTCAAGCCAGAGTTGGGGTTTTATTCATTCTGAAATTAGTTTTCGGACAGGGATGTAACGATAAGCACAATATCGTGATATTGTGATATTAAAACTGCCACATTATCATCGTCATGTTCACAATATTTAAATGCAACAAATCTGTAAAAAAAAAAAAAAAAAAAAGTCAGGTTGATTTCCATTTGATTTCTAGCACCTTCTGATGGCTATTTTTTTTAGTGCAATTTAATTTTCATTAGGGATGTTTTGGCCCTTCTATATTTAAAATCTACACTAATTGTCAGATGAAGGAACATAATGTGGCTGTGAAGCAAGTCAATATGTGGAGGAGCTCAATGTGTGCATGCATTAACAACATAATAATAATAATAATAATAATAATAAACATAATAATAAACATAATAATAATAATAATAATAACAAAAGCACATTTTTGTGCTTTTTTCAGTATGAACTAATTTTTTTTTACAATATTGTGACCTTTTTTTAAATATCGCCAACCTCCCCAAAATATTGTGATAATTATCGTATTGTGAGCTTCATATCATCGTTACATCCCTAAGTGTTAGGTTTTGAATTTAGGGTTTCAAGACAGGGATAGGTTTTAAGATAAAGGGCTATTGTTTCAAGTAAGGTTTTGAAGACGGGGCAATTTTTCAAAATTTGTTTTTCTTCATTAGGGTTTGAAATTAGGGTTTGAAGGCAGATATTGATTTTTTAAATGAGTGTTTCAAGACAGTGATAGGGTTTTAAGATAGTTTCAAGTAATGTTTTGAAGATTGTGTTAATATTAGTGATGTAACGATAAGCGTCATATCATGATATTAAACCTGCCACAATATCGTCGCCATCATGTTCACGATATTTAAATGCAACACATCTGTTCAAAAAGTCGTCATTTCCATTTGTGCATTTCTAGCACCCTCTGGTGGCTAGTTTTTTAGTGCAATTTAATTTTCATTAGGGATGTTTTGGCCCTTCTATGGTTAAAATCTACACTCATTGGTCAGATGAAGCGATTTATAATATGCTTGTGAACCGAGTCAATGTGTGGAGGAACTTGGTGTGTGTGCATTAACAACATAACATAATAATAATAAACATAATAATTACATAACATTAATGTTATGTACAAAAGTACAATATTGTGCTTTTTATTAGTATGAGCTCTTTTCTTTTTTTTTTTTACAATATTGTGACCTTTTTTAAATCTCGCCAACCCTCCCCACGGTATCGTGAGCTTCATATCGTGATATCGTATCATGATGTTTGGATATCGTTACATCCCTAGTTAACATTCAAATAAAAGTTTCAAGACAGGGTTATCGTTCCAAGAAAGGGATAGAACATTGCAAATTAGGGTTTCAAGACAAGGATCAATATTTAAATTTGTTTCCAGACAGGAAAGATTTATTTATTTTTTTATTTTTTTAAATCTATCCCTGTCTTGAAAATATAACTGACCTTGTCTGGAAAACTCCATTTGAAAATCGTCCCTGTTTTTCTTGAGGCCGTAATTCTGTCTTGAAACCTTAACCCTGTCCGTAAACACCTATTTGAAAATAAATTTCTGTCCTAAAATCAGAATCCGAAGGTGCATGTGGCTAGTGAAATTTTCTGAATTCTTCCTTGAAACGCTTTTGTGCAACCTATTTTGTGTCGGTTGGTGAAACTGGTGGCAGGAGAGAATTTTGTTTTCTCTACCATTCCAGGGGGCGCTATACCAAAATATGTACATCCTCATTGCAAACATTGGGTTTTTAACTAATGATTTCGTGTCATAGTCATTTTTAATTGAAACTCCATTTTACATGACACAAATTGTAACATACCGTTAAATGTTGTTTAATATACAAATGAAGGCCTCCCCGCTAATAAATGAGAAATGAGAAGAGTGAGAGAGTGAGCGAGCCACACAGCAGCTGTCCACCTAATTCCTCCTTAACCAGAGCGCTTGTGCTCTGATTAAGAAAGCGATCTGGCCTTTAATTTCCTCGTGACACCGCTTAATGCCTTCGGCGCGTCTCAATCGCCTCGGCGAGTTCGTCCGGCTCCTCTCACACATTGCCCGCATGAGAGGGAAAGAGAAACAGACAACTGATGCTGAAAATAAAAACAGGTTGCTGCTTCAGTTTAGGTTCTTAAGCCAGAGTTAGGGTTTTGAGGTATGGTTTCAAGTCTAGGTTTAGGTTTCAAATTAGGTTAAAGTCTTCATATTTAGAGAGTTTGGGTTTCAAGACAGGGATATGGTTTGAATTTAGGGTTTCAAGCCTGCATTAGGGTTCCAAATAAGATCTTCAAATTGGGGTTTCAAGCAGGTTTTCAACTCTGGGATAGGGTTTCAAGACAAGAATTAGTTTAAAGCTTTCAAGACAAAGTTGGGGTTTCAAATTAGGGTTTCAAACTAGGCTTAGGGTGTCAAAGCCTGGTTAAAATTTGTAAGAAAAGATTACAGTTTCAAATTAGGGTTTTAAGTCACCGTTGGGGTGTAAAAGTAGGGTTTCAAGTCTGTGCCACATATTAAAACTTGGGATTGGGCTTCTATAGGCTTTCAAGCCAGAGTTAGGGTTTCAAGACAGGGATATGGATGAACTTAGGGTTCCAAATAAGGTCTTCAAATTGGGGTTTCAAGCAGGCTTTCAACTCTGGGATAGGGTTTCAAGACAGGCTAAAGTTTGAATTAGTTTAAAGGCTTCAAGACAAAGTTGGGGTTTCAAATTAGGGTTTCAAACTAAGCTTAATGCGTCAAGAGGTTTCAAATTGGCATTGGAGAGTCAAAGCTTGGTTACAATTTTAAAGAAAAGATTAGAGTTTCAAATTAGGGTTTTAAGTCGGGGTTGGAGTGTAAATGCAGGGTTTCAAGTTACATATTAAAACCCGGGTTTGGGATTCTATAGGCTTTCAAGCCAGAGGTAGGGTTTTTAAGTAAGGGTATAGTCATAAGTCGTGTTTCAAGGTCGGGTTTCGAATTAGGGTGTCAAGCAAGGGTGAAAGTGTTTTAGTGCCAGATTTTACAACCCAGGTTTGGGCTTCATGTAAGGCTTTCAAGCGAGGGCTTGGGTTTCAGGTGAGGGTTAGCATGTCAAGTGATGTCACATTAGGGTGTCAAGCCAGGTTGAGAGTGTCTAAAGTAGGGTTTCAAGCTCGGGTAAGGAGGACTTGAACTGCTTTAGATTTTCAGCATCCTCAGTAGCGGTTGATTACATTTGACATTCTTCCTTTGTTTCCTTTCTCAAGTAACAATCAAGTGCGGGTTCATGTTAGCATAGACGCCACCAATAAAGCCTCGGTAAACACCACAGTTCGTGTGTGTGCGTGTGCATGTGAGTCCGCCATGTGGCACGTGTGTGCGCGGAGCGAGGTGGCGTTGCTAGGAGCGGCAGGTTGCGTGCAGACAGCGGCACACATGCACGCTAGACGCGGCAGCCTGGCACTGGAGAGAGAAGAAAGGAGTGGAGCAATGCCAACAAGCGCCTGCCCCCAACCCTCCCACTCCCCCCCCCCCCCTCCCCCCCTGAGGGTTGAGAGATGATCAAGTGGCCTCCGTTGGGCACATCATAAAGGCAATGAAGATTGAGGAGCAATTTACAAACCTGGGTTAGGATTTCAAAATAGGGTTTCAAGACTGGGTTCGGGTTTCAAATAGGGGTGTCAGGCGATGAAAATGTGTAATCATAATTAATTAGTTAATTAAAGTAATTTAATTTCATATTCCTGAAATTGAGTTAAAATTCAAAAGATGTACTGTACTGTTAACTCTTTGACCGCCAAAAACGTTTAATAACGATCAGTAAAATCACAACGTATGCCACCATAAACGTTAAATGACGTCAACTGAGTTTTTTTATTTTTATGCCTGGTCAATGGGTGCTGGAATCAAAAACACTAATTAAAATCACTAATAAAATCTCTTTTCGTGAATGATCAAAGCCTATCAAGCATAGCATATGAAAGTTTTTTTTGTGTTTTTTTTTTTTTTTTTTTTTGATAACGTGTGCCAGTAAGAGTTTAAAAAAAATGAGTGTGATCGAGTTGTGTTGGTCATTTTTCTGCCACTAGGTGGCATATTTGCATTTGTAAGACGTTGGTGACAAATCAGTGCATTTTCTTTTCATATAAGAGCTATCAAATCTTTAACATGAAGTAACTTGTGAAAATCTGCACATTTTTAAAATGGTAAAATACAACTTGACCCCAGTCTCCACAAATATATGCATTATTGTTACATTTATTGGAGTCTCCTGGTTATTAGTATAGCGAGCATTCAAGATGATCTTTACACTTTCAAACAACTTTTCCCCTCACAGACGAGTTCTGGGATTTTCAAGTGTGTAAACGACGACGTCACGATGCATTTAGAATGGATTACCGTTATTCCGATTGAACTGTTTGCATGGCGCTTATTAGGATTGGCAAAAGGAACGTCACACCTCTGTGAATCTCAATGAAATTCCATTCAGATTTGGCCTTTACATTTGGATTCAGGTGTTTTATGGAGCACTTTCTTTCCATTTGGTCATTAAGTTTCTAGACAGGGTTAGAATTTCATAGAAGGGTTAGGCTACTGGGCTGTTCTTGTTTGTTGAAGACGTTTAATCCAACAGTCTTCAGTTCTAAACTTTAGGTGTAGAGATACCCAATTTATGCTGTTGTTGTTGTTGTTGATCGTCTTGCATACCAGTCAGGGATTTACTCATCTTTTTGCAAACCAGCTCGAGTTATGGCCACTCTTCTCATGGAATCAGGTGATCATTTGGGAGAGATATCAGGAAGTTGTTGTTTGAGAGACGATAGGTAAAGGTAAAGATTACCTATTCGTGCCTTGGTTCTGGCATGGTTAGGGACATGACCGTCCTGCATACCAGTCAGTGATTTACTCATATTTTTGCAAAAGCAGCTCGAGTTAGGGCCACTCTTCCCATGGAATCAGGTGATCATTTTGGGCAGAGATGTCAGGACGTTGTTTGGTAGTCAGTGGTTTAGCCTAAAACCTTCTCCGCTTTTTAGAGACATTCTCATCTCTAGTTCTTCTGTACCCGTTTTAAACCAGGGGTCCTGCCAAAAAAATTTGGACATCGTTGGAGTGTCCCTTCTTCTGATGCTAATGAACCGCTGATTGTGGACCTGAAGACCACTATTGTTGATCACACCCACCGAGGCATAGATAGGCAAGCTCCACACCTAAAATTTAGAACTGACACAAAAAAAAACACAAAAAAACGCCCAATTCCTTGATTGAACCGTTGCGGGTGACTGGGAAGCTACTCAGACTGGTTTGAAGTAGGGTTTCTAGTTCGGGTTTGATGTTCAACAAAAGTTTGGAGTCAGGATTATGTTTTTGAGTTAGGGAGGAGTCTGCGTTTTCTCTCTCGGCAGCTCATCTGCGTGCGCCTTTAAAAGGGGGCGTCGTGCGAACAGGCCCGTATGCAAATGAGACGGTTATTACCCCACTGCTCATCAAGCCGCGCAGAGGAGACATTAATAGGCTGATGAATATGCATGCGGATTTGTTAATTAAGTTAATTATTCTGCTGAAAATGCATTCGTCTTCCAAGGACATCTTCCCCAGGATTTCAACCTGCTCCGCTCATTAGTCATGCGATGTTTCACGCGGGTGAGAGAAAAAAAGAGACGGGAGGGGGCAGGATGGTGTTGTTGTTTTTTTTTTTGTTTGTTGGTTTTTTTTGGGGGGGTGCGGTATAATGTGTCTTAATGTCACGTGTTCACAACAGGATGCTCTCAAACTGCCTATAAAGGCGTCGCCTTTCCCCCCCCGCCCCTTTTTCCCCAAATATGCCGCATTATTCCCCCCCGCACCCCCCAAAAAAGAGAACATTTTCATCCTCTCTCTTTCCCGTGCGTCTGCGCTTCCTTTCTAGCTCGCCGCCTTCTCCCTAATTGCATATTAAAACCCTTTTAAATGAACTTTTGCTGCCAACTTTCCAACACATTAATTAATTGTTTTAGCCAATTAAGTGGCACCGTGCAAATGAGCCTCGTCGCAAATGGTCCTACAGGGCCCTCCTCCGCCTCCTCGTCTCCTTTCCTCCCCATCTTCCCGCTTCCTCTTCCCAGCTGCCCTTACACTTCAAGGCACACGGCACCACGGAAGCAGAAAGCGTACCACCCCTTAACCCCCCCACCCCCCTTTAATGTCGCACTGTTTTCTGGACCGTGTCCAGCCTTGAGGCTCCTCGCTGATCTCCAACTTTTATGGAGAGCGAAAGAGGCTCATTCGAAAAGCTTTAAAAACCACAATCACTGACGTGCGCCCGTAACACCTTCTGATGTCATCTTTCTGCTTAATATGCCAGACGCAAAGTCGGGTTTTAAGATTAGGTTCGAGTTTCAAGCAAAAGGCGGCGGATCAAATCACGGGGCTAAGGTTCAGGTTTCAAGCTAGAGTTACGGGTTTATTAAGTTAGGCTTTCAAATTAAGGTTCAAAGACTGGCTCAAGTTTTGAGCCAGGGTTTGGGTTTCAAGCAAGATTAAGGTTTGTAATTAGGGTTAAAAAAAAAAAACTGGGTTAGGGATTTAAAGTATCGTTTCAGACTAGAGTTATCGGTTCAAGTTAGAGTTAAGATTCCAAGCTGCACTTTCAAGATAGGGTTTGGGTTTTATTTCAGGGTTTCAAACAAAGGCTAAGGGCTTTAAATTTGGGTTTGTGGCTCAAGTTTCAAAGTATGGTTTCATGGAAGGTTTAGCGTTTGAAGTTAGAGTTTCAGTCAGACATGGTTAAGGTTTCAAGACTTGGATACGATTTTCAAGCTTGGGTTGAGGTTTTAAATCAGGGTTTTAAGACAGTCAGGTTTTCAAATTATGGTTTTAAATCAGCTTTAGGTAGGGTTGTAAGGAATGGTTTCAAGACAGGGGTAGGGTTGCAAATTAGGCATTCAAGATATCATTTGACCTCCAAGGTCATGGTTTCAAGTGGGGATTTTTAAGCCAGCGTTAATGTTTCAAATTACAGAGGTTAGGGTTTTAAGCCTTGGTTAGAGTTTTGGATTAGGGTTTCAAGAGATGGTTACTGTATCAAAAAAAAGTTTGAGTTTCAATTTAGTCATCTTTTTCAAATTAACATTTCAAGACAGTGTTAGGGTTTCAAATGAGAAATCTCAAGCTGTGAGAATGGCATCCAAAAACAAACTTGGACGTGGACCAGCGTCGGCAGTTGAACTTGGCGAAGTCCTGGTGGCGCTGTTGCACCCGGTGGATTAGGCCGGGCTCGTGCCAGTCTCCATCCCTGTGCCACCCTCATCCCTTGGCACCAAAGGGGAAGGGGGGTGACGCGTGCCCACCCCTTCCCCCGGTTGGCACGCGAAGGTGAACTAGCCTCTGATTGATGGGCACGGCTTCAGCCCTCTGTAGGCCTCCCGTTCCCCTCCTGTTGGCACCCGCGCCCGCCGCCTTGTCTTCCGCGTGCCAATTGCGGCTCTGCTGGGGCACATCAATTACAAAAGAGAGCCGCCGCCCCTGCATTCCCTCCTGGGTGGCTGTCGGCTGCAAACGGGGGTCCTCAATAGGCCGAGGTGTGCTTTCCGAAATGCCCATTGGCTCACGGGTCAAGTTGCAAATTAGGGTGTCAAGGCTGGGTTAGAGTTTCAAGCAAAGGTTAGGGTTCTATATTATAGGGTTTCAAGACAGGTTTAAGATTTCAAATTAGAATTTCAAGCCTTGGTTATGGTTTCAAATTAGACTTTCAAGTCTGTGTTTGGGTTTCAAAATTAGGTTTAAAGCAGGGTTTAGGGTCTCTGGTTCCAAATGAGTGTTTATGTCGGTATGGTGCGGCGTGTGACGGGCAGGTCCTAATGGTTGGTGGCAAAAACGTCCCCGGAGAGTCGTGAGCGCGTCGGCTGGCTCAGGCTCAGCTGCTCAATGGGCTCAGGTGCGCGTGCGCCCTTCCCATGTCGTGCCATCTACTTGCTTAATTACCTCCCTGTCACAAGAAAAAAAAAAAAGTACACATTGTTAAAAGGCGGCACTCATCACCACGGGTCGATTAACCAGACGCTTCGGGGGGTCAAACTAGAGGGAAACGCAACCGAACGGGGACGGCTCGTTTGCGGCAATCGGGCGCCATCTGGAGCGTTCTCAAGATATTGCAGTCAATTAAAATGGCATGCTGAAGATGTTATTGTTGTAAAATAAATATTCATTTTATTTTTAGTTCCGGTAAGAGACAGTTCATATTTAAATTTTTACAAGATACGCTCGATTCATTTTATAAGCATTACGGTAGTCTGCAGACGTCAGAATGTTGCCTGGTGAGAATTTTGGGAACTTTTTGTTTCGTTCTAGAGGCCTAAAATCACCCTTTCTGACATTTGATTCTGTGACTTTCTAGTTACAGAGAGTATAATTTTTTAAAAAGAAAAGAAAAAATGAAAACAATGGCTGTTTTTTCTTCTTCTTTTTTTTCCAGCGGGTAATTTAAAAAAAACAAAAATAAATTTCTCTTAACATTTTTCATGCTCACCTTCTCCCTTCAAAACATTATCTAGACTGGGTTTTAGTTGTTACTAGTTGTTACTATAAGAACAGAGAAGATGTCACTGAAAATGGCGACCACTTATTGTGTGAGCATTACGGTAATCTACGGAAACCGACATAGGTCGTGAGGGGGCGGGGTCAGGAAGCGCGAAGAGGACGCAAGATGGCGGCGGCGGCGGCGCCTGGTGTTGTTATGCAGCGCAGTCCGGCCACGGAGCTTTCTCTCCCGGTCCCCCCGGCGGGGGGCCAGCCTCACGGGGAGCGGCTGAAAACTGAAGAAGTGACCGGTAAGCGGGGAGGTGGTTTACTGTCGCCCTTTCGAATACCACCCTCTGTTATTACTCTTCTTGGCTAGCCAGACTAAGCTAGCGAGTTGAGGCTAACATTAGGTTAGCAAACGGTTTATTTATTCTTATTATTGTTATTCTTATTATTTTAATATTATGGGAGGGAATAACGACAGTTATACTGTGTATGCTACTCGGACATTCTCAACATATCGTTTGGACAATATGCAACATTGTTTTGGATATAACGCAGTAATAAATGTTCAGCAGCATCTACAACGTTTGCATTATATGTAGGCTATATTAATAAATGTGCATAATGTGTTAGTTGCTGGCAGTGCGAGGACAAGTTTGCCTCGTTTGAGTTAATAAAGCATTTATGAGTTGATTGTATTGGCGTTTGAGTCGTTTTGGATTGCAGTCATGGCTAATTATTAGTCTTTGTATAAGTAAAGGAATAAATCTCATTGGAGAAGTTTAAAAAATATATGCTACCTAAATTAAATCCTGTATTCCATGTAGGGAACTGCAATATGGTCTTAATGCCAACACATTAAAAGAATTTCCAATTTTAATCAAATTCCCCCGCCACCTACATTTATCGAACAATAACAAAACAGATGTGTCTTTGAGATAACGCGTTTTAGTAAAAAACAGGTTAAAGGTGCATTTATTTTTACATCATCATGCAACAAGCTGGCTTTTTCTTGTCATATGAAACGTGAACATAATGGTTTCCTGGCAATAAACGGCACAACCAAAAGCCGATCTGTTTTTTTGGGGGGGGTTTTCCCCAGAATCGGAGAAGCAGAGTCGGATGGCTGCCTTGCTGGAGAGGCTTCACGCCAAGCATAACGCGTCCCGCCCATGGCAGGAGACCAGCAAGGTTGTGCGTCAGGCCATGGTGAGACACACTCATTACATTATTATTATCATTACTATTTCAGAGTTACATGTATACTGCGCAGCCAAACACACAATTTTCCCACAAATAAATACTACTAGAATTTAGAATGAAAAAATGTTTGTTCTTGTTTGCTTTGTAGGAGAAACGCGGGATGATGAACGCCGCCGGTCACCAGTTGCTGCTCACCTGTTTGGAGACCCTGCAGAGGGCGCTAAAAGGTGAGACCGAATTTTTGGTTCTTGCCAGTTTTGGTTCGAGGGGACCAAGGGTCCCAGAACAGCATTTACATCTCTTGGCTCAAAGCAGTTTTGTTTCTAGAGACGGAAATGTCATCAGTAAAGTGCAAAGCTTCATTTCCGCTTTAAGTTCCAGTTCAAACTTTCAGTTTTGGGTGCTAAAGATTTCCAGAACAATCTAAAGTTCATGTTTAACCTCAACATTTGGTTCTGTTTGGGCCCCAAGGAAGATTTTATTACACGTTTCATGTAGGGAATTCTAAAATGAAGTGATGTTCTTTTCCCTCTATTTTTCAGTGTCATCTTTGCCTTCCATGACAGATCGTCTCGAGTCCATTGCGAGACAAAACATGTGAGTGTTCACACTTTCTAGGAATGTACACGAAATGTATTCCAAATGAAAACATTGGTCAGGTTTGGGGTTTTTGTCTTCGCCAGGCTGGGCTCCCACCTGAGCCCGTCCGGAACCGAGTGCTACATCACTTCGGATATGTTTTACGTGGAGGTGCAACTGGACGGCGTTGGCCAGCTGGTCGATGTCAAGGTTGCTCATCAGGGAGAAAACCCAACGGTATGGGACTGCAGGGGGAAAAAAATCTCCGCCTAAAAAAAAAAAAAAAAAATCTTGTTTGGTTAAAGATGCTGTCATATCAAAATCAATGTGTTTGTTACAGAGCTGCCCCGAGTTGATTCAACATCTAAGGTAAGCTTTTAATTTGCTGCTGCTGTCATTGGAAAAAAAAATGAATTCCTTCCATGTTTTTCATAAGGGAGAAGAACTTTGAGGAGTTTTCCAAGCATCTTAAGGGACTGGTCGACCTGTATAAGCTACCTGGAGACAAGTATGTTTTCAAATGTTTTTTTTTTTTTATTATCCTTCCCAGTAGTTGTAACCACTTTGATTTTCTTTTCTTTCTTTTTTTTGCCTTGCAGTAAACTGAAAACAAAGATGTATATTGCCTTGCAATCTCTGGAGCTGGATCTCACTAAGATGATGCACATGTTTCGGTGAGGCTTACTACAACATATATATTTTTTTTAAATCAGATTTTATTTGAATATTACAAGCTAATAATAGAATTTCGAGATATGAGCCATCATTCAGACATTTATTTTTTTTTTTTTGGCAAACTGAACATTTCTTGTTAATATAAATAGTCTTCTCAATCCATGACTTGTCACTTCCAGTTAAAGTTTACCATCAAACTCAAGATAAAGACAATTACACTTGCATTTAAAAATGGCCACATAGCTTAATGCTAACAAAACAATGTAAACCGTCATAGACGGGCTAATGAATAGTGCTAGTATCGCAGTGACACATAAAATTATTAACCATAACCACACGATCCCGACTCGCTCATCAAATTATTTCAGATTTTTATTGCTGTTTTTTTTTCCCTACCCCAACGTAGGCTGGCAACCAACGCCAATGCCGTCGAGACGATCCTCCATGGCAACGTGGGCCTGCTGACAGCCAGGAGCGGCGGCCATCTTGTCACCCTCCAGTGCTACGTGTCGCCATATGACATATTCGAGGAGGGGATGGGTGTGCATGTCAACTTGACGGACGCCAATGGTAAGAGACAATGAAAGAAGTTTGGAGTTAGCCATTTTTGTCCTTGATTTTATTTATTTTTTGGTACAACAGTGCCACGCTCACTGGGTGTTAGTGTTTCCGTCACCATCGAGGGAACGGCCAACACCTACAAGCTCCCAATTGCGCCCCTCATCACTGGATCGCACCCGGTGGACAACAAGGGGTAAAAGTTATATTTGTTAGACTGTCAATGACGTTTTTGCAAGGTTTTTCATGGTTTTGCCGCTACGGTATGTCTTGTGCAGACTTTTAACTTATTTAAACCCAAAAACGTATAAATGTTTTTTAATACTTTGTTATTCACTCCCAAAAACGTATTTATACGTTTTTTTGTTTGTTTGTTTGTTTTTTATTATGCTCGAGCATACAGAAGGCTTTGCTGCAGCTTTTTACCTAAAGAGGTCAATTAAAGCAATGGTAGTTATTACAAAAAGCGACCCGCAGGTGGCAACAGAGTCTAAGAGATCAGCCAGGGCCATGTTGCAACAAGCTGTTTTTTCCAGTGTTTTCAACAGTTTTTTAAATAACTATAAAACTTAGCTATATTCTAGTGCTAATTGCTGCAAAGCGTAAACAGATAAATATACTTTTTTTTTTCCTGATGAAAGAAGAGACTCTAATATTTCTTTTGGTAGGTTCCTTGTTTTTATAGCAATAGAACACAATATTCTGTGGGCCTTGCAAAATCAGTCAAAATCCAGTCAAACAGCCAGGAGCAAAGGGTGTTGCTTCAATGAAAATGGCTGCGAGTGAATGAGTTAAAGGAAATCAAATAACTGAATCCATGTTCGGATAAGACTACAAACACAATGAGGGGGGAAAAAAGTCATTTTGTACAGGCAGGTGGTTAATTTAAGTTTTGTTCCAGAACACCTTCCTTTTCCACGGTGACCAACTCCAACTGCGTGGACCTGCCAGCTTGTTTTTTCCTCAAGATGAATCAGCCCATGCCCTTCTCCCAGTCATTTATTCACAGGCTGGGCAACGCGACAGGTGAATTTCATTTTGAAATTTTGGACATGTTGATCATGACAATAAATTGACAAATAATATACTACAATTTATTCTAATCAGCAACTCTTTGACTAATTGTGTTTTCCAGCGATCCCAGTGTTTGAAGGCACCCCAAGCATGTCTGCTCTCTATCAGCTGATTGTCCAGAGCCAACTTCAGTCCCCGGAGGAGGGCGGAGCCACGTTGCCACCATCACGCAACATGCACTTCTACTCAGTAAGCACTAGGGCTGCTTGATTATGGAAAAAATAAGAATCACAATTATTCAAACGACTATTTTTTTGGTACAAAACAAGAAGATGTTTAAATGTAAAAAACAAATATTAAGACAAATAACATTCTTTGAAACACTATAATTATGCAAGTTCCTTCTGGATTAAGCACTTTATTAAATTACCGTAGTTATTTTAAAATTTAAAACAAAAAGTGCAAATATCTAAATTTAAACAAGTAAAAAAATTAGTATTTATAATCTTTTTTTTTTTTTTTTTTTTTTTTTTTACACGATTATGCTGATTTTTTAATTGTGGAGTGTAACATTTGAAATTGTAATTGAATTTCAATTAATTGTACAGCCCTAGTCAGCACTGATTTAAAAAAATATATGTATATATACAGAGTGTTCCAAAATGTTTGACCCCATTTCGTAGGCCAATAATTTTGACAATTTTCGTTGGAATGACCTCACATTTTAACAGCTTGTGTAGAAACGTTTCAAGTTTTTGTGTGTAACATCGAGCTTCCACAAAACACAGGAAAGGAAGTTCTGAGCGTCCTAAAAAGCACTTGGGCTGTAATTCCAAAATATAACCTGCCACATGGTGTTGAACATTTATGAAAATCTGTCATAGAACCAACAAATATTTGTACTTTTCTTTGTAAATTTAACCAATAAAACTTACGACCTTCAACATAAAGTGTATATAGTTTCATAAAGATCCAAGTAGTTTCCGAAATATGGGCATTTAGAATGGGGTCAACCATTTTGGAACACCCTGTATAGTATTATACCCTGTATAGTATAGTACCCTGTATAATATAGTATAGCATCTGATGGGGAAATCAAATGAAATCAGACATTGGATTTTTGTTGGGGGGGAAAAACTGATGAGATTTTGTCTTTGCTCGAACAGGTGCTGCCAGACCAGCAGCACTGCTACTTCCTGAACGGCGACGCCCCGGTGCAGGACGGGCATTCCCTGCAGGGCGCCCTGGTGAGCAAGATCCCCTTCCGCCACCCGGCCCAGGTGCCCCTCCTGCTGGACATCATTCGGCACCAGGCGGCCTACAACACCTTGATTGGCAGCTGTGTGAAGCGGACGTCTATCAAAGAAGGTAGCCGGATCTCAAACTTTTTTTATATATTTTTTTTAAACCGGAATCTGTCAGCCAGTAATGCGGATTTGTTGACTTTTGTTTTCATTTGGCCTTCAGACAGCATCGGCCTGCTGCAGTTTGAGGTTTGCCCCCTGACCGACTCGAGCTTCAGCGTCTCTTTCCAGCATCCCGTCAATGAATCGTTAGTTTGTGGTAAGCGTTCACTACCACTAGGCCTGGGCGATGTATCGATTTTTTTTTAATTAATTCGAATTATTTGTTGTGGACGATTTAAACTTTAATTAATTTGAGTTTCCCCAAACCAACTGTTTTTTTTTTATTTTTAATAGTGCTGTCAAGCGATTAAAATATTTAATCGCGATTAATCGCATTTTTTCATAGTTAACTAATAGTTAATCGCACATTTTATTTATTGTAAAAAAAAAAAAAATCCCTTGATTTTTTTTCTGTCCCATTATTTTATCGAATTGTAACATCGTTAACGTGAATAAGAGGATTGATTTTCGTATGCAAATTTATTTATTTTTTTATTGAAAAAAAGTATTGAATTCAACACACGCAAAGTCACACAAACAGCCCCTCAACAGCCCTTTCCAAGGGATTAAAATTGGGGCAATGTAAAATGCCAACAAAGTGCATATGAAATGTAAACTCAGAGACTCTGCTTATTAGTGCAGCAAACTATTTTTAAAGTTTGTTTTAAACTTAGCAGCAATATATTGGTCATTATTTACCAGCTCAACCCAGTTTCTGATTTCTTTCTGATTAGAAAAATAACTGAAATGGCTAACAGCATCCTAGTTTGCTTTGAGCCAGTTACTCAAACAGACAAGCCTGTTAACATTTTCAGACAACAGGGAAGCTCGCCTTCATATCGCGATCATATTGCGCGCGCCATATGTGGTCAGTGAGACTTTGGATTTGATGTCCCATATACTAGCTACCTGCCTGAAGTGCTCTGCGACAGTATTGGCGAAATGCCGGTCCTCGGTCTTCATAACAAAGCATGGCAGCGAAGCACCCAGTCAGTGTCAAAATAATGGGAAGTTACCCCGAGGTAGTTGTGGTGACTGAGAGACGTCCAGTAATCGCTTCGGTGAGTCTCTTCTTAGTTGATTCATCCATTTCTGTCGGAAATTATCCACGGATGCCTGGGTTTGACGAGGGGTCGGAGAATCGCCATCAACGGTGTGCTTGGCTATCAAATTGTATTTTAAGCTGGACGTGCTGCGATGGTAGTTCAGTTCGCGATGGCAATACATACAAATTACTTTGCTCCTGTCAATGCCACCATTAGGTAATTTTTTTAAAGTAAACTTGCCGTTCAAAATTGAATTTATATCCTTTTTACGGCTCGCCATGATGCTTCTCTTTCCCCGTTGTTGTTGCTTTTTTTTTTCTTTTTTTTTTCCTAACCAGCAATGTCAACGCAGACGAACTTTTCATCCATTACCGTGATTGGTCAAAACAAAAGTTTGGTAGACCACGCACAGGTAGTCATTGCCCAATCAGCTTTAAGTATTGTAATGAAAGCCTTGCATTTACCGCTGATCTGTATACACAGTGGCGAACTCCCATAAGTGAAAGACAAATGATCCAGTTGCCAGGTGAAAGCTCCAAATGAGCTTTAATTGCGCGATAAAAAAAAAATGACGCCGTTAAAAGGGGGTTGCGTTAACGCCGTTAAAAACGCGTTTAACTGACACCATTAATTTTTAATAAATATTGACTTAGTACAGAGCCCCTAAGGTGACAACTTTGCGTTCCCTTGCAAAACATCTTTGCATTCCCTTGCAAAACATCTTTGCGTTCCCTCGCAAAGATTGAGAAGGAACGCAAAGGTTTTTTTTTTTTTTTCTACCAAGTCATCTTAGGGGCTCCGTAACTTAGTGAATTGTTTAAAGCATTTCAATTGTTATCCTCACAAGAATTATACATTTTGTACATCCATATGATCAATTAAGCCACAGTCATTATGAATGAAATATTTTATTAAATGCAATTTTATTACTTTCAAAAAGTATTTTATTTAAGGCAGAAATTTTGCACTTTAATTTTTAAAAGGAAATATTTAGTTATGTTAAGTGTTAGATTCAATAGGAGCAAAAGTTTCGAGTTTACTGTCATTTAATTACTAAAACAAAAAGTTTCAAGTTTGCGCTTCACTGTAATTCAATGTTGTTTGTACATTTCTTTTCCCACAAGTATTTTATTTCATGCAGACATTTTTGCACTTTAATTTTGAAAAGGAAATGTTTACTTATATTACAATAGAAGCAAATGATGCTTTGAGTTTTCTGTCATTTAATTACTAAAAAAAAAAGTTCTAAGTTTTCACTTTATAAATGTAATTCAATGTATTTGATTTGTTTCTAGAAGTATTTTATTTAAGGCAGACATTTTGCACTTTAACTTTGAAAGGGAGGTTTTTATTTGTTGTTTGAGAAAATAAAAGCAAATATTACTTTGACTTATGTCATTTTTACATGTTTTCTTAAAATAAATAAATAAATAAAATAAATCAAGAAATAAAATCGTAAATCAATTTTTTTGTGAAAAAAAATCGGAGATTTTATTTTTAGGCAAAACCGCCCAGCCCTAACTCCCACACGTTTTACATTTTGCGCATTTTTTTTTTTTTTTTTTTTTTTTTTTACATGAATAACAATGACGACAGTGCATGAAACAAACTTTGGTCGTCCTTAAAATATCCAAATAAATTCTGAAACAAACATACTTTTAAATGTCTAAGCTCACACAATAGCCTGCGTAAGCTAAGCTAACAGGCTAGTATGTGACTAACTAGGGGTGTGAATTGCCTAGTACCTGACGATTCGATTCGTATCACGATTCACAGGTCACGATTCGATTCGATACCGATTAATCCCGATACGAATTTATAAGTCGATTGTTGCGATTTTTTTTCATTCAAATTTAGAAAATACTAATCAGTAAGCTTGTAGAGTGTAAGATTTATATGAAAATGTATTATTTATCTGAAATTTCAGTCTTATAGAGGTTGTAATCTGTTTCATGTTTGAACAGCATTAAAATAAAATATTAAGGCTTAATGTTCCGTTCATATAACATTCTTCCATGCTCAAGGTGTGAATCCTAAAAAAAAAAATAAAAAAAAATCGATTCTGCCGATTATTGAATCGATTCGAGAATCGCGCGATGTAGTATCGCGATATATCGCCGAATCGATTTTTTTTAACACCCCTATGACTAACCCTGTGAAAATTAGCAACATTGCATGAGCATGTACACAATCAAATCAACCTCAATCCCACCTATGGTATCCCTGCAGTTTGAGGCACTTGTCGTTCTACTTGGGTGACAAACTTGTTTCTCTTGAACCTGCCACTTCCTCTTCCTTGGATCTCCTGCTGAGCGATGCACTTCTCGTTATTTCAAAATAAAAGATGATACCTGCTGACAGGACCAATCTGCGCAATGTTTCAATGCATGTTTTTTTTTTTTTCTCTTCCTTTTCAGTTGTGATGGATGTGATAGATTCCAGACAGGTGTCCTGCAAACTATATAAAGGGCTGTCTGACGCGCTGATCTGCACCGATGACTTCATAACCAAAGTGGTCCAGAGGTAAGGGTATATGTGCTACATTTAAAAAAAAATGCTTTGCTAGCACTGTGAATGTTTTACTTCATGATTGGGCAAGAATTTACATTATTAAGAAGAGGTCTGTAATATTATTTCCATTAATGAATTAATTTAATTATTTTTTTCAAAAATGTTAAAATATTTGCATTATTTTTTTAGTCATTTATCTCATTAAAAATAACATATTTATTGTACCGTATATAATAAAATATTAGTAAAATAATTTGTTTAATTTTGTAGTATTTAATTTATTAAACCATTGGTTTGTAAATCAGGCATAACCTCGGAACTCAGAAAAATGCACAACTCCCTCCTCCCTCCATCACATGAATTTACTAATTAATTTGCTCATCTAATTAATCAACCAATTCACAACAACGCATTTGATGATATGAATGTCATACATTATTATTTTTTTTTATTTTTATTTTTTTTAACTTCATCTACAAGTGAACTAGCCTCTATTTTCTTGCTTCTTGCCACAGGTGTATGTCCATCCCTGTGACAATGCGGGCCATCCGGAGAAAAGCGGAGACCATCCAGGCAGACACTCCAGCCTTGTCTTTGATCGCACAGACGGTGGAGACCATGGTGAAAAATAACCCGCCGCCATCCGGCAGTCCCGCTTACAACATGGCAGGCGGAGATGTGACCAACCCGATGGGACTCTTGGGACTCGCCGGCGGCAGCACGCCCACCGGAGGAGGACCCCCCGGCGGGCCTAATTTTACCGGGCCGATCACCTCTCTGTTCGGGATGTCTCGCAACGAAAGGCAAGGAGGTGATTGCCAGGCTCAGGGTGGGCAACAACAGCAGCAGGTGCAACAACAGCAGCAGCAGCAACAACAGCAGCAGCAGCAGGGTCAAGGTCATACGGACGACTACAGCAAAGTGACGCAGAATCCAATCCTGACAAGCCTTCTGCAGATAACAGGAAGTGTCGGTTCCAGTCCCAGCTCGCAGAATGCGCCGCCGCCTCACCAGACTCCGCCGCCGACGTCTTCGCCCGCGAGCAACACAAAGAATCACCCCATGCTGATGAACTTGTTGAAAGACAACCCTTCACAGGACTTTGCTGCCCTGTACGGTTCCAGTCCGCTTGAGAGGCAGAATTCATCCTCTGGGTCTCCTCGTCCCGACAGCATGGGGGGCGCTTGCCCCGGAGGAGGCGTAAAAGGCAAGAAGAAGCGCCCGCGGGTGCCCGAAAAGGGGGGCTTGCTGCCCGGGGCTCCGGGTGCAGGGGGAGCGGCCGGAGGTGGTTTAGGCATGAAATCTCAACAGGCGTCTTCCATGTCGCACCATCAGCACCACGCTGTCTCGCACGAGGACGACTTCCACCGCGAGCTCCTCTCGATGGACGTGGACGCGTCTCAGAACTCCATCTTTGACGTCAATCTGGCGGGGGATGGCTTGGACACACCCCACAGCATCACTCCGGCCCCGAGCCAATGCGGAACTCCGCCCTCTGGCCCCAGCATGCCTTACCCGCCGTCGCACATCCAGGCCCAGCCGCCGCCGGGCGCCGTACCGCCCCGCATGGTGCGCCTCTCCAGCTCCGACAGCATTGGACCGGACATCACGGAAATTCTGTCAGATTTGCCCGAGCAAACGGGTAAAGCCGGCAGCGGGGGCCAGCATCCGATGGGCGGGGGTGGTGACGAGGCAGGCCCGCTGGGGACCCCCATTCGTGACTCCTCTAGTTCAGGACAGGGCAGCGCCGTGTTTGACTCGGCAGACATTTTCAACACCAACAGCAACGAGAACCCATTCACCGACGCGGCCGACTTGATCGCCGAGGCGGCGGCTACACCCACCAGCGATTCCTCGTCCACGAACTTCTTCCCGGACGCCGCCGACTTCAACCCCGACCTACTGAACTCGGGCCACGGTATTCCGCAAAACTGCTTTGAAGACAGTTCACCCAGCGCCGACGGAGACATGGATCTGGTCAAGGGTTTTAGCGGCAACAGCCAGCAGAACACGCCGTCGGGCACGCCCCAGAATCCCACATCGCACGGGCAGAGCACCCCGGAGCCCTCGCTGAAAGACCCCTTTGATATGGGAATGTTTTTCGGAGGCAACAGCGGCACCGGGAAACCACTCCTGGGGCAAGCTCCAGATTTGGGAGACACTCATTTTGGAGGCTCCCAGAGCCCCCTCATGATAGGCTTGGGGCCGGCATGCGTTGATTTCAAAAGCGCAGATTCCAAAGTCAAACAGCAGAACCTCATGCGGCAAAAAGATGAGAACGGCAGCGGCGGAGGTAGCGGTTCTGGAATGGGAAGCCTTTCCGCCGAGGGCAAGCAGGTGAAACGCAGCAGGACTCCATCCAGTGAGGGCAAGTCCAAAGAGAAGCAGCCCAAACGGAAAAAAATGGATCCAGACGGGAAGTCGCCCTCCCACAGTTCAGGTGGACGGCCGTACACACCTCCCAGCGGCGGTTCTGGCTCCGGGGGTAGCTTGAGCGGAGGAGGCTCCAAGTCTCCGGGAAGTTCGGGATGCTCACAGACGCCACCCGGTGGCGCCACGCCTCCCATCCCCAAGATTACCATTCAGATCCCGAAAGGGACGATAACCGGCAGCAAAACCTCCTCCCATAGCGGCTACACGTCCAGCAGCTCCGCCTCGAGCGGGACGGGCGGAACTGGGGGCACGGGAGGCAGCAAAAGCCACCATTCCCATTCGTCTTCCGGGAAGATTAAATCCAAGGAAGGCTCCATGGCGCAAGGAAGCAGCTCAAAGTCCGCCGGCGGGACGGGGATCAGTGGGGGACCGTCCCATTCGAAGGGTTCCTCTCAGGGAATGGGCGTTGGCAAACCGGGCTCGTCCCCAATCACAAAACACGGACTCTCTGGTGCGGGAAGCAGCGGAAGTGGACTTGGGACTGGCAACAAGATCAAAACTCAAGGCGGAAAGCCTCCCGGGTCGCTTATGAATCCCAGCATCAAGCCCAACATCTCACCTTCTCACTCCCGCTCCGGAAGCTCCGGTGAAAAGCTCTCCTCGCCCATGAAAATCCAGCAGTCTCAGGTGCCGGGAACTCCACCTTCCTCTAAGGCCAAATCCCCAATGGGCTCCGGAGGTGGCAGCTCCGGAGGGTCCAAGTCGTCCTCCGGGGGAGGGATGAGCTCCCAGAAGCCGATGAGCGGGACACCCTCCACTTCCACATCCTCATCCTCCAACTCTTCTACTTCTTCCGCTTCCATGGGCTTCTCTGGAGGCTCCCAGTCTCAATATAGTGCAGGAGGCGGTGCAAGTGGCGGCGGAGGTGGCTGCAGCGGCGGAGCAGGCCAGAACAACGCCAACAACCCAAACGCCAAAGGAAAGTCTCCCAGTCGAAACAAGAAACCGTCCCTCACGGCGGTCATTGACAAACTGAAGAGTGTGGGCGGCGTGGGTGAGGACGGTTGTGAAGTTGGGCCACCTGGGGGCCCGCCTGGGACCCCGGCCGGTAACGTTCCTGGAAATGCCCCGCCTTCAAACATGGCCCCCGCCAAGCACGCTCCATCTTCCCAAAGTGGGGACTACAAACGGGAGAGGTCCGATAAAGACGGGAAGGCAAAAGTGTCCGTTTCGGGCGGGGCCAGCGGCGATAAAAAACTGGTGGACCCCAAAACGGGAGGGGTGAGCGGGAGCGGCCTGGCCAAGTTCATCATCAGCAAACCTGACGGTGGCTCGCCCAGCATCAAGGCCAAAGTCACCTTGCAGAAAGGCGGCGAGGGGCCCGGCGACTCCATGCGGCCGCAGATGGGCGGCCTGAAGGCCTCGCCACTCTTCAGCGGCTCCACCCCCAAGCACGACCGCTCGTCTCCGAGCCACAGCCGCTCTCCCGGCGGCCACACGCCCCTCAACCACGACAGCGAGAGCGAGTCGGGCAGCAGCTCGGTGGCCGAGAAGTCCCACCAGAACAGCCCCAGCTCCGACGACGACCAGACGCCGCGGGCGCTCGCCGCCCAGCAGGACTACATGAGCGCCGTGCCGCCGCCGGCCTCCGGCGAGAAGCACAAGAAACATAAGAAGGAGAAGAAGAAGCGGGAGCGCGAGAGGGAGCGGGACAAAGAGAAGAAGAAGTCGGGCGGAGCGTCGTCGCACTCAATGAAGGCGGACGGCTGGTCCCGCTCGCCCATCTCGGCCTCCGAGTCCTCGTTGTCCATGCTCGCCTCGGAGCGGCCCTCGCGCTCCAGTCCCATGTTCATGAGGAACGAAGACGACGACCTCATGGACTCGGCGCTCACTGGAAACCTTTAATGGCAACATTTTGTTTTGAGCATTAAGGGAAAGGAATGCATTCGGTCGGTGTCACTATTTGCAGAAATGGACGCTATGTATGATTCACTTTGGATGTTTTCTTCGAAGTAAATATTTACTGTTTTTCCGTGACTGACCTTGACGCAATAGCTAGCAAACAATCGTGATTTCGAGGAGAGTCTGATGGCAAAAGAGATGATGTGAAAGATGAGATTGAATTCTTCGTCTCCTGCAAAATAATCGGAAGTACGTCGTACAATGCGAGCAATTGATACGGGGCGTGTCAAAAACATATTGGTAGGCCAGAAATGGTAAATTATTTTTGGAGTAAAACAAAAGCACCCGTGTTACTATTTGCGAAAATAACTTTTTCTTTTTTTTTTTGGCGTAAAACAAGCACACCCCACATTGTCAACATTTGTAGAGATATGCTAAGAGTTTTATTTTTTTGTAACAAAAAAAATAGGACAGCATATTTTTGCAAATGGTGACTGAGAAGTCCCATTTTAACAGCTGCATCATATTTACTTTTATTTTTTACACTTTTAAGCTCATAGAAATGTTATTTATTCTTATTCGGACCTTGAGTTGTAACCATTTTGTTTGGGATTAGGATGACAGACTCAAGTATCTCGTTATCTCTTAAGTAGGATGTTAATTAGAAGCAACACACCCTGTTCACTATTTGGGGAAATCTGTACGTATTTCTGCAAACAGGGCCCAGGATGCATTTAGTTAAAAAAAAAAAAAAAAATCCACAGCATATTCCCATAATGGCGTATATGCCACGGAAGAGGCGGGACTTACGTGATTTTGCACATAAGTTTGGTTCCGGTCCGGGTTGCGAACGCGCAACCGAAGGGGCACAAAGTCGGAAGCACAAGTATTTTGACGCAGGCCACACGTCGCAAACCGAACCGGAACCAAAGCTGATGTGCAAAAACAGTCCTGCCTCTTCTGTGGCATATAACCCATAGGGACGGTAGTGTTCCCCCCCCCCCCCCCCCTTTTAGCAACTGCAAAAGGTAACAGCACATTTCCGCAAGAAGTCAAATAAACACACCCCAGAAATACAGATTTCCATAATGTGGCCAGGGTGCGTTTATTTTACATTATGGTTTTCCCCAATGAGTAACCTGGGTGCGTTTGTCCCCCCAAGAACAAAATGGTTTGTTAGCAATCCAGTTCAAACAAGCTCTTTAAAGTCTGACAAATGCGACTTGTTGGATTCTTTTGCATCAAAGCTGATTATAGATTTTAATAAGAGCGGATGGGGATTCTGTCCTTTTTTTTTTTGTACGTGTTCAATAAAGGTTTGAACTTGTGGGAAAAATTTCCTAATATACCTCTTTGTGTTTATTTACAGCAGCCGCAAAGTCAGGGAGTAAAACTAAAAGTGGAGAGCTGGTGAGAAAAGAAACTTTGGGGTTCAGCCACTTATGTACCCTAGAGGGCGGCATTGAGTCAGCGGTTCATCAAAAGGTGAATCAGTTATTCATCAATGATATCTATACATATTGTGTATATATGAGTGTGTCTGACCCATATGTGTGTATCTATACAGTACAAGGTGAATGGATTCTTTTCATAAAAGCAAACGCTGACTATGCTAAAAGTGGTTCACAAATGTGCACGTTGGTTTCCCGTTCCGAACGTTCCTAGTACAGTAGCTCCCCTGGGAGAGGTCATCCAACCTTTTTTGTTCCCTGTACTGTGCAGTTGGTGGCTTGAATGTCATCACTGAGCCACGGGGCTAAAATAGATGTCCTTCTCAAATCTTGCTTACATCCTGAATGAGGACATAGCCGCCTGCATTTTTTGCCCTATCATGTTCTTACAAATTAGGAGAAATTTTCACCTGAGAAAGTCAAGCTTGTATCTATTAAAATACTTCGGAATTGTGTTACCAATTGTAAAAAATAATAATCAAATTGCTAATTGAATTTTTTTTTTAAATCAAACAACTTTTAAATGTATGGCTCTTTGATTCATACTGAATTTAAAGAAACTTTAAAAAGTAGCAGCATCATCTTGTTTTCCACTCTGGAATAACAAGTAGCTTCTTTGAATTCACAAAAAAAGTTTTGCCTTAATTGTCTCTTTCTTAGGAACAAACCTTTGCATTTCCTTCTTGCCTTTGAGCAGAAGCACACGCCGCCACATACGTACGCAACAAGCAGCTCATTAGAACGGCTGTGCGGACTCGGAGCAATTTGTCAAATGTCTGAGAAATGGAAATAGAAAAGAAAAAAAAGGAAGCACAAGTGCTTCTCTGAGTTTCGCCTGCCCGAAGCAAAGAAAATAATAAAAACATCTGTAGCTTAAAATCAAGTTTTATAATGTAGATATTTTTATTGTTCAATTTTATATTGTTTATACGAAATAATTTACAAAATGATAAAAAAAATAAATAAAAAAAAGACAATGTTTTGGGAGTACTATTAAAAAATGTATAATTATTTGAATTTTATATATAAGTAATCCATAGAAAATGATTGTAAATTTTTTTTTAAATATATTATGTTAAAAATATTTACAGTGACATAAAATGCAAACATGATGCATTTGATTTGTATTTAATGGCAAAGCATCTATTTTGCATGCATACTAATTTTGTACAATATAATGTGATGTAATAACTTCTTTTTTTTTTTACTTTTTTTTTTTATCAATAAGTTTAATTCATGTCTAAAATACTGCATGCTATGCACAGTAATAAGTGTTTGAATAATTATATTTCTAATAAACGTTTATCACCATTATTTTATACTAAAAAGTATCAATTTTAAGGAATGTTATTACGCACAAATGCAAACATGATACATTAATTTGTATTTAATGGAAAATACTTCATACTAATTTTGTACAAAATAATGTAATAACATTTATTTTTGTTTTTTATAATTCAATATCAGTTTAAATAATATTAAATGTCTAAAATACTATATGCTATTACTATACATAGTAATAAGTGTTTGTACAAATATATTTCTAATAAACTTTTATAAACATTTTATATTAAAAAGTATAAATTTTAAGGAATTTTATTACACCCTATTTAATAGATAAATGAAGTGGTGATCAAATATATGCCAGTGATTCTCATGCTAGGTCTCCCTCTATTGGTATGCGGAGGAATCACTGCCCAATTCCAGTTCAGTTGTATTTAACTTTCAAATACGATAAAAATCGTTAAAAACTCTTTGCTTTCAAACTGTATTTTGGTATTTTATATTTTTACATCTTTTCTATGCATTTTTAAAGTGCAACTTATTGTAAAGAGAACCACTAATGTAAGTACCATAAACATTATCTGCTAAGACAAAAACTAGGACACGGCCGCAAAAAAAAAAAAAAAAAAAAAAAGTCTTCAAAGTGTTGAATAATGGAGAGAACAAGGCTCACGTGTTGCATCATGAAAGAGATTTGTCGCCAATCAGGAATTAGTGGCTTTGACCCACTTAACGATTGCAATGTGCAATTAAAACCTTCTCATATCAAACAGCTCACAAAATTTAGATTGTATTGCACGTGTCAATGTGACAACGTCCGCTTAAAAGGCCAGTGGACAAAATTCCATGCCCAATTTCGCATCATTTACAAAATATGGCTTCAAAAATGTGTCAGGAGCTGATATAAATGTTATTATGGAATTTGTCAAAAACCGGCCGTGGAGTCATTCGGCATTCGACATGCAAGTGTGGTGATAACCATAAAACAGGAAATGGAAGCTACAGCAGCACAGGAAAGGTATAGCTGCCACTCCTTGTGATACAGCCTTTACAGTTCTGCCATTTATTAAATAGTTAAGCGACAAAGATGACGGCTGATTTGTTGTTTATTTAATCGGTTAATCTGCTTCACCAACACAGATAGTTCCACAAACAGTGCCGTTAGCTGCGGAGTTAATCAACCGTTGGTGCGATATGCTAAGTAGCAAGCTTTTCACTTTCACAGAGAAAGAAAAAGTTACACAAATGCAATTCGGAATGCAACAACTGTACCCGTTCTATAGCTGTGTTAGCATTTTGACTGAGTTTCTGCTCCTGTTTGTACACTTAAGGTGCCATTAATATGATAGCCTATGTTTTTATAACGTACAACAGCTTAGAATGTCACTTTTCTCATTATAAAATACATACATAAATTTTGTGTGTCTTTCTTGGTGGCTGGATCTGATTAATAACATTTACATTGATTTCAATGGGGAAATATGATTTTAAATACAAGTGTTTTGCGTTACGACAATGAAATTAACTCCTAAGAGTAAATTGAGTGGTTATTAAACTCATAAGTCAATGAACCACTTTATTATAGTACTCTTGAAATCAAGTATAAATATGAAAATGTAAACAAGAGCCATCTTGCCTAGCATTAGTTAGCGGCTAGATTATTAGCAAACTACCTCCCACAGCCGTGGGCTCATCCAATCCGGGCTCACCTCATCAGTATGGGCGTTCCCCTACCATTTTGGACCAACCAGGATCGAGGTGGGCGCTACGTCACAAGGAACTCAAAGTTGTCATCGAGCGCGTTTGGAGCAGTTGAAGAGTGAAGCTGCAAAGTGGCCGCCCGGTGGATGACAGAGAAGCCAGCCGGCATCCCGATTTGGACTCGAAACGCAGAAAACAGCCGCATTATATTAACGTCTTTTTCATTTGAAGTCGACAACTGGCACGCGTTTGACGGGATACGTGGTCTGAATGACGAGCTTCATCAGCCAAAGGAAGACGCCGAACTTGGCCGACTTCTTGCAATGTCCGCGTCGCGGCTCGCTTAATTTCGTCGCCAGTTTTCTCTGTCTCTGACAGGCTTTTATTGTCAGTCGTCATGACGGAAATAAGCGAAAAGGAGAACGAGCCACAGCGGCAGGAGAGACCACCGGCCACTGCGCCCAGCCAGCCGGAGTCCAAGGTAAGACCACACCTGCGTTGCTTTTGTTTGTATTGGTGCTTATGAGGGCAGCTGTACCTAATCAAGTGTCCGGTAACGTGTACGTTATCAAGTGCCGGAAGAATTAGTTCATTCGTTCTCTGGTTAGTTGACTGACTGTAAATAACATATTTAAAAACTAAATAGCAAGTTGCCATTTGGATTTTTCCCTCCCTTGTATTTAACTAAATACTGCTCAATGAAATATGCTTGAATTAATTGGAAAGAGACTAAAAATTAGAATTTCACATGGTTTTAGTAATTTATAATGAAATATTAACAATCATGGTGACAAAGCAAAAAAAAAAAAAAAGTCAGTATTAGAGGGTAGTGTCACTACCATTGAGTCGATATATGAACTTTTCTAAAACGCAACTGTTATACCCTTTTAATTTTTTGAAAATAAAATGTTTAAAAAAGTGTATTTAATCCTGCTTACTATTTTTAAATCAATGACAAAATAAAAAATAGGCACTATCATAATCTTTAAGTTAAAAATAGTACAGTAAATGTTTTATAACATTTCTCTTTTTTTAAATTGTATTTTTTTTATTTTCTATTTTACAATTTTTATTTATTTATTTATTTTTTAATGTCACAATATGCTATTAAACTTCTTCTAACTAAATTATATATTCCTTTGGCCCACAAATGGCACTCATGCCAGATTTTGGACACCCCAGATTTAAGTTACATAGACAACCATGTTATGTCTATTATTATTTGCACAAACTTGCAGTCTGTTCGTGAGGCTAATTCAACTGTTACATAACTACACTTAAGCTGCCTTAATTCTCATTATCTGATCTCACGCATGTACAAGCACAGATCAAGTTGACTGCTGAGTGCCTATGCCGAACACTTTAAAAACCAGAAGCAATGTTTATAAAAAAAAAAGAAAAAAAAAAGAAATAATATTCATGAGCCGAACTGGCAAAAATTAATAGGATGCCTAAAGTGTCCGATTGTGTGCGGTACCTGGGCAACGAGGCCTACGACCTACAACAAGACATTGTTAAAAAAAGCCTTCCAACAAATCATAATGATCCTGGCGGGTTGACATTGTTGTTCTTGCGTTTGCCTCCAGACGACACAATGTGTGTAGGCTGACCGTTTGAATTTATGGGCCAATCCCAGACCAGATGTTTGCTGTGTCTGGCCTGGGCTCGTAATTCACAACAAGCGGGACGAGTGGACGTGCTCTCCGAAGCCTCTGCGTCCTGCTAACCCCACAAATTGTAAATGCAAAACCTTTCTTTTATTTTTTTAAATTGTTATTGTTGTAACTTCTCAGCCAAGCTAGCTGTACATTTGTGTACCTAAAGAATTATACAGGGGATCGGCTTCGGACAGTGTTCCATTCCTAATTTTTTAGTCAAGTTAGTAGGTGCAATAGTCAATCACTTAGCTATGCTCATGCTGTAGTAAAGTCAGAATTACAGTAAATAATTTGCATGAAAAACTCTCTTAGGCCATGAATTTAAAACAAACATTTAAAATGGCTGCACAAAATTGTTGTTGTTAGGACCAACATGGACCAAGGACCACCTGGATGTATACATTTGATCTTTTAATTCCTATATTTACTAGAGCTGTAACGATAATGGCAATATCATATTATTAAAACTGTCATATCGTCGTCATGTTCACGATATTGAAAAGCTACACATCTGTTAAAAAAAAAAAAAGTCAGGTTGATTTCCATTTGTGCAGTTCTAGCACCCTCTGGTGGCAATTTCTTTAGTGCAGTTTAATTTTCATTAGGGATGTTTTGGCCCTTCTACGTTTAAAATCACTAATTGTCAGATGAAGGGGACTGTAATATCCTTCAGTGCTTGTGAAGCGAGTCAACATATGGAGGAACTCAATGTGGGCTTGCATTAGGTGAGTAAGTGCCACAATATTAAGTGTTATTAGAGATTGGAGGTAGTTTATAGGTATTGCTGTTATGTACAAAAGCACAATATTGTGTGTATGTGTTTTTTTAGTATGAACTCATTTTTTTACAATATTGTGACCTTTTTTAAATATCGCCAACCTCCCCACAATATCTAGCTTCATATTGTGATAATATTGTATCGTGATATTTGGATATCGTTACATCCCTAATATTTACAGAAATTTCAAGTCATTTTGACATTTATGTAGAGCGGACACCACACATTTTCTACTGTGATCCTGGGCAATTTTTACCATTTTTGTAAAAAATCTGTGGACTGAGTAGCGAGCTGTGTAATTGTGACATTTAATGTCAAAATCAGTGGACCTAGAATAGAACCTTGTTGAACACCACCAGTAATGATCTACAGGGCTCTAAGGTTTATGACGGAGTTATGTGTTTGTGATCATGTTTAGTGTTTAAGAATGATTGGCCTTAGAAAAACATTTGAAATATTACGTCTTGAAAAAAATTCGCCTTTAAAAACTTATATAAAAACTACTACTACTAAATTCTTCCTACTACTTTAGGTCGTGACCTACTGTCATGAAATACCGCCCCTCCCAAAATTGACAGCATCCACCTTTATTCGGGCACTCTTTTGCAACAAGAGCCTTGCTTGTTCTTCAGCCTGTTTGAGAGGGTGAAAAAAAATGAGCACAGAGACTCGTCTTTGCCCGAGGCTTCTATAAATAGGCTGTTGTGAAGAATGCTGGGATAAATTAATGATTGAGTAGTGGGTGTGTGCGAGTAGAGGGGAGGCAAAAAAAAAACCCAAAAAAACCCAATGATTTCTCACCGCTCCCTTGCAAATAGCATGTACATACTGTAACTGTTGATGTAGTACAGTCGCCTCCCCGCAATTTGTGGGTAATACGGATTGGGCCAGCCCGCGAATAGCGAAAATCCACATATTACTTAGTCTAAGGATGTAAACGATCATGGCAATATCGTGATATTAAAAATGCCACAATATCGTCATTGTCGTGTTCATGTTATTTAAAAGCTACATATCTGTTAAAGTCAGGTTGATTTCCATTTTGTGCAGTTCCAGCACCCTCTGCTGGCTAGTTTTTTAGCGCAGTGTAATTTTCATTAGGGATGTTTTGGCCCTTCTATGTTTAAAATCTACACTAATTGTCAGATGAAGGGGATTTTAATGTGCTTCTGAAGCGAGTCAATATGTGGAGGAACTCAATGTGGGCTTGCGCTAGCGAGTAAGTGCCTGAATATTAAGTGTTATTAAAGATTGGCGGTAGTTTATATGTCTTGCTGTTATGTACAAAAGCACAATATTGCTTTTTTTTTTTTAAGTGAGCTAATTTTTTTACAATATTATGACCTTTTTGAAATATTGCCAACCTCCCCACAATATCGTGATAATTAAAGTATTGTGAGCTTCATATCATGATATCGTATCATGATATTTGGATATCGTTACATCCCTATTACTGATGCCAAAATATTTTTTTAAACACAAAAAAAATCTCCAAAAAAAAACAGTGACACACATTCAGAGTATGCTTTCCAAGAAAAAAGGGGAAATAAAGCAATAAAAAAATTAATAAAATAAAATGCCAAACTGTATTTATATATGTACAGATAAACATAGATTAATTTTGCGAGTATTGTATTAATTGATGAGTGTACATATATCCATCCATCCATTTTCTTGACCGCTTATTCCTCACAAGGGTCGCGGGGGGTGCTGGCGCCTATCTCAGCTGGCTCTGGGCAGCAGGCAGGGGACACCCTGGACTGGTTGCCAGTCAATCGCAGGAGTGTACATATAGTTGTTACATATCATGCTGCTACATTGACTGCCTTTAGTTTCACATTCACTGCTTTTTTTTTGTTGTAATTTTTTTAAACAACGTTGTCAATATAGTTCAAAAGTTTCTTTTTTTTTTTTTTTTTTTTTTTTCTATTTTTAATGCAAATGAAATATTCGGCTTGAAATATTGGTAATATCGGCCTCCTTGACTATTAAAGGGATAATTTACTTATTTAGCCATTTTTGGCAGTCAAACATTAATATTTTGCCTATAATAAATTTGATATTTTCATTATTTTTCATGTACAATTAGTACCTTTTTAAAACCACATTTTGCAACTTGCTGTCGACTGAAAATGACATCACAAGGGCTCAGGTAACCAATCACAGCTCAGCTTGTGAATGTCACATGACCAAACCTAGAAAAAAGGTGAGCTGTGATTGGTTACCTGAGCCCTTGTGATGTCATTTTCAGTCGACAACAAGTTGCAAAATGTGTTTTTAAAGGTACTAATTGTTCGTGAAAAATAATGAAAGTATCAAATTTAATTATAGACAAAATATTAAGTTTTTATTGCTATAATGCCATCATGCCAGGTGCTCTCTCGTAGGTTGATGCGGTGCAAAGTGATTAGTCCCGCCGAGGACCTGGGCGTTAAATCAAAGGTGACCTCATTAGTCGTGGGTTCCAACCAAGCCGCCAGGGCCTGGTTAGGCGGGCAAACGACCTTCGAATAATGCAAACCGCGGAGAACGCCGAAGCCTCTAAGCGTCGTGGCAGGGGCGCTTCTAAAATAGTTTCTCTTGCTTCGACAATTGAAATCCTCTCTGGCTTTTTTTTACAAAAAAATTAATGTGCTTTTTTTTAAAAATGTGTTATTCATGACACATTTTAAGTGTGAGAGGACATGTACTAATTAGGGTTTGCAATTCTTTAGCAAGGTAAAATAATGAAAGTGCAACTTTGTATGACGCACCCTGCATTTATGTTGCATGAATTAGCAGGTTTATGAATGTGATTGGGTGAAAGAGTCCGGGGGCGGGGCCTGTACCACCCAGTACAACGGAAAGGCAGTTAGCAAGCTCGTGTTTGGAGGCGAAGGCTTCAAATATATTGAAATTAATGTTGTTTAACTTTGACAGCATTAAAAAAATATCAATGACGTCCTTGATGAACCAACATCAACTTTGACATTGATCACTTTAGTGTCGACTACAAAAAATTAATCTAATGAACACCTCATTTCAAATGTCTGGTATGTTTAATGCACAACGCAAATGATTTTGTGGGTTTTCAAATCGATAACTAACTATTACTACTACTACTTCATTTGGTACAGATTCTGCCTCCATTTTTACAAAAGAAAAAAAACTTGGAAAAACATGCGATATAGTTGCTGAATATAGCTCTATCGATGTTATTACGATATTTAACATGTACCTAAAGAAATTACATTTTTATGTAATGAAAGAATTACATTTTTCATACGGCAAAATCAAACTCAATGTATTCTTAATTAATTGTAATTGCCTCTCTAACTATTGGATTGCAGTGCACATTGCACACTGCACTGTGTTCCAACTATGTTTTGCATTTGCATTATTAGGGTTGGAACACCCATGTAACTAGGGGCGTGGAAACCAAATAAAAAAAGAGGGCGAGGAGGTGACTCAAACTCCCAGCCCCCCCACCCCCCCACCCCCACTCCCCCAGTGTGCGCATTACTGAATTGTCTCAGTCAGTTCTCTCCTTGTGAGCTTTGAACTGAGTGTCTTCTCCCTTTTTTTTTGTCATGTTTAATAAATGTCAGGTGAACCTGACAGTCTGACTGGTCAAATTCAGATAAAGTTTTAAAATTCCATATCAAACTTATTGCATGTCTTTGCGATATGCATATAGCATAGGCCAATATCGCGATATCGATACTTTTTCGATATATGTGCAGCTCTACTGAGTACCACGTTTGATCACTTGCAGAAACACCGACAAGTTGCCTCGTGCTCGCACAAATAAGCTGACTGCAGCTGAAACGCGCGGCAGGCGGTGGGCCAAATGCAGCGCGAAGCCGCGTTCGCCTCTCAGGAGGCAGAAGACTTGTCACTGCTTTCTTGCTCTTTTTTGCTCTCTATCCTCCGAGGACCAGAGTCTTCAAATTCCAGCGCTGCACTTTGCGTAAACTCACTTGATGTGACATGTATAAAAGGGGCTGTTCTATTCTTATCGATATTTAATATTCAAATTGCACAGTCACGCTAGCATGAGCAAAGCACTTTTGGAACAGATGACCGGCATTTCATCCATCGAGGAATCGTTACGAATATCACGAGTTACCTGTAAATAAGGCTAACATTCAGGTATGTGGAACATTAAACATTAGGGGTGGGAATCTTTGGCTCATGGTTCGATTCCTATTTTTTGGGTCTGCGATTCGATTCAGAATCGATTTTTGATTCAAAATAATTTGATTGACAATGATTTCAGCTTCAAATTATAGATGTCGTCATGATCTACTCCAGTCTGACTCGCTAATGCTAATTAGCGTGCTACTCACGGCACTTTTATCACGCAAAAGAACGGCTATTCATACAAAACACGTCAGCAATGTATACAGGGAAGTATCTTAACATTACTCACCGGCATATACTCTTCCTACGCTGCAAAAAAATGACTTTTATTGGCATAATTTTATCGTGACTTTTTCCTTCTACTCTCTAATGTGGCTACAACTTAACAGTGTATCAGAACGCGTAGAACCACACTGCCCCTAAGTGGCCAAATCGGGTAAAACATGAACAGCACTCCCTATAGGTCGCTTGCACATGTCGTCACTTCCGCCTCGGATTTCTCGTAGTCGCCATGCTGGGTGGCCTCCATTTACGTAGCGATTCGGTCTAACACGTATCTATCACGTTTGTTTTCTGCGTCTAAAATGGTACATTGTTGCTGCATCGTTGGCTGTTCGAACAAAGCCAAGGGGGAAAATGGTCGGTCTTTTTTCCGAATTCCGAAAATAATTAGGAACCAGGGCCTGGAGACAGAGGAGTGCGGACTCCGGAGGGAAGTCGTTACTTTGGGCTCGTGTGTGCAGCGATCACTTTGTGAGCGGTAAGCTTGTTTACCTTTATTTAATGCATGAGGATTAATAACGTTTCGACCGCCCATATATGGGCAAGTTGCTTATGTTTTGGATTCATGAGCAAGCAAGTTCGGTAGTACAAGCTGGCTAGCGGACGTTAGCCGAAAGCTAACATCGAACATTTTCACCCAAGTAGTGCCAGTGCAAAGTGTTTACTGCTGAAATTGGATTGATTAGTCTTGGGCTTTTAATGCCGATAACATGTTTTTTGGTGGCAAAATGTAAACTTGGAAAAAAAAAGAGACAGAAGGGGCTGATGCAAGAAAACAGACCCCCGGTAGCCAACACATCATGCTAAAGAACTTATTCACGGCCACCCTACTGCGGTAAAATAACCAGTCTTTCCATATTATATTTGTTTATTTTAACAGGTCGCCCTGCGCCCGTTTTTCTGTCCAATCATCCCGACTGTGCTCCAACATTAAAGTTGGGTCCCAAGTTACATCTATGTCTCAGCCCAGTCGGTGCCAAGATATGAACGTGCACAGGAGAGACAAGCAAAGAAAAGACGACTCGAAGTGGCAGAGATTGTTGCAGTTATGCAGCCAGATGGCTCCAGTAACCTGTACCCTCAAGTACTGCTGACATCATTGACTCTGGTATGCCACTCAGAATTCATTACATGATATATTGTATGCATGAGTGAATGTATGTGTTTGTTTGTGTGTGTACACGCACCTTATATTTTAGAGACATTTGGAAGTGTTTATAGAAATAAGTATTTGCCTGTAGCAATGTTCATACATTAAAAAATGCAACAAAATGTGTACATTTCTTTTACACTGACAAAAAAACTATACTACTTTACTATATTAAACCTATTACTGGTACCGTATTTTTTTGTGATTTTTTCTTTATTTTTTTCTTTAGGGATCTCATGCCACACCGACTTGATTGCCAATGACATGATGGAAACGAAGGCGAGCATCAAAGCATTGGAGGAGGACAACATGCGACTGTTTGTTTGGAGCTAATAAAGGCAGCGATTATACAAATTCTATTGTTGGGTTTGTTTACAAAGCTATACATAATACAAATGACAGGATTTGACTCAATGTGCAATATGGTCCCTCTTAAAGTAATGGCATAAATCTCTATTATTTCTAGAAGCACAAAAAACGAAGTGAATAATGATTAGATGTAGTAATTTCAGGGATAAAATTGAACTGTTAATTAATGTATTTATTTTAGCACAGGTGCCTACCATCCTGATGACGGTATGATGTAATGTTGATGGGGTATGCAATGACTTTCATTAAGCTATGTACAGAGGAAAAAGTTGCTCTCTTTTAAATTTGTTTAATGTAAGACAAGTACCAGTACTGTGTTACAGTTTTCCCAATAATCCTTGTTTCACACTTGTCACAAAACCACTGTCCTTTTGGCAGTCTAGATTGGCACACTTCAAGTGATATCATTTGATTTTACAATCTGCTGCAGCACAAAAAACTACTTTATTCCGCATCTTTGAAGTACATGAGCAAGTGGTATGTGACAGCGGCTGAGCAGGAACACTGGAAGTCCACTGCTGATCTAGTAAATGCTCTCCCGAGCAGTTCAGGTAAGGAGGGGATTTTGGGGAAAAAAAACTCTGGCTTTTCCAACTGGCCAAAACGAGCGATCTGGGTGGACTCGCTCAATCACACTTTGTCCACACCACAAAGTCGCAGAAGTCCCGTCCAGTTAAACTCATCTGTGCCTGAATCTGAAAATATTACAAACATTGTAATGAAAATATGAAACATAGAATTAAATAAGAAACTACAAAAAGTAAAGCCATACATACCTGGTAATACTATTGGTGTTGTCGTGACAAGTGATGGGAATTGTTGCCATCTGGCACCAGACAGAAATTGGGTGTTGTGACAGCCTCCTTAACCGTGAGATCATAAGAAAAGCTGTCAGTATGCTCAGTAGTTACCATGAACACGTTTTATTGTACTGGAAACTGAAACTAAAAATACGTCCTCAGAGTGGTTAACCTTAACCATTTAGAATAAGTTGATTAAGTAACATGTAACTAGTGAAAGGGTAGCATTAAATTTAATTAAGCCACGGGGAGGCTGTGCATAGTTACTTTTTATTCTTATACTCTCTGCCATATTTGCCTGTTATAAAATTGTTATAAAAACCACATCAGGTAAACCTAGCTGTGCATGTAAACACAATGATAACAGGAAGCCTGAGAACAAATCAACATTTTTGTGTGCAGAATTACCAACACCATGTGGTTTACTTACGTGCAACAGCAACCGTTTCTTCTGATGCGATGTTAAAGTTTACACTCTGTATCCACCCGCTTACAAAATAATTGTAAGCCTCCAGGGATTTGTTGGCGTGTTATGGAGCATGTTTTCAACACGAGGTAGGGAAAGATGTCCAGAGATGTCACATTTGGCCAGCAAGCTTTCTCCGTCAAAAAAAAAAATCACCCTTGGTCAGGACGTAATTAGGATCAATCCCGCTACACAGAGACACCTTCTGCCTGTATCGTTGTTTTTGATCTTCCGGTAAATCGTGAAAATACTGCGAAAATTACATCAGGTTGATAAGCTCTACCGTGTAACTCGCGAGTGTACCTTGTGAACCGGCGGACACCCAATATGGCGCCCGAAGGAAAAACTCCCATGATGCATTACGATGTGCAAGCGACCTATAAAGACACACACAACAGGACAGACAGTATGAAATCGATTTTTGGGGCATTTAAAATCGATTCTGAATCAGACTAAATGAGAATCGTGATTCTTATGAGAACAGATTGTTTTTTTGTTGTTGTCTTTTTTTTTGGCACACCCCTAAGCATTTTTTTCCATCCATCCATCCATCCATTTTCTTAACCGCTTACTCCTCGCAAGGGTTGTGGGGGTGCTGGAGCCTATCTCAGCTGGCTTCGGGGAGTAGGTGGGGTACACCCAAAACTGGTTGCCAACCATTTGCAGGGCACATTTTTATTTATTCATTTATTTATTTATTTATTTAATTTTACCAAAATGTAAAACTGTTTCCAGGTGGTTCCCCGTTTGTCTGTGTTATACTGCCGCCGGTGGTCAAGTTACACACCTGCAGGAGCACCACCATGTCCATTGAATTGAATGTGTTTCTGTTTGGGTTTCATACGTTTTTACAATCATGGCATGTTTTTATGTCATATCGAATTATAGTGCTATTTTTCTTTTCTGATCATGCGATTGGCTGAAAAACTGTAAGGGAGGGGAAGTTAAGTTAATGATCCCCACTGTGACATCACAGTGGGGTAGAAGCGCTTGTGCACAGGCACATTTTCTGAAATAGTCACATGACTTCAGATTTACTTGGTTGTTTAGTTTCACACTCTAGGAACCCAACTGTTTATATCCAAGACATTCAAAAGTGAGATTCTTATCATGTCGCCAGTCACGAGTCAATGATTTATGTTTTTATAAGAACAACTATTGAATTGGGATGAGATTAAATCTGTAATACGGCGACATCAATTATTAAATGCGCCTCGGAGACGTTCATTGAAGAAAGCATGTGCTCGTCTCAGAGTTGGAAGTGTTTTGTTTTTCTATGCAAAGGCAGCGGCAAAAAGTGGGTCAACAGAGGCAGCTCTTCGTCACTCGCGCTAATTGGCATCTGCGCTCCGAGAGGAAGGAGAAGAAGAGCATCTAGCTGTTTAGATATTGATTGGGCCTTTTCCATGATGTTATGCAATGCTCAACATTGCAATCAGCAGCGCAAAAATATCCAAAGTTGTCATCTTTGGTTTAGTACAAAAACAATTTGCTTAATGAGCCCCATGCTGCTTCACCAGCTGAATAAGTGTTCACCTCATCAATTCCCGTTTTATCGGGGCCGTGACAAGATGAAAAGCGGCACAACAGGCCGCGTCCGGTGCCAAGGCGGGCGGGGTCCGCTCAATGAAACCAATCAAATGTGAATTTTTTTAAAAGGCCGACTATCGATTGGCGGCCGCTCGCAAGGGATGGCAAATTTGTGAAGTCAGGATGTCGGCGGTGGGGTGGGCAGGTTGAAGGGTGATGGAGATGAAAGAAGCCCGAGCGAAGAGAAAACAAAAAGTCCCTAATGCCGTTGATCCGTCCTGTCCTTGCTCTGTTCTTTCTTTCAAACGCACTCGAGCTTGATTCTATCTCGTAATGTCGTCCGTCGTCAGACTCGTCACGTTCGCCGCAGCATGCGGTCAGGTAAGAATGCGTTGGTGAAGCAGCATGTGGCTCATTTGTCAGGGTTTTTTCTAAGGTCTGGGTTTTGCAGTACTTTAATAATTGAATTGCCCACGGCCACGTAAAATGCGTTCGACGTTAAGACCACGGCGGAACATTCCGGTTCACTCTGTAACCCATCTAGCATGGAGGACCAAAACTGCCAAAATTCAAAATAAATGACTAAATAAATAAATAAATGACTAAAAATGGCTATAAAAAATATTTTTCGAAAATTATATAAAAATATATATATAAAAAAATGGAAATAAAAAGAGCAAAAAAAATATACATATATTTGTATTTAATTTTTTTTAGATATATATCTGTTTTTATTTATTTCGACTTAGCAGTACAGCCCAAAACTGCCAAATTTCAAAATAAATAAATAAATGGCTAAAAGTGAAAATAAAAACGGATATAAAAAATATAATTCAAAAATTAAATACAAATGTATTTATATATATATATATATATATATATTGCTCTTTTGATTTCCATTTATACATTTTTTTTAATATAAATTTTAAATTATATTTTTTTATATCCATTTTTATTTTCACTTTTAGTCCTTTATTTTTTATTTAGTTATTTATTTATTTTGAAATTTCGCAGTTTTGGTCCTCCGTTATCTAAGCGGCAAAGTAGTCAGGTCTGAATTGCAGTCATTATCAACAGTTGTACACTAAAACCTAGCATTCTAGCATTAGCATTTCATTTTTTTTTAATTAATCAGCAGTGTACTTCCTGTTTTCATTTCCTCGGCAACCCAAACTAGTCGGGCCTGAATTGTGGGACTTGTTGATAGTTACGCACCTTATTTTGCATTCTAGCAGTAGCATGACATACAGTATTGTTTGATCCGCAATGTACTACATTTTTTTGATATCTTCCGCAACCCATCTTGGCAGCAAACTATTTTATTTTCCTCTGCCACCTATCTAGGCGTCATACTAACTGGACCTTGAGTGTGGTTGTGAACCATACTTTGATTTCTAGTAATTGCATTACATTCGCTAGAACTTCTCAGGAACATGCACTTCCTGTTTTGATGTCCTCTGCAACCCCTTTAGGCAGCATATTGGCCCTTCTTTACTCGTTGGCTAACATACACGCGTTGACGTTCCTTTCAGCTGCAGCGTCTGAAACGCTCACTGTCCTTCAAGTCGGTGATGCGCAGCAAGAGCGTGGACAACTTCTTCCAGCGCAGCAACGGCGACTCGCGGACCCCCTGCACGCTCATCATCGCCCCCTCGCCTTCGCCTTCGCCGCCCGCCTTGACCGAGTCGCCTCTGGCCTACGAGCGCTCGCCCACTCTCTCGCTGGCAGTCAGCCCCGACCCGTCGCTGTCAGAGTTGCCGCACTCGCCCTCCTCCATCAGTCCCTCGCCGTCCCTGAGCGCCAAGGTTCAGCCCAAGTCTCCGACGCCGGCGGCGGCGCCTCTCAAGACTCACTGTTTCCACGAGCACGTTTTCCGCAGACCGACCAGCTGCGAGCGATGCAAACATATGATCCAAGGTACGTCGTTTTGTGCTTCCCATTTAGGCAGCCAATTATCATGCCTGATTTGCGCTACTTGTGAATGGTTCCACCGCCCAAATTCGCTTTCAAACATTACATGTTTTTTTGAACACAGACTTCCTGTTTTGATTTTCTATGCCACCCGTTTTGGCAGGAAACTAGTCCGGCCTGTCCTATGATATGTAGCAACTTTGTAATACCATAATTTTGTTAATGAATCTTAGATCCATCAAATTTCACTTGAATGAGAAAATTCCTAACAATACATCTGTTAATGTATCATACCCGTCTCTACCCTCGAGCGCTTAAAGTGCTGGTTTTAAAAGCCAATTCAATCAAACCTTTTACCTCGTAGGAAATTTATTTGTCCTCTCCTTCCAGACACAAACAAAGTTGATTTGTGCTTTGTTGTCAGACACTTTGTCTTGAAAAGCAGCACTGATTAATTTTACTCCAGTGCCATCTTCTGCATTCTTTCAGGCCCAGCACGTCAGTCTACCCGTGTGATTTTTTTTTTTTTTTTTTTTCTGTCAAAGTAATTAAGTAAGCGATGTGGATGTCCACGCAGGCAACTCCAAGCAAGGCCTGCGCTGCAAAGCCTGCAAACTAGCAGCTCATTTGTGGTGCTCGTCGGAGCTGTCCCAGCAGCCCTGCAATGGCAAGGTAAGGAAGCGGATGCGATTTGAACACATCAACAACATCCACGAGTGTCGGACCTGAATTGCAGTTCAACGCCAATCCTACTTACTTGCGTTCAGTATTAAATATTATTGGAAGCACTAGGGGAGGTACACGTCCTGCTTAGACCTTTTCTCTTCAACCCACTTAGCCAGCTAACTAGTCGGGTCTGAATTGCGACACCTGACAATGATTTCACCCCAAATGTCACATTGTAGCATTATTACGGGCGCCAATGTAAGAAAACTGAGATTCTCTTTTGAGTTCATCTGCAACCTGCTTAGTCAGCATATTAATTGGGCCTGAACTGCAGTACTTGTCATTGATTCCCCATCAAACGGCACATTCTGGCATTAGCATGTCATTGGCGCGACTGTGAAAAAAACTGAGCTCCTCTTTTGGTTTCCACTGCAACCCATTTACTCAGCAAAATAATAGGGTCTGAAGTGCAACGAACCAAAGTTTGCATTCTAGCATTAACGTTGCATGTTTCTGGAACTGGTAGAGAACATGGATATGTGTTTTTGGCGTCCTCTGCAACCCATCTAACCAGAAAACTAGTCGGGTCTGGATTTTTAATTCTTATTTCCACCCCACACTTTGCATTGTAGCATTAGCACTGCATGTTGTTGGAGTCCTGTTTTGAGTTCCAATCCAACCCGTTTAGCCAGCATACTGAATTGCTGTGCTTGTGAATGGTTCACCACAAAATTTGCATTTGAACATTAGCCTGACACATTGTTGGGGGACAGCTCAAGAATATTTGGGTTCCTCCACAACCCGTCGAGGGAGCAAATAAACCCAAAGGTGTGTTCTCCTTCCTGAGTTGCTCTCGTGTCGTAGTAACAGAAATCCGCCTCACAGTGGATGCACATTCTCGCACGGTTAATCGTGGCAGCATGCGCAGTGACTCACGAAATGCTACAACTGCATCTGGATGCTGTAATGCTTTCCCCAGCAGTTGGCCTTTGAGTCTCGTTAATGGGCTTAGCATGAAAGCCGCCGTCCTGTACAAAGAGGATCAAGTCCGCTTTCAGTGCAAAATATAAGCTGGCCCGCAAAGACGATTAATTAAGACACTGACCGACGTGTGAAAGGTTAGTAAAGGTGGAGAATGAAGCATGGAAACTCTTCACTTCAAATTGTTTTCTCTCGCTCCTTTCCCATCTTCTCACGACGCTACTTTTCCCTCCGCGGCTGCTAAATCAATATCTGCCCCCGACCAGCTGGCCCGGCTTAATTTGGTGTGAAATTCGGCGCCTTTTGAGGGCACGGAAGCCAGCCATCGTCGCTGTCCTTTTGGATGGCTGCGCACTCATCAAAAAGCGGGGGATTTAGACGTTTCGGAAAGCCGCCACACATCATCGCGCGGTGAGCAACCACACTCGCAAATGTGCTGACGTCGTCATGAGCGCGAGCTGCTTCAGCCTGAAATGTACGTATCAAAAATTTATTCCGTGCAGGGGGATTTTGACCTTACATTTCACACATGCGTTCTTTTTTTTTTTTGCATCGGCAGCAGTGACACGCTTATTACAGAAACGAAACTCGCTTGCAGAAGCAGGAAAACAGAGCTGAGATTTTACAAAATTGCATTTTCACTGGTTTTCAGTGGGACGTTGTAATCGTGATGGACTTTAACTTATTCACTTGCAGCCATTTTCACTGAAGCAACCCCCTTCGCTTTACTGGATTTTGACTGATTTGGCAAGGTCCTCAGAATATTGTATTCGATTGCAAAAAAAAAAAAGAAAAACATGGAACCTACCAAAAGCAAGATTAGAGTCTCTTATTTCAAAAATTACATTTGTATCTGTTTCCGTTGTGCAACAATTAGCATTAGAATATAGTTACTTTCATCTCTATTTACATTCCTGGTGAAACCAATGGCAAAAAGTGCTTGTTGCAAAATGGCCCTGGCTGATCTCTTATACTCTGCTTCTACCTGCTGGTCGTTTTTTTTTTGTAATAACTACCATTGCTTTAAGCCACATCTTCAGGTCAAGCTGCATCAAAGCCTTCTGCATGCTCTTGCATAAAAACAAACGTATAAATACGTTTTTGTGAGTGAAGGACAAAGTATTAAAAAACATATTTACATGTTTTTGCGTTTGAATGAGTTAGGAGTTAAAATCGTATGTTTAGTTGTTGGATGAACAAGAAAATTCAGTGGCGCCTTGAGATAGGTTTGTATCTCAAATCATGGTTCCCCATTGAAATGAATGCAATACGTTACAGCCTCGCAGAGAAACTTTTTGTCGTTTGTTTTTTAATGAAATAAATGACATTCTATAATACTTTACTTAAAAAATAAATAAATAAATAAATAAACATGATGTGTCTAAGAATGTAAAAAAATGAAATGTTTGTTTTCACATTTTTTTTTTGCTTCAATTCAGTGAGTATTGTGCTGCTCCTTTTTGGTGTTGGTGCCTTTAGCCACTTGGAGACGGTTGAACTTGAAATATCTATCACTTAAAGAGAATGAAACATTGATGCTATTGATTAGCCTGTCTATGATGTTTTGCATGTTTGTTAACATTAAGCTAAGCAGGCTTCTAATAAAGCAAGGCTCTGTGGTTGTTTTCTTGAAAAACTCATCAGGCCACTTTGTATTTCAAGGCACCACTGTTTCATAGTTTTACACCACTTTTGGGAAGGTGGCCATTTTATAAGAGTGGCCATCTTTTGAGGGTTTAAAATAGACCAGGACATAAATGCTGACAGCACCCGGGTGCATGCTCACGTTCAGTAACGCAGTGCGCACGTCATTGTTTTTTAATATAAGCCTCCAATAAAGCCGCTCTGTGTTATTGCTGCCGTGGCATCAGCGTTAATTTAATGTAAAGAACAACAACAGCTTCATTAGAGAGGCCTGCTGAGCCCAGCATGGCCTCAAGTAATTGCCTGCGGGGACACAGAAAAGACATTACAAAACATTTCCATCAAATCACTTCCAATGACTTGGGAGTAGACGACAGCAAACCTTTGCTTTCTAGTACAGTATTAGGCATTACATGTTGTTCCTACCGAACGGGTACGTCACAATTACCCGCCCCCAAATGTTGACGTTTGACTGTCCGTGACTATTATTAGAAAACAAGGTGAGAAAACGGGCCTTTGTAATGTCTCGGAGCGTTCTAAATATATTCCTCGTGCTTAATAAAGCTCCCACTGATCCTCGTTAGCGCTTGATCGTCTTGTCAGTGGCTCGCGCGGTCATTTTTATTCACGCTTGATCACGTCATGAGAGTATTGTAGATGCGAACGAGTCCTTTGGATGCGTCTGTGCTGATGTTGACGAGAAGGTTTTGGGGGCCATCTGGCCAACCGATGACACTTCTGGCATCTTTGCTAATGACTCGCGTCTTATTGTTGTTGTTATCCTCCTCGGGACACTTTTGGTTTTGTGCTGTTTTTGCTTTGTTTTGTTTGTCAGTGCGATGACGCTCACCTTCGACTGTGACCTTGCCAATCCCTAAGGGACGACAGCCCGACTATTTATGGCTCGGGGACTTCTACTCTGTGACTTTGCTGCTAGTTCGTCTGGCGTCGTGGTGGTGGTAGAATGGAGGCCAAATATCCCACATTTGATATTGCTTGTCATTTCGTTAAATGGCAACCAATTTAGCAGTCAAATACTGATTGCCCAATGAACAGCGATAGAAACGTTAGGCCTGAATTGCAGAACGTATGAATGGTTCAAACGTTACTTTCTAGGTTTAGCATCACATGTTTTTGGAGCCACTATGGAAGATTTATTTCATGTTTTGATTCCTCCTGACAACCCCAACAAGGCAGCAAACCAGTCGGGTATGAATTGTTAAATAGCTGTACACCAATTTTTTTGTTCTAGCATGAGCATTTGGCATATTTACACAATGTTTTTGTTCCCTCTGCTAGCCTGTTTAGGCAGAAAACTAGTCTGGCCTGAAATCCAATCTTAGCTCACACAAAATTGTGCTTCCTAATATATAGTATTTCATTTGTTGGCGTCACTATAGATTATGTAGTTCCAGTTTCAAGTTCCTCTGCAACCCATTTAGGCGGTAAACAAGTTGGTTCTGAATTACAGTACCAACTTAATGTTTCTGCACCATACCTGACTTTGTAGCAATAGCATGACATGTTGTTGGAACTGTTACGAAACTTATACTTCATTTTTTTTTTTCCCTGCAACCCATTTAGGGGGTAAACGAGTAGGTTCTGAATTACAGTACTTAATGGTTCTGCACCATACCTGACTTTGTAGCATTAGCATGACATGTTGGTGGAACTGCTACGAAACTTATACTTCATTTTTTGATTCCCTCTGCAGCCCATTTAGGCGGTAAACGAGTAGGTCTGAATTGCAGTACTTAAATGGTTCTACAGAAATCTTCACTTTCTAGGTTTAACACTACATGTAGTTGAAGTCGCTACAGATTCAGAATGTTGGCATACTGGTTTTTTTTTCCCCCCTCCACTCCAAACCCATCTTGGCAGCAAACTAGTTGTGCCTAAATTGCAATATCCAATGTAGTATTTACTAGTAGGTCCACGGTAGGCTTAACATTGTAGTATCACCATTGCATTCGGTTGATATAGACATTTACTTTGTGTTTTGAGTTCCTCTGCAGCCCATTTAGGTAGCAGAAGTGGCTGCGTGCATTCTTTCAACATTTCATCTAGCCGCTTTCTAATCTATGCACACAAATGTGCCATTGTCACTTTTTTTTCTTAGCTTCTTTTCACTCTCGCATCACTTGAGCCTGCGCTGCCTTTCCCCTTACCTGTCACCTCTCGTCTTCCCCCCACACGCCGCCTCCTCTCTTCAGACGGGAGCTTTCAAGCGAAACTTCAGCTCGCCACTACTAACCAATGAGTCGCTGGGCGTCGTCAGGAAGACTCCTGATGTGCAAGGTGAGTGAGTGAAAGTGTTTGTGCGGCGGAATGGTCGCTGCTGTTTGTTTATCAGATGTTCGGTTTTGTGATCCCGTAGAGGCGGAGCACGCGGCGGTGGACCCCGTGTACGAAGCGCTCCGCTACGGGACGTCGCTGGCTCAGATGAGTCGTTGCAGCTTCGGCAGCATCTCCGAATCGCCCTGCTACGAGGTAGGCCGTCTCTCTCGGCTGGATCGGTTGAGGATTCGCACCGAAAACCAAACAGAAAATGATTGTTCTTCTTCAGGATGAGAGGCTTCCAGACAAGATGGAGAATCAGCCAATCGCCGAGGAGGAGCCCATTCCAGGAAGTATGCTCACTTGTTGTTTCAAACCTCTCTGTCGTCAACTTTTTCTCTTCCTCAACGTGTGCGTGTGTGTGTCCAGTGCTTACGCCCCCTGAAAGCGAGAAGGCAGATTCTGAAGAGCGAGTCAGCCTAAAGGTGCACATTAACACTTTCTCTTCTACTTCTTCTTCCTTATCTTTTTTATTCTCTTATTGTCTCTACTAGAGGTTGACTGATTGTTTTTTTTGTTTTTTTGTTGTTTTTTTTCCCCCAATGCCGATTACTAGGGGTGTGCCAAAAAATCGATTCATAAAAGAATCGAGATTCTCATTTATTAATCGAATCGAATCAATATTTAATATCCAAAAATCTATTTTATTTAAATTAGAAATGAAGAAGAAGGGGAAAAGGCAGTTGTAGCCCACATGCTGTTTTTGTGGAAAAAGTCACTTACAGTGCAAAATTAATAAATGTTTAAACAAAAAGAAGACACTTTAATGTCTCGATTTGTCATTTTGTCTTGCAAAGCAGACTGGAGTACATCATGACAATGTGCATATCTGTAAATTGAAGCAGAAATCATTTGTCAATCAAATCATTTTTAATCGAAAATCGTTTGAATCGAGAATCGAAAATTGATTCTGAATCTAATCGTAGACCCAAAAATCGTAATCGAATCGAATCGTGAGACAGTCAAAGATTCCCAGCCCCTACCGTTTACGATAGTGATTAGTAGTCAAGGAGGCCGATAACCAATATTTGGAGCCGATATTCGAAGAAAGATGTCACAATTTTGGATAATACAAAATCCAGCACTAAACTTTGTTTAAAAGCAATACTTGATTCATTTTAGCAGTGAAAAGTTAATATTTTCTCCAGAATGAATTTGATAACTTCCTTATTGTTCATGTAGAATTAATACCTTTTATAAACATTTTTTTTTTCAATTGCTGTCAGAGAGAATATTACAAGGCCGCTTCTGTCAAAATTTGATGGATGACATTCTTAATTAGATTAGGGGGGTCATGTATGGGTCATGACCCCTCCCTAATGAAGATTAATGACCCTTTAATGACTTCCAGATGTCATATAATGAGGGTTAATGACCTTTAATGACTTCCAGATGTCATTTAATGAGGGTTAATGACCCTTAATGACTTCCTGATGTCATTTAATGAAGATTAATGACCCCTAATGACTTCCTGATGTCATTTAATGAAGATTAATGACCCTTAATGACTTCCTGATGTCATTTAATGAAGATTAATGACCCTTTAATGACTTCCAGATGTCATATAATGAGGGTTAATGACCTTTAATGACTTCCAGATGTCATTTAATGAGGGGTAATGACCTTTAATGACTTCCGGATGTCGTTTAATGAGGATGAATGACCTTTAATGACTTCCGGATGTCGTATAATGAAGATGAATGACTTTTAATGACTTCCGGATGTCGTTTAATGAAGATGAATGACCTTTAATGACTTCCAGGTGTTATATAATGAAGATGAATGACCCTTAATGACTTCCTGATGTCATTTAATGAAGATTAATGACCCCTTAATGAAGATGGATGATGTGTAGGTGGTGTTCCTACCTGTTTTTGCAGATATCATGGCTGACCCGGCTTCAAATGCTAATTGTTTGGTGAACTTCCGGATCCGGTGCACGCCCCCTAGATTGAGTGAATAATGAATAATAATGAGATTGAATGACGTGATCGGAGGGAGTGGTTTAGTATGGGTAAAACCGCCGGGGGAAAAGTACTAGCCATTTCTATTATGGTGAAGGGGGAAAAGTATGCGCAAACACGGCTCAAAGATTGTATTTTTAGAGGTTGTAAAACAAGAAGTATAAGGTAAGGTTAAACTGTGATACGGTGGTTGGTATTATGAAATTAAAAAATATGAAGTTATACATTATATGTAAAAATGTTGTAAGAGTCGTTCGTGACTGCTGGGGTTGAATCTGAAAATAAACGGATAAAACTATATAATTTCCCCTTACTGATATAGTTACTATCTGACATTTTTGTTCAATATTTCTGTGAGTAGGGGGAAGCATATGCAGTCAAAGATTCATGGGGAGGTCAAATGTATGTCTGTGCTTGTGTGCGCGTACGCGCATGTATGGCTGCATGAGGGTCAAAGAAGTGTGAGGACAGACGGGCGGCTGAAGAAGTGTGAGGTTAGACGGTGGCTATAATGTTGTTAGTTTGAAAGACAACGCTTCCTAAAATATATTTCAAAAACAAGCATGTACTCTGACGGTTACATTTATATCAGTATCAATTTTACAAAAGGAAAATGGTGAGCAGGTCATTAGCGGTATCAGTATCCTTACCCCTGTTAGAACAGAGGGGTACTGGTCATAAAATTAAATTAGGCTGAAGAAGAACGGACACGCAGCTAATTGTGAGGGTCATTTCTGAGAGTCTAATAGAAATTTATGGATTTTAAATTGCGTTTTGCACACCCTCCTCTATGTATAAATATGAGGCCTTCGCAATGCCACACTCACTTCTCTGAAAAATTCTCAAGAGGTATCGGCTCTGAGCTTCCAAGATGAATCCAGGTAATTAACTCTTGATATTATCTATATATGTATATATACTCATACAAATGTGGCACTTATATTCACTTCTATTAATGTTTTTGCTATGAAATAAAAAAACCCTACATCTTAATGAAGCTTCTGGAAAAGCAAGCATCTTAGTGAGTGATTTATTTATTTAATGGAATGATGCATGACTTTATTTTTATACTTATAGCGTTTATTTTATTTTTAAGTTATGAGAGATTTTGGAATAAGTCTGTATTAATATGTATTTTTTGTTTTACTTTTATTTTAATTTTATAGAGTTAGGAGAGTTTTTTTATTTTTTTTATTTTTTTTTTTGAATGAGTGAATGAGTTCGTATTTCTTATTTTAAATTTGAATTTTTACAGAATTAGAAGCGTTGTTGGACGAAATTCAACTGTATTATTATTCAGCGTCACAAGGTGGCGATGTTGTAACAGGAATCCGGCGTAAGTATTTCTTTTTTTGAAACGTTTAGAGCTTTTTCTTGCTTTAAAATTAACTGTTAGTAATGGATATTTACAGAATTGAATGAGGATGTGAACGAGAGGGTTAGACAGCCGGAGATTTTCGTAATTACGAGTGATGAGGAAGAATTGGATGACGAATTACCTGCAGGAGTGAACGGTAAATTTCCTTTTTTTTTAAAAATAAAATAAAACCTATGTATTACTATTTTTTAAATGAACCGGTAATGTTGTATGATTATAGGTGGTGATATACTGAGCGAGACGGTCCCAGAGACTGCTCAACCTGAGGTCATAATAATATCTGACGAAGAAGAAGAAGAAGGAGAAGAAGAAGAAGAGATATTAAGGCGTGAAAACGTGAGGGCCGAAGAGGAAGGTGAATTCGTCGGGTTTCCACCGATTGAAAGCGAATCTGAAATGGAAAACTCTGAGGGGGGTGACATGGATTTAGATAATGTAGGTCAAGGTTTGGCTGAAATTGTAAATGCCTTAAACGATGAGATCTCTATGCAAATCGAGCCTTTTCAAATGCCTGATGAAATCGGCGGCGATGATGGCGATCCGTTTGTGGCTATAAGACACATTGAGGATTTTATTGATTTCTTTAATCCTTTAGAGAGGGCTCTTGCACGTCTTAACCAGTCATCTTCAAACGACGAAGCCGTTGAGGACATACTTGAACCAGACATACATAGAAATGACCAACAGCAATCCTCTGTATCATTTTCACAACATTCCCAGCCACACCCACGCAATCAAATGCAATATGCAGAAGGTAGCAGCAGTACACATTGCCAGCAGACACTTGTGTCAAATACACAAAACTTTCAATACCAACCATACACGCACAATCAAACGCAACAGACAGAAGCTGGTGGTAGTAGTACACCAGCTAGACAAGACCTCCAACAACAGTCTCGGGTACATCGACACATTCAAGCAGAACATCCCCCAGCACCAACCCCCAGTACACAATCCACCTTGCAACAATCTTCAGACACAAACAGACAGGTGGGGGGACAAGTTAGGCGTCCGAATTTTAACAACTTGGAGATAAGACGACGTCTAAATACAACGAGACCCGAAGACCCCCTTGATTTTGCAGCCTTCTACACAAACATTGGCAATAATTTGAATGAAGCTGTGCAGGAGGTAATCAGATCGACTAGTCGCGGTGATATAGTCCAAGCAGAAATAGTGGGTGAAAATGTGAGGGAGCACTGTTACCTAGATGCTGTTAATGACCCGAATGACGTAACTGACGCAGTCCATAATTTGCTAGATCGCATCGCACAATCTAATACAGAGGTACTGGCCGACAATAGTCTAGAACTTGTTGTACAGATTGTATTTGATGTTAATGGCGGAGGAGGTGCCAAACGCAAACTAATTTTGACTACAAATGATGAAATGGTTCAAAAGAAGAAGAGATGTTTGTACATAACGTATGACAAAAATGATAAATTATGCTTTGCTAGATCGTTAGCATACCTGCTTGACGGATCGTTGACTGTTGATCAGGCTACACAGAGGGCTCGTTATTTACAGCAAAGCGTGGGGTTGACTTGTGAGACTGCCGTTAGTCTGAGGGACGTACACAAATTTGAAACGCTTGTGAAACGCAAAATCGTTATAGCTTATAGAGCGGATTGCGAACGCCCCCTGTCTTTTTTTGAGACGCAATACCCCAAATCAGAGGACTCAGTGTTCTTACTGCTATTAGACGGACACTATTATGGAATAAAATCGGTTAAGGAGTTCATAGGGAAATCCTACTTTTGCAGTCAATGTTACAAAGGGCATAAAAACCAAGAACAACATAGTTGTGAGGGGCATTGTCACATCTGTCTCGACCCTACCTGCAAACAACAACCGTTCAAAGCCATTCATTGTAACGATTGTAACAAAATATGTCAGAACGAGAGTTGCTTCGTTAAACACAAAGAACGCAGACAGACCTCAAAATCCGAGACTAGCAACTGTGAGAAATACAAAAAATGTAGCGAATGCAGTGTGGAATATTACGTCAAATCACAGGGGGAGAATGTTAAACATAAATGCCCTCAAGCCAAATGCACAGTATGTGGAGAGGTTCTACCTAAGGGCGGTGATGAGGCGAGAGGAAACCCTCATCTGTGTTACATGCAGCCTCTAAAACCGGAAGCGCCTTGTAAACAAATAATTTACTACGATTTTGAAACATTCGTAGGTGCTGACGGTAAACACAAACCCTACCTAGTGTGTACCAAATCGACAAAGGGGGTGGAAAAACATTGGTTGGGTCTTGATTGCGTCAAACAATTTCTTGATTATGTCAGGAACCCTCGTTTTGAACAGTCTAAACTAATCGCTCACAACGCCAAAGGTTTTGACGCTTACATCATTCTAAACAAAATGGTAGACATGGGGGTTAATGTCAGCGTCATTATGCAAGGGAGCAAAGTCATTTGTTTCTCAGATACGGACTACAAACTGGGGTACATCGACTCCTTGTCCTTCCTCACGATGCCCCTCAGCTCCTTGCCTAAAGCTCTAGGTTTCATCGATCAAACTAAAGGGTATTTCCCCCATGGCTTTAGCTCTCTAGACCATTTAAATTACATCGGTCCCTACCCTGATCCAAAATATTATGGGGTAGAGCGTATGTCGACGGTCCATCGTACAAAGTTTTTTGAATGGTACGAGGTAGCGTGTAAGGGAACCTTCAATTTTGCTCAGGAAGCTCTAATGTACTGCAGAAATGATGTGAATATTTTGGCGACAGCTTGCGAGAAATTTAGAGAGGAGTTTCTTAATGCGACTGGTACAGACCCGTTCAATTCTGTAACTATCGCCTCCTCCTGCATGAAGGTGTTCCGGAACAATTTCCTAACACCTAAAACATTGGCTATTACGCCGACCGATAATTACATACAACAATCCAAATCATTCTCACGCGACTCGATCCAATACCTAATGTGGGTGGCGCACAGCCAAAAAATACCTATTATTCACGCCTTAAACAAGGGGGAGGTCAAGATCGGGCAGTACTATGTAGACGGGTACGCTTTGATAGACGGCGTAAAATATGTATGGGAATATCTCGGATGTTTCTATCACGGATGCCGTGAATGTTACGATCCTACTCAAAAGTGTCCTATGAGTAAACGACCGTTTCAAGAAAAGTTTGACAGGGTTAAAAAGAAAATACAGGATCTAAAAGTCAAGCACGGTGTACAGCTTGTGTTGATGTGGGAGCATGAGTGGCTGCGGTTAAAAAAGTCAAATCCGGATATAAGAGAGTTCTTGCGCAATTCAAAATTCCCTGAGCCTCTTATACCACGTAAAGCTCTTTTTGGAGGGAGAACGAATGCCTTCGTGTTACATTATACGGCTGCCCCCGGTGAACGTGTAATGTACGTCGATGTTACATCGCTTTATCCTTTTGTCAACAGCATATGTGCCTATCCGTTAGGACATCCTACCATCATTCACGACAATTTCGATGACCCCCAAAAGTATTTCGGGTTCATCAGAGCTAAAGTCAACCCTCCACGAGGCCTCTATTTCCCCCTGCTGCCCTACAAAACGGCAAGAGGTAAACTGGTGTTTACACTTTGTCGCACGTGCGCAGAACTTAACAATCAAGAAAGTTCGTGTTCGCATAACGATGACGAGAGAGCCTTAACCGGTGTTTGGGTTACGCCTGAATTCAACAAGGCTCTCGAGCTGGGCTACACCGTATCACAAATTACGGAGGTGTGGCATTTTGACTCGTCGAGTAGCGACGTCTTCAAAGCATACATCGATACATTCCTTAAAGGGAAGCAAGAGGCCTCGGGGTATCCTTCCTACGTCGTTGATCAGGCAGGTAGGGAAAAGTACATCGAAAACTATGAGACTCACCAAGGTATTAGACTAGACCCCTCAAAAATAAATGTGAATGCGGGTAAGAGGCAGGTGTCTAAATTATGCCTCAACAACTTTTGGGGCAAATTGGGACAGCGTGATAATTTGGATAAAACAGAGATTGTAAGCAGCACAGAACGCTTCTTTGAATTGTTATTTTCGGGGTTGTACGAGATCAAAGCCTTTCACTTCCTCAACGATCAAAGGTCGATCGTGCAGTACAGCTACCACCGACGTTGCAACGTCCCCCCCTCCAAAACCGCTAACATCTTTGCAGCATGCATGACCACGGCTTATGCACGTCTAAAAATGTACGCATATTTGGAGCGACTGCAGACGAGTGTTTTGTACACCGACACGGACAGCCTCGTCTATGTAGTCAAAGACGGCGAAAGTCCTTTGGAATAAGGTGACTATTTGGGGGATTTGACTGACGAGTTGGGAGGAGATAGCATTCAGGAGTTTGTTTCAGCGGGTCCTAAAAGTTACGCCTACCAAACTAGGAACAGCATGAAAACGGTAATGAAGGTAAAAGGTATCACACAGACCCATGACACTTGCAAACGCGTCAATTTTGACAGCATCAAGAATTTAGTCGAAGGGTACATTGACTCATCAGGCACACAAACCAGAACGATTGAAACGCCTCAACACACTATCGTGCGTAACAAAAAGGGTTTTCACCTAAAAAACATGTCATTCATGAAAAAGTTCAGGGTAGTATATGACAAGAGACGTCTTATCCCCCACGGACGCACCCTGCCTTTCGGTTATTAGTGTGTTTTGTGAAATGGAGTTAAATCAAGTTGATTTTGATCCGAGGCTTCAACCCCCCTTTTCTTGTTTAATATCTGGACCAAGCGGGTGTGGAAAAACATATTTTGTAAAAAGTATCTTGGAAAATTGTAACCATGTTATGAAAAGTCTTCCTGACAATGTTGTATGGATCTACACTTCTTTTCAACCTCTGTACGAGGAACTTCAAAAGCTGAATAAAAATATTAACTTTGTGAAAGGTCTCCCTGATTCTTTTGAGGATGAAAGTTTGTTTCCAGCGCGTCAAAGTCATTTGGTTATTCTGGACGACGTCATCTTTCAGGCGTCGGACCACCCTGAGGTGGTAAGAATTTTTACCCAATATAGACATCATAGGAATATGAGCGTCATCATGTTAACGCAGAACATTTTTCATCAAGGTAAATACAGCCGGACAATCAGCCTCAACAGTAATTATATGGTGTTGTTTAAAAACCCGCGTGATAAATTACAAACGAGTGTTTTGGCTAATCAGATATTTCCCTCAAAGAAAAAGTATTTTTTGGAAAGCTTTGAAGACGCTACCAAAGACGCTCACGGGTATTTATTAGTGGATTTAACCCCGACATGTCCAGATCAATATAGACTGAGGACGGGCTTACTAGCTCATCAGTGGCCTACCGTCTACATACCCAAGACTTAATAAGATGTCGAAGCTTTTAAAAAGAAATGCTCCGCTGCTCAAAACTTTGTTTCACGCCAAGCCCAAGAAACGTAAAGACATACTTTTGCGCGGTCCCGGTAGCTTGGTGAAAGCTCTCTGCGAGATTGCTCTAAATCTCTTAAAAGGTCACATACCGCTGAGTCCTTCGCAGTATAAGAGGCTAAAAAAGCAAAAGAAGGTGATCAGAGAATTGGCCGATAAGAAAAAAAGTCTGAAGAAAAAACGGGCGGTCTTGATTCAAAAGGGTGGTTTTATCTTACCCTTGTTGGGGGCATTCGCCCCTGTCCTCGGAAGTCTTTTAGGCGGTCTAATAAATAAATAAACTTTAACCAACATGAGTTTGAGAACAGCTCAGAAAATGTTTCTTGTCTCACCTCACCAACTGGAACGTTTAAGCAGGCCCGAACCAACCATTCGAGAGACGGTGGAGCGTAATTTGGATTTTAAAATGAAGGAGGTCCTAGAAGATAGTTCTCTAGACCAGTATGAGAAAATTAAAAAGTACCAATCCTTGATGCAACGATATTTAGGGTTGCTCAAACAAGGGGAAAACGAACGACGACCAATCAACCTGACTCTACCTGCTGAGACATCAAACACATCCCCATCAGATGAAGCGACGGGTTTGGAGAATGAAGCCTGGCTCGACATCGTCCAAACAATCCCTCCTCGTTACCGTAAAAACGCCGATTATGTTTTAAGAAAACTGTCTACCGACGAAAGAGGTTGGACTCCTCGCAGCGAATTCATCTTCAGAGGTAAGCCCGTCAGAGGATCCCACATGACTGATTTACTCAAACATCTCATCGGCAAGAATGTTTCATCGCAAGGTCCTAGAGGTTGGAGCGAGTTTCTACACACCCTCTCAGAACTCAATATACCCGAAACAACGGTTTCTAACCCACATGCACGCGAGGAGTTGAGACGTCTAAAAAACGGCTCATATACATCTAATCCCATTGTTAAGGAATCTTCGAACGGGAAAAAGAAAAGAAAACGGACTGCTTCGACTATAAAGTGGGAGGGGTTTTAAATATGACACTTATTTTATGTAAGGAAAAACACATCACTCTGTATTGCCTTTTAAATTGCTTTTATTGAATAAATGATTTGAAAAACATAATCCGTTACAGACAATGACATTTTTTAAATTTGTTGAAAGAACATGATTTTTGTCCTCCGCATGGTTTGCAGGTAAAAAACCGGTGTCGCCGAACAAAAGCAGATACCATAGCATCATTCTTGATTACATCGTCGGTGTAGCAGTCCATCACATCCTGGTAAGACTCTCCACACCCTCTGTGGCTCAGGTAGTACACACAATGAGGGCCGCAGGCCGCTGACAGTTCGTGTTGTAACTGGCGATTATGGTAAATTATATGGTTAGAATACTTTTCCAGAAAAGACTTTATACTTTGTGGGTAATATTTAAAATCAGGGGGAAAGCCGAAGGGGTCGAAAAAAGATGCAGAGTCGTCCTTTTCCAAGGTGAGAGCCAACCAATGTTCTCCGGGTTTAGAGCGGGGGTGTGTATTAACTATATAGTATATGGGGGGCGAGGGTTTCAAGGAGGATAACTCGTCCGAAGCGTAAACGCCTCCAAATAAATGTCCTTGTAAACGTGTCATCAAACTCTCCAATTCCCTTCCGTTCATCTCCTCAGTAATAGTCCATTAACACTTCCCTCTTCGAGTTAATTTCTAAAATAGAGTCGTAACAAGCGTACACAATAAGTGTGGCGGTATGGGGAAGCGGGGTCCTGAATCTCATCTCCAATCTGAGTGTACCGCTGGACACAGGGGATAAAGCCTCTGTGTCCTGGCTAGGATTTAGATTAAAGGCAAACAGAGCATAGCCTTGTTGAAAGTCTTCGTGGTCTATACTTAGAGGTAAATCTTTTAAAAACCTCCCCGTCGAGGAAAACAAGTTATGAAACTCGCGCACTGCGTTTCCTGCGTTAAATTGGGGTTGAAACGCCTTAGATGGGATCTGCCGCCCTTCTTGAGTTAGGGCTAGGTATTCAATATTGTGGTGGGCAAAGTTAAAAGGATTTAAATTCTTCCGCCCCACAAAAGCGCTGTGATTGACGAGTGCTAAAACCACATACTTTGGCGTATGTCCCAAAAAGAGATTGTCTTGATGGCAGATCCTCGATAACTGGGGTATAGAGTAAGTCTTTACGTTGATCCTCGATAGGGGGTACAGCGCGTTGTCTTTGTGGAGAGCCGCTGCGTGACCCAAAGAAACGGCCGGTGCGACCGCTACTTTTTTTTACAAAAAGGGTGGCTCCTATTATCTTCAGAGAGCAATCAGCGTCGGGGGGACTCATTAAACAAAAATCATCGCTGGCTCTTGTTAGCTTTAGCCTTAGATCCACGTTATTTAAGAGGTATCTCTCACAAAAGAAAATATCCGAGTGAATGGGGCCTAGGAGTTGAAATTCCCTGGACCCCTCAATCAATTGGGCTCTGTGAACCAGCCCTTCATTAACATCGTTGCCCGTGAGCGATGTTGAATCCATCCGCCCTCGTGTATCTTTGAAGAACATGGCTGTGCTAAATTGGCTTTTGAGAGAATCCTCTGAAAAGTTTAACAATGTTTCAATCATAGCTCTGTAAGGGTGAGTAGCGCTTGATTGTGAGATGAGTCTATCCCCTAATGTAACATCTACTTGGGTAAAGATTGTGTTTAACGGATAGTTAATGATGCCTACGTGGTCGGTGGGGCCCAGATGAGAGCCGTCTCTGTGTGTTACTCGCAAACGCAGGTAAAGCATTGTGTCCGAGAGATCCATATATTTAGAACCGTCCCCCGGTATGAAGAATTCAATGGGTCCTTGCTCCGTCAAAGCTGATAAGGGTGAAATTTCGACGTATTGGCTTTGTTCTATCGAAAGTTGGGTCATTGGGGGTGAGAACAAATCTAATTCCGACAGAGTGCATTCTTGCGACTTGTGATGTAAAAGAGCCATTTTCATCAGATTGTTTAAGAGAAAATGTCGGCGTTGCTTCTTCGGCGCTTCCTTCTTGAGACTGATTTCCTTTTGACTGCACGCCTACGCTTTTTATGAGTAACCAGTCTCTGACCTATCGGTCTCCTCGAAGGTCTTCGAGCCAAAACCATTAACCCGGATCCATCTTGATTCTTTTCTCTTCTCTGTATTCTTTCCATCGCACGTCCTGCTACATCCATGGCAATATTTTTAGCCGCCGACTGCAGGTGAGGTTTCGCTACTGTAAAACCTTTTTTGACTAAAGGTACGACAAAACGGAAAAGTTTAGAAAAAATGGAGCCCAAACCTCGCCCATATTGCACAGGGGCCCCGTGAAAACCCGGAAGCGACCCTCCTGCTTGGGTTTCGTAATAATTAACAAAGCGATACAGGTCAGGGTGTGTCTCCATCACGACCATTGTTTTTTACCTCGGTTTAAAATGCAGGGTAATAATTATCTTTCCGTATTTAAAATTAACCGGCTGATTCTGATCCGTCTTAATCTGTATTCCTACTTCTTCAATATGTCTCCTACTAATAGGCAGGTAGTAAGCAGGGTTGAAAGTTTTAAAAATAAACTCCCCGTATCTCCCTTCGATCGGAACAGTCCTCAATAACGGAGCATAGGCATCCCCTACCGTCTGGTGTTGCACCACGTCTGTATAAACGTATAAATGGTATTGACCCGCCTTTATATCGGCTGGGTACGGGGCAGGTAACCAATTAGGTTTTATAGTAAACCATTGTCCTTCCTTCATACCAAGTATGTAAGCCAACGGTGCATTAAAGCGGATCTTATAACATCCGGTTGACGACATCCAAAGAAATTTCCGCATATTAATATCGTAATGGAGTAAAATTTGGTTGCCTATTTTATTTTTTATAATATACAGAACCGCCTCTCGTAGCTTGTCAAGATCTTCATATTCCCCGGATGTAATATCTAAGGTGTGGGTTACAAATTCGTTTTTATCAGACCCCCTAGCTGTCTCGGAGTTCTTTGCATCCTTAGCTTTGGAAAGCGTCATATCTTTTATATAGAAAGTAGTCTGGTTTTCGGGTACGTTTATCCAACTACGAGGGTATGAAATCTCAGTCAGGGCCACCTCCCAACTTCCTTCGAGATCAATGTGTTGGGCCAAATTCACTCTGAACTGTGAGATTGTGTTGTCCGTATACACATCCATACTAGCGTTAGAAGGTAGAGTAACGTAGAATCCTCCATCGTGTAAGGGATCCATGCCGGCTTCTGATACAAGTTGTATTTGAAACTCTTTTTTAAACGTCTACAATCTGAGAAGCGGGGACCCAGCTATCGAATTTCGAGGGCCATCCCTTCCAACGAACGAGGAATTGTCTCTGCCCCCTCACCGTGCGCCTTTTAAGGATTTTCTCAATATGGAATGTGTGGTCTTTTGATACGCTCACCTTCTGTAATTCACCTTCGTAAAACGATCCTTCTATGACATCCCCGTCATAATCTTTCAGTTTGTAGACGGGTGGAAAACGAGGAAGACATTCAGATATGGTAAACAATTCGTCCGTAAAGCTCTGCTCGTATTTTTTATCAAACACTCCTCTTAATTTAGATATCCTCACCACATCTCCTGTTTTAAAACGCATTTTTAATTTCCCACTTTGCTCTATCGGCATATTACCGTATAGATTCTGGAAAACCTGTTGAGTATTTCCGTCAGTAACTTGATTGGGCTTCATTTTTATACTTTTATGGTAGCTTTCGTTATAACTACTTACTAAATCTTGTACGACGTCGATATACCTGCGTGTGTTTCTGGCCGTAAAATATCTCCACATTCTAGTTTTTAAAGTTCTATTAAACCTTTCAACAACCTGGGCTTTCAGATCACTGGCAGTAGCAAAATGAACAATGTTGTGTTTTTTCATCAGGTTCTGAAAATGTCTGTTAAAAAATTCTTTACCCGCGTCGGTCTGTATTTTTCGAGGCGTCCCACTCTCAGACAAAACAGATTCAAAAGCTTTAACTACCTGCGGAGCCGTCTTATCCTTCAAAATGCGTACGTAGGCTTTTTTTGAAAAAACATCGATGACGGTCAGTAAATATTTAAATCCATCGTTGACACCAGCCAGGGCCTGCATATCGCAGAGGTCTGCCTGAAATTGATTCAGCGCCCTTGGGACAAAAACCCTGTTTCGTGGGAAATTGATTCTAGCGGGTTTGTGTAAGGTGTAGGCATCTTGCTCGATTAAGAAACCCCTGACTCGATCACGATTTACTTTTTTACCCGTAACATCCTGTACACCTAAGTGTAAACGCTCTACACCACCAAAACTGGCCGGGTGTGAGGCATCGTAGTAAAGCTTCTCCATACACTTCCTCTCAGCCATCATCAGAAAATGAATTTAAATGATATATGCAACGATTATTTATTGATAAATTCACACAGACATGACTTCTTTTGTTGTTTTGGTTTATTACATGATTTCCATAGTATAATCATACACAATAGTAAAAATGATTACATGCATAATGCTAAAAGGCAATACTAAGAATTAATATACTCAAGGACTCGGGATAAGACATAGGGACTAACTTTTAATTCAACAACGGTTTGAAATTCTTTTAATTCAACAGGTAAGTCTAAAGGGTAGTTATTTTCTAGACAGTATTTTGCAGAATCAACAAACAGAGTCAAAATTGTTACCAGGTGACCTACACCCACGTCATCACACCATGCATCCAGAACGGCTTTAATTGTATTGGCCAAACCCAAATGACTCTCGTTCACAACACGTCTGACAAAACAATCCCAAGATACATGAAATAGCGAATGAGACAATGATCTGACTTTTTGCATAATCAACAACATTTTGTCAATTCGTCCGTCTCGGTCAGAAGTATGTAGAATGGTTCTCTCCAGAATGTCCGCCCAATTACACAAACCGTAATATCGAAACAACAATTTTCTGAAGATATTCCCCATCGTGTGTCTCTATTTAGAATTGTAGTACTTGTCCAGCAGAGTCTTGAGGTCGTTCGACAGCGATCCGGGGCCTTCAAGGGCGTCCAGTTGCTCGAGCTTGTCGAGTATCTTCTTCTCTTGCTCGAGATCTAGCAGGACAATCTCGGCCGCTGTCTTGACCTTCTTAATGTCGGTAGTCAGATGAAGCAAGTTCAACATGTAATGAATGCTGGGGAGGAATTTAGGCGTGCACAACAATGCTATCACACGATGATAATGTTTCCTAAAATACTCATCATCGTCTATTTCTAGACACTGGTGCTGCCTCTGGCTGGGATGGTTGATTAAACAGCCATTACATTCATCTCTACTGTATTTAACTATAACTTGATTGAGGAGATGTCCTATAGTCTGTTTTATACAGTTGTACTTATCCCGACACAGCCAACTGTCCGGGGGCCCGTTCCAGACAAGGTCCCAGTCCTTGTCAAGGTTTGTAGGTGAAGGCAAAGCTGTTGGCGGGCACCCCTCCACAACGTCCCCGTCAGAGGTTAGTTGCTGCTGAGGCTGCTGCTGCTGAGACTCCTGAGGCTGCTGAGGAGGTAGGTGTTCATGCCGGGTATTGAGTTCCTCAGGAGTCATCAGCAGTTGTGAATACTCCAGCGAGGCAATGTACTCATCGGTCAGCTGCACTTCTTGAGAGTTCTCCGGCGGAGGGGTGTTCTCGTCGGCAGTCGCGGGGTACTGAGAACAGTCCAACTGCTCTCGCTCAAGGTGGGTCGCGGCTGCCTCAACGTCCTTTCCCTCCTCAAAGTCAGAGCTCTCTGTCTGCGTACCTTTTGAGACTTTAAGCCGCGATCCTTCCACCAGAGGCACCACACTCCGGGCACCCAGAGGCGTCCACGATGTTGCCAGGCGTCTGGAACTCTGTCTGGTAGGAGGCATCGTTGTCGTCGCTGGCTTTTTCAGGCAAAGTGTAGTCCGGCTGGAGACTCCTGCTCTTATATTACATAGGGGCGGTTATATGGGTGGGATTTGTTGTAAAGAGGCGTATTTTCCCATTGTCTAAGTGGTAGGGGGGCTGTCCTTGAGGGGGGTTGGCTTATGACGTCAGAGTAGGCGGTTCATAGGGGCGTTGACTACTCAAACGTCAACGCCTTCCTTACACCCACAATGTTTCGCCAATGCCGGCTGTCCAAAAAGAGGGTGGAGATTTTTTCAGAGTGCGCATCCATCCTCTCATTCCATTCAGCCAACGGTAGGGTCAAAACCCTCAAAAAAACACCACATTCAGTGTTAAATGCTTCCAAAGTAAAAAACAGTTCATTCTGATTTGTGCGATCACCAGTCTCTATAAGGTTGTTAGAATCAATTTTCACCTTAAAAAACCAACGACCTGTAGGCGTTGTCCTCGAGACCCATGTAAATGTTAAAACATTCCATGGTTCAGACGACTTCATACATTCTTTCAACACTCGAGGTACCAGTTGATTTAATATACCCCAGTCATTAGAGTTTAGAGTCCCATAGCCACTAGGTGATGTATTTTCAACACCGTCCATGCTAAAATACAGAGACAGCTCACCCATCTCGTAAAGGAAGCGGTATCCCCATGAGGCAGATGGATCCAAAGAACATATTTCCTCCAAAGACTCTGCGGGGGGTTTCTGAATACGTCGCAAAAACATCTGCTTCTTACGCGGCGCATCCAAAATCGAGTCGGTCCCAGTGCGTCCCATCTGCACTGAAACATTTGTCTCGCTGATTACATTGATTTTCCCCGCCATCCTCGCTGTAGCTCTATCGGACTGTTGAAGCGCTTGTTATATACTTTTTACCCATACTAAACCACTCCCTCCGATCACGTCATTCAATCTCATTATTATTCATTATTCACTCAATCTAGGGGGGCGTGCACCGGATCCGGAAGTTAACCAAACAATTAGCATTTGAACCCGGGTCAGCCATGATATCTGCAAAAACAGGTAGGAACACCACCTACACATCATCCATCTTCATTAAGGGGTCATTAATCTTCATTAAATGACATCAGGAAGTCATTAAGGGTCATTCATCTTCATTATATAACACCTGGAAGTCATTAAAGGTCATTCATCTTCATTAAACGACATCCGGAAGTCATTAAAGGTCATTCATCTTCATTATACGACATCCGGAAGTCATTAAAGGTCATTCATCCTCATTAAACGACATCCGGAAGTCATTAAAGGTCATTACCCCTCATTAAATGACATCTGGAAGTCATTAAAGGTCATTAACCCTCATTATATGACATCTGGAAGTCATTAAAGGGTCATTAATCTTCATTAAATGACATCAGGAAGTCATTAAGGGTCATTAATCTTCATTAAATGACATCAGGAAGTCATTAGGGGTCATTAATCTTCATTAAATGACATCAGGAAGTCATTAAGGGTCATTAACCCTCATTAAATGACATCAGGAAGTCATTAAGGGTCATTAACCCTCATTATATGACATCTGGAAGTCATTAAAGGGTCATTAATCTTCATTAGGGAGGGGTCATGACCCACACATGACCCCCCTAATCTAATTAAGAATGTCATCCATCAAATTTTGACAGAAGCGGCCTTGTAATATTCTCTCTGCTGTCAACTGAAGATGACATCACCTGTGCTGAGAAAGTAGGTAATAGACCAATCATGGCTCAGTTTGCTGACCAAACCCAGATAACGGGTGAGCCATGATTGGTCATTACCTACTTTCTCAGCACAGGTGATGTCATCTTCAGTCGACAGCAAGTGGACAAAATAGTTTTTAAATGTATTAATTGTATACAAAAATAATGTAGTTCTTAAATTCATTCTGGACAAAATACTTTTAACTGCTGAAAATGGTTCAGTGAGTCAAGTATCCCTTTAAACATTTTTATTGAACAGCTTTTGTTTAATTATTATTATTATTATTATTATTATTATTAATCTTGGACAATTGGCGTACAGTATTTACTTTTAAATTCTAACAAAAAATACTACAGGGAGTTTCCTGAAATTTTCAATAAATAAAGCATTACAAAATTTCAGTCTAGCACAAATGTTGATGTTCCATTTTTCTTTTATTTCAACTTAAAACAAATATAAAAGTGTTGGAAGTTTGTAACGAAATAATTCCATAAGATTTACCCAATTGTTATGATGATCTATTATCAGCTGGCACATTTATTCTTTATTATAATTATTATTATTATTATTTTTTTTAAAGGTCGAAGACGATTAAAAAGGCGAAACATCGGCACCGATAATCAGCCACTCCGATAATCTGTCTATCCCTGCAGTAGTTTCTACTCTTCTTCCTTTTCCACTTTCTCATGCACCTTTTTGTTTTCCTCTCCTTCTTGCCCTTCTCCTATTTCTCCTCCTCCTCTTCTTCATCTTCTCCTCCAAGTAATCCATATGATTTCTTTTTTTTTTTTTTTTTTTTTTTTTTTAAGACTCCCAAGCGTGTGGCGGTCCACTCCATGCACACCTACGTGGCGCTCTTCAAGTTCCTGCCTCAGGAGAACAACGACTTGGAACTACAGTCAGTCCAATTATTGTCGTTACTCTAATTATATTTACGTATTATCATTATTTGTAATAGTATGAACTGTGGCCCATCTACCTCCTTCACAAACTGTAATGGGAAGGACAAACAGTTGCGTAGATTATGTGACCGGAAAAGGAAAAGAGCAGATTAGTTGCTGGAGGGATGAACGCATTTATAACGTTCGTGCGCCGCCAAGACCTCGCCACAAAATCATCTTGTGACATTTATAAGTGAGATGTTCTGGAATAGAGGAGACATCGAGTCTCGGCTGAGTGGCTCGTATCGACACCGGACCTCATTTTATAGATATAGGAGCCACATTTTTAAAAAAAGAAGACGACATGGCTTTGAATCGCGAACTTGAATTAATGTCTTCAATTTATTAACCACTCAACTCAAATTTACCCCCTAATCATTTTTCCTTGTGTTTGATCCTTCAGGCCCGGCGATCGCGTCAAAGTCACAGATGACGCCAATGAAGATTGGTGGAAGGTGAGTTCTGGCAGCATCCTCGTCATCTTTTTGTGCGCAAAAAGGCCAACCCGCCACTTGAGCAATCAGTCGAGCCTCCTCCAGTCTGACGAGGCGGCGAGACTTGAGAAGCCGCCCGCTTGCCTTTGAAGGTCGATGGAACTGGGTGGGAGTTTGCACGGCTCGTTAGCGTTTGCTGTTCGTGTTTTGGAAAACGTGTTGACCATTTTTGGTCAATTAGCCAATTAATGCATTTGATGCTCTTCAGGATTAGCGCGTCTGCTTTGCTTGCTCTGATGTTGTTAATTATTAATTATGCACATGAGTTATTTGGGTCAAATATGCATAATTAATAAAAAACAACAACAACAAAAAAAAAAAAATATATATATATATATATACATATAATAGAAATCAAACATAGGCTCCTAAGGGATTAGCCACTTAGTGTGGCTGCAAATCCTTTGATGTAATCCTAATCCTAACCATACCCAATCAATTTAATCTTATATATCGAACACTCAGCCCGCTATAATTTTCCTGTAATCCTGACCCAACCCCTGACTCTACATCTACAACTCTACACCTAATCCTAACCTTTACCCCCTAATCGAACCACTATCGTCTAACCCTGACCATTTAATCTGACCCCAAAAAGAATGGTCCAATTTTCCAATCCCATCCTCTAATCCAAACCCTGAACTCTAAAGGGATACTTGACTCATTGAACAATTTTCAGCAGTGACACGTTTTCATGGCCCACCTGTTTTTCTGAGTTTGGTCAGTACACTGAGCCATGATTGGTCGTTACCTACTTCTTCAGCACAGGTGATGTCATCATCAGTCGACAGCAAGTACAAAAAGTACTTTTTAAAGGTATTAATTGTACATGAAAAAATGACGTGACTACATTCATTATAGATTAAAAAAATACAAAATATAACATTTTTACTGCGGAAAATGGCTCAATAAGTCAAGTATTCCTACAACAACCCCCTAATCCTGTCCCAAACCCGTACTTGCTACCCTTACCCACTAACCTTAACCCTAACCCTCCATGACTCTGAACAAAGAGTGCAGAAATGAGCCACATGCTGCTTCACCAAGTCATTGTAAGGTGATCACGTCTGGCAATCGCCCCATCCTAGGTTAACTCATTCACTCCCAGACATTTTCACTGAAGAAACCCCCTTCGCTCCTGGCTCTTTTATGGGATTTCGTGCAAGGCCCACAGAATATTGTGTTCAGTTTCTATAAAAACATTTAACCTACCAAAAGAAAGATGACAGTTTCTTCTTTCATCAGGGAAAAAAAATGTATATTTCTATCCGTTTCCGTTTTGCAGAAATTGGCATTTAGAATATAGCTAGGTTTCAGCATTATTCACAAATCAATAGAATTGTGGGCAAACAGTTTTCATCATGGCCCTGGTTGATCTCTTATACTCTGCTGCCACCGGCTGGATGTTCTTGTAATTACTACATTTTTTTTTCACACATTCTCAGTAGTTGAGAGGCTGCATCAAAGCCTTCTCTATGCTCTTGCATGAAAAAAAACAAAAAACAACATACAAATACGTCTTTGGGAGACTTAATGCATTTAAAATGGAACGTATTTATACGTTTTGGGGAGCAAATGAGTTAAACGTGTGTTTTTTTGCATTTTATTCATTGTCAGGGGAAAAGCCGCAGCAAGGTGGGCTATTTCCCCGCCAACTTTGTGCAGCGGGTGCGCCCCGGCGAGCGAGTGTGGAAGGTCACGGCTGGTTTCCACGGCAACCGAGACAAAGGCCAGATGACGGTGAAAGAGGCCCAGGTGAGCGTGCACACACACAGAGACAGAGCAAATGCATTAACAACAATGTATGCAAATGGATGCGTGAAAGTGCAGAGATGACGGAAGGACGGCATATTTGCATTGTGATGCATTTTAGCCTCATTGCGGGAAAAACTCACCTTTTTCCCCAACATCTCTTTTCCGCCCTTTCTCACTCCCAATCCATCATCCGTTATCGTCACCCCCCGTCGTTTTATCACTCCTACATTTTCCCCATCGTTTTTTTTTTTTTTTTTTTCTCCATTTACCTCCCGGCATTTATTCCCAATTCCCATCCTTGGGCCATTTCGTTGTCCGACATCGCTCGCTACCCTTCCCCAAATAATCCCGGATTATTCGCACCATGCATCCCTCCATCCCTCGCCCCGCATTCTCCCGCCGCAGATCTGCGTGGGCAAGAACGAGGAGACGGACGGCTTCCTGCGGCTGAGCAGCGGCAAGAAGCGAGGCTTGGTGCCGGCGGACGTTGTGCTTGAAATATGACGTCTGCTAATCATAAATCCAGTCATTGTTATGATTAACATAAATAGACGGAGGAATGTTGTTGTTTTTTTTCCCCCGCCAAAAAATTAACAGCCGGTAGCAGCTTTGCTTGTTTTGTTTTCTTTTGAGCTACGTTTTGTGTAGCACAATGTGGGAAAGTTAGCGTCAAGGAGACGAGCGAACGGGAAACGTCAGGCTACCTCGCCGCTAACTTGAAAATAGGGCCTGGCGGAAGCCCGACTTAAGTCCTGTCTTCGTTCCGTGCACATAACCATGACATCATCTATATCAACTCGGAAAAATGATTTCACGTCAAAATCATTGATGCAATGGAACCTCCAAAGTGAACACGAAGTTTCTTGAATTAGTCACTAGCTGTGGGCGACATGCTACTTATGTTAGCATCCGCTAAAAGGTAAATCATGACAGATACATAATAATGAATTGACCTTCACATTGCCGTTTCAAATGTCACAGGAAGTTGGCTAACGTCACACTTTTCACCTTCAGTTGGACGGCGATTGATCTTTAAAATGGACAGATGGGCCACATAAAAAAAAAAAAAGTAGTTGTAAAAAAACAAGTGGTATCTAAAGTCACCTCAGTAAAATGCAGTAATATTAGTTTGTTTTTTGTTTTGTTTTTTGCAGAGGATAAAGAATATGTGCCTGTGAGTATTGTTTTTATTTAGATATTCACAGCTTGGAGCCGCTCTATAAAACAATTTCCCAAAAATATATTTTTTATATTTATTTATTATATTATATATTTGATTTATTTTATTTTATTATATATTTATTTATTATATAATATATTATAAATATATTATATATATTTATTTTTTTATTTTTTTATTTCACTATTTATGACCAAAACGTCTTCTAATGAACAGCTTAACTGTTCACAATCGATACTCCTGCAAATATATGGCCAAAACTTTTCAGACTGAATTTCCCGGCTTGAGCAGCTTTAAGGGATAAACACTGCAACACCGGTGCAGGGTTATTATCGTTTTGGAATTTTTCATTTTAGTTAGTTTTTATTTCGTTTTGAGTTTTGTTTTTTGAATTTAATGAGTTTTAATTAGTTTTCAGGGTGGTTCTGTTATTTTTTTTTTTTATTCGTCTTAGTTTTTTAATAAATGCTTATTTTTAGTTTAGTTAGCTTCAGTATTAGTTTTTTAAACATAAAATGTAGTTTCAGTTTTCATTTTTTAAAAAGCATTTTTATTTTATTTCGTTAACAAAATTGTTTTTTGAATTTTAGTTTTAGTTCTTTCCATTAGTTTTAGTTAACTAAAATAACCTTGCACCGATGTTATTCATGATACCATGACATTTTTTATTTAAAAAAAATAAAATAAATAAAAAAATAATACATATTCATTTAATCAAGAGTAGGGGGGAAAAAAATAATGAAACTCTTTATGTCACATGTATCTAACGAACGGGCCTTACTTTGCAGGGGCCTGTTTTTGAAGCCTTTGCGAGATTTTGCACGTGATGACGACGGTTTGACCTCCAAATTTGGCCCCAAAATGTTCAACTTTTTTGTGCGCGTTCCCACACGGATGCACTTCTGCTTGTCTCGTCACACTAAAATTCAACGCGTCCGATTTGCCTTATCTGCTCTACTTGTACTTGCTCACATAATCGTGTTCCTTGTCAAAACGGCGTCTCGCGGAATGCCGGCGGTTTCACATACAATTACATTAAAAAAAAAATGGCGTCAAAGCAATAAGTGTAAATAAAAGGTGGCTCGCTACTCTGAATATTATAGCCATGAGGGACGCAATTAATAAGGGCATTGATATATTTATAGCCGAGTATCACTTATAGCTTCGTTGGCATGACGGCTATTCACATTCAAAAACACAAACAATGTCATTTTGCTCAGTTTGTCACATTCCTCTTTACACTCTTTATCTATTGACTGTACTCCGTGTAGCCTAAACTATGCACAGCCCATCTAGTTGCTAGCTTTGTGTTTTGTCTACACACACATACACAAACACACACACTTGGGCTCAGGGTCGCTTTTTTTTTTTTTTTTTTTTTTTTTTTTGACAGGCCATCATAATCGCGTTTTGACGTCACGCAATAAAGTACGATGAACCCACCGCGTGTGTGCGTGTTGTCATTTGTTTGACAGCCCTTATGGCAAAAAAATTACCTCAACGCTAGTCTTAGATGCTAACGTTTGTGTAAGTACGAAAAAAAAAAAAAAACGTTTAGTTCAAAGGTCAATCTTTTAGCACATGGACAAGCTTTGATACGGCAAAACAATAGAAGAGATGATTTTAGCTCATAATAATTCAAGCAAATTTGTAATTTCTGAAAATGTGTAGCAAACTGGCAGTAATCAATAGGGATGTAATGATATCCAAACATCACAATACGATATTATCATGATATGAAGGTCACGATACGATAATTATTACGATATTGTGGGGTGGTTGGCGATATTTAGGTCACAATATTGTAAAAAAAAAAAAAAAAAAAAAACATACTTAAAAAAAAAGTACAATACTGTGCTTTTGTACATAACAGCAATGCATATAAACAATCTACAATCTCTAATATTTAATATTGAGGTGCTTATTTGTTAAGGCACGCACACAGAGTTCCTCCACGTATTGACGTTCCCCTTCATCTGACAACTAGTGTAGATTTTAAACATAGAAGGGCCAAAACATCCCTAATGAAAATTAAAGTGCACTAAATAAAAACTAGCCACTAGAGGGTGCTAGAACAGCACAAATGCAAATCAACTGGACTTTTTGAACAGATGTGTTGCTTTAAAATATCGTGAAGATGACGATGACGATATTGTGTCTTAATATCACGATATTGCCGTTATCGTTACGTCCCGAGTAATCAAGTAAGTACGCACCCAAGAAGAATCCCTCATTTTCCAAATGGTTGACGAGCCCCTTGTTTAAAACGTTTGGCGAGGCCTACTAGCTAACGTCAGCGCTATTCATTTCCAGCAACCAAAAGAGCATTCATCCGAGCAAAAGAAAGGTCAATTAATTAGCCAGCCTTGACGAGCTATTCCCACCTGCAAGTACGTTTTGACTGAACTGTGTGACTGACAGCCATGTGATTGTGGCGCCCGTCATTAGCAAGTTGATGGACTTGCATGACGTTTTGCATCTTTCAATCCATTTGTTTGTTTATGTTGGCCGTCCCCAGAAAAGTCGCCTGCTCGTAAATGAGAGCAAGTAATACCATTAACTCCCAATAAAAGTCATTGGCGGCGGAAAAGCTGCTGGCAGGCCATTGGCCACACTTGGACGGTGCATGCGTGTGTGCGCGCAATTTCTCAAACGATGACCCAATTCTGTTATCAAACTGGATGGGATCTGATTTTGGAAAGACGCGCCGGTGGCAGAATATCAAGTCGCTCTGGCGTCTTGTCACTTTTTCAACATTTTTTTTGTTATTTTTTGTCATATACTGCATTTGTCAACATTGGTCATTGAAAGAAAAATCGTATCATAATGAACGAATAAATACAATATGTGTCATTTTAATTTTGTATTATATTGATTTTATTCTTAATAAATGCGTACTATAAAATGCAGTACATTAGTAATTATTTTTAATAAAAAAGATACACAATATAAAGTAAATTCCAAATTAATGCGATATAAAATAATTAAATCTAAATGATGGAATGTTACTTCTTATTCATATAAAATTAAAACGAGTAATATGTGTAATCTATTTTTAATATGTACTATAAAATACATTACACTAGTAATTATTTAAAAAAAAAAAGAAACAATATAAAATAACAATTCCAAATTAATGAAATCTAAAATAAATAAGATGTAAATAATGGAATGTTGCTTCTTATTCTTATTATTTAAGCCATTGGCTTCTATCCGTCAGCCCTTCTTTCGGATGTCAATGTTGCAAATGATCTGATGTGATCGATGTAAGCTGTAATGTGTCCAAAAGGACAAAATGAATAAAACAAAACAAATAGTACATTAGTAATTATACATAATATAAAATAAAAATTCCAAATTAATGCAATATAAAATAAATAAGATGTAAATGATGGAATGTTACTTATTCATATAAAATAAAAATGAGTAATATAAATACAATATGTCTAGTCTTAATTTTGTATTATATTTAGTTTTTAATAAATATGTAATATACAATACAGTACACTAGTAATTATTTAAAAAAAAATAAACAATATAAAATAATTACAAATTAATGAAATATAAAATAAATAAGATGTAAATAATGGAATGTTGCTTCTTATTCATATAAAATAAAATAAAATCAATAGTATAAATACAATTATTTCAATATACCGGTACATTATATTACAAGCAAGATCATGTTTCAGTATTTGTTTTTTCGTCATTAAAAATAAAAATAAATAAAAATCAGACAGAGAAACTCGAATGGTCTCCATTTTTCATCTTGCTGAAGTGTGCTAGAAACGTCAGGCCGACGTCTCCCTTTTGGTGCGTTTGCACTCGAATGCTTGACAGCTCGGGGGAAACAAAACGTCCAGGTTTTCGAAGTGCGGGGGAGAAATCGTCTGCCAAAAATAGCTCTTGATTACACGTGCAGGTTGAGAGGGGAGGAAACATTTCGATCTACAGCTTTGGCAGGGAAAAAAAAAACAAAAAAACAACCCCGTCCCAGAGATTCCCAACATTTGACGACGGTGGCCGATTGCTTGATTTCTGATTTAATACACGAATACAATCACAAGGAGCTTCTGTTCGTAAAAACTCTACTTTCTACGGCACTGTAATTGCTTATACATGCCACAAGATGGAGCCGAAGGATTACTGTTATGTAACCTTAAGTCACTTCAGATGATTTTATTTCATTTTATTTTTAAATCAAACTAGTATTAATGCAAGCTTCCAAAGCAAAACTTTTTCATAACTTTTCTTACATTGTGAACTGACTAGCAAAAAAATGCTAACTTAGCTAATAACAGGAAAAAAATACACCCCTTTGGTGTGTGTTTTTCAGACAAGATAGGGAATTCAAATGTAGGGATTAGATTTAAGTCATGAGAAAAATAAATACAGTAAAAATCGACATTGGAATTTGTACGTTGAGGCATGGAGGTGAATGAGGACGCGGCTCCTGGCAAGACGCTTGCTTCTTTATCTTTAAATGTTCCCTCCTAATGACTCTGGGGAGCACGTCAATGATTTGTCTCTGCTCAAAGCTGCTACTCAAAAAAAAAATAAAAAAAAAATCCTTTGTCCTTAAATGGCTGAATAAAGCGTGTTCTCCCATAGTAACACTTCTGGTTCCCCATTGACTCATTGACAATTAAATCGTTTCTGTTAAGACTTTTTTTGGGTTTGAACAATCAACAGGACACAGCACATATTAGCCTAGCAAGGAGGCAGTAAATTAGCGCTGTCGCAATTGAATATTTTTAGAATCGATTAATCTCTCGATTATTCCATAGGTTAATCGACTAGTCGGATTCATTTTAATTTTGTATTATACGAAAGCATTTTATAAGTTTCATCGTTATTCACAGTTCTGTTTAGAATTGTGTGGAAATCAGCTTGTTTTCAACATGGCCCTGGTTTACTCTCTTACACTCACCTACTGGCCGTTTTTGTAATTACCATTATTGCTTCTCCCGTTCTCTGCAGTTCAGGGGCTGCATCAAAGCCTTCTGTATGCTCTAGTATCAAAAAAAAAAAAAGTCTTTGGGACTGTTAAAACATTTAAAGTAGAACGTATTTATACGTTTTTGGGAGTAAATGTGTTAAAATAGTTGTCGATTAGTTTGATAATCAATTAATCGATACATTTTGACAGCTCTACAGTAAATACGTTAAGGAGAACAAGGCTGTGTTTTTTCGCGTAACTTTTTGGGTTCTGCGTTTCAGTCATGTTTACTTCTGAGACATGGATGAGACTATTAGCATAGCAGCCACTTTTCGCGCTATTCGGATCAGATTTATTATTTGTGGAAATACATTGGTAACTTTTTAGTCATGTTTTGACATGAATTAACCAGACTTATAGAAGTATACAACTTTGTTTGCAGATTTTTGTACGATGTTTAGTGTGTGTATATAAGTAATGGTTGAATATGGTTTTTTCTTTGAGACATTTCAACCTTTCAGCAGAAGTTACAGATACATCCCGTTTATTTTTTGTTGTTGTTTTTTTTGGGGGGGTATTTTCAGAATTTGTGTATATTCCTTTTTCCGGGTCGACATAATGTCAAACAACTTCTCAACCGTTTGCCTCCTGCTGACCTTTGGATTTCCATGCATACTGTACAGTAAAAATCTTAAAAGTGCATTTGAAAATCCATTAAGTCGCTGAGAAAGATATTTAATATGCTTCTTTTGTGTGGGTGTGTGTGTGTGCTCTCCATGGCTCGTGTCACGGCACATTTGCCGACGCGACGACATGAATTTTTAAGCTCCTCCTGCCTAAGCTCTTTTCTGGGCCTGTATTTTTAAATATATATATAAATTTATCCACACGCCGACACTTTGAGTTCACAGCGCCTCTATTGTTTGTTTCATGACGTGCTTGGGGCATTCGGAAAAAGCTGTCTGCCGGTTTCACTCAGGAAAATGCACTTTTTAAATACAGGATTTAAACAAACAAACTACTTCTCAATTTATAGATATGGCCTTTTCATAACGTGTGGGGGTGATTTTGTCCTAAACCCCCACACCTCCAGCCTGTATTTTGCCATTTTGTGTTTGTTTTGTAAACAGCGGGCCGTTTCTGTGGAAAGACAGTGTTTACACCCCTCCAGCCAATCGCAGATTGGGGTCGCAAACGGGGCCAGGCGAACGTGTCAGCTGCGTGACGTCAATCCTGCGGCAATTTCAAAGCACGCACGGATTTTTATTTTTTTTTCACTCACTCATTCACACATGTAAGGTTGAGTGAGTGAGTGAGTGAAAAAAATAATCCGTGCGTGCTTTCAAAATTGCCGCAGGAGTGACGTCACACAGCTGACACGTTCGCCCGGCCCCGTTTGCGACACAAATTCGACAGTCGTACAATTTGAAAGTATGTAATTTAATGTGAGTGATTATTATTCGTATGGCTCTCTTTTTTTTGTAATTTAAAGACATATTGTGCGTTGTGTTTGTGTGTATTTCCCCATATTTCGACACAATAAATCAGGTATGGCAGTAATAATATACCTGATTTACAGCAGATGGTTACGTTAAAGGTAGAGCAGGTTGTGTTTGACCAGTAAACATAACTACATGCATTAACGTAAAGCATTTAAATAAATGTTTGCGTATGACATTCAGAATTTTTGTTCATATCAAACTATTGGGGCTATTTTTCCCCCATTTTAAATTATGCAAGTAATTGACTGATTAGGAAAAAGAGGAGGATGAGCGTGTGCAGTGGATAATTTTTTTTTTTAATACGTCCTCATGACTTTGAATGGATGTTGAAAAAAAAAAACAGTTGCTCTTCAAATTTGGCAGGCAAAAATTTTGGATAAAAAGCCTTTTTAATTAAGCGATTAATCATGATTAATCAGAATTCTAAAATGTTTAATCTGATTAAAATGTGTAATCATTTGACAGCTCTAATTTTAAATCAATTTTAATTAATTGACAATTATTGTGAAATTACTGTATCAATGACTAAAAGGTGCAGCCATTTTTTCACTTTTATGTTGAGTATGAAAACTTAGAAAAAATATTTTATTGAACATTTAGAACAAAATTTGCAATTAATCATGAGTTAAATGTTGAAGTCATACAATTAATTGCAATTAAAAAATATAATCGCCTAATTTTATGAATTATGAAATTACTGTATCAATGACTAAAAGATGCAGCCATTTTTATGAGTACGAAAACTTGGGGAAAAATTTTTTTATTGTACATTTAGAACAGATATAAATGTGCGATTAATCATAATTTAACTGTTGAAGTCGTGCAATTAATTGCGATTAAAAATGTAATCGCCTAATTTTATGGATTATGATTAAATTATTGTATCAATGACTAAAAGATGCAGCCATTTTTATGAGTATGAAAACTTGGAAAAAAATGTTTTATTGTACATTTAGAACAGATATAAAATTTGCGATTAATCACCAGTTAACTGTTGAAGCCGTGCAATTAATTGCAATTAAAAAATGTAATTGCCTAATTTTATGAATTATGAAATTACTGTATCATTACTAAAAGATGCAGCCATTTTTTTCACTTTCATGTTGAGTATGAAAACTTAGAAAAAAATATTTTATTGTACATTTAGAACACATAAAATTTGCGATTGATTGTGTTAACTGTTGAAGTCGCAATTAATTGAGATTAAAAAATGTAATCGCCTAATTTGATGAATTATTAAATTACTGTATCAATGACAAAAAGATGCAGCCTTTTTTTCACTTTTATGTTGATTATGAAAACCTAGGAAAAAGATTTTATTGTACATTTTATTATACATTCAGAACAGATATAAAATTTTCAATTAATCGTCAGTTAACTGTTGAAGTCGTGCAATTAATTGCGATTAAAAAAAAAAAAAAATGTAATCGCCTGACACCCCTAAGCAAGACCATATTTTTTGGTTTAAAAAAAAAAATAATTTTTAGATGCGGGACAACTTCCATAGCTCGTACTTGAACCGACACCTCAAACCAAACAGACCCCAATCCAAATCAGGGATACCAGATGGCGAAGGTGTTTATTAAGCCCACTCTTTAGGTTGTGGGCGGAGCCTTTGAAGATTGGCCATGAAGCACGTAATTCACGTGACTCCACTCTAAGCGCATTTGGCCTCCGCCTTTTCGTCACATCTTTTCATTTCTTCTTCCCCTCTCGGCAGCAACTCAATTACCGGCCGTGTGCACTTGCAAATGGAAATTTGTGTTCTTGTCAGACACTTGGGCAATGCATGCATACAGTGGACAAGAAAAGAAAATGGGAATTCATATCACGTTTGTCACCCCCGCTGTTAATTAAACGTCTCCGGCTTTACTTGCAAAAGTTGAGAAAATGAATCACGCGGCGGCTTCGCCTTGTTTAGCATTTTAATGCCTTCAGCGTTTGCTGACTCGTTTATTATTTAACGAAGCGTTTTTGTTTGCTGCCTCCAGCTGTTTTTCTGATTCCCTGCATTGTTATGGGCCTGAAAGCTCCGCCTCCAACTATATCTGTTTATGTAGATATTATTTATTGGCCAGATGTTGAAGAAAAAAAAACAGTATTGGCGCACCTCAATTTTGTTTAGATTGGAAAAGTATTTTAACTCGTAGAAAATGAATTCATCTGATACCTTTTTAATTATTCCTGGCAAAAAAAGAGAAAAGAATAGTTTTGACAAGGCTTGAAAGTGAGTGTTCTTCGGCCTTTATTATTGAATTAATTCAGAATGTAGTGATGAATCCGTTCCAGAAAGTCCGACTAAAACCAAATTGAAAGCAATATTTCTCATTGGAAATCATGTAAATCGAATAAATTGACCCCAGATAACCTAATTCTAGAGAGGAGCCATTTTTGTACTTGGCTGTGAATTTTTACTTGAATTCTATCATCTTTCTTGCCTTGTTTATTAAATGGCTGCACATGAAATTTAGGCTTTGATGGATTTATTTAAAAAACACAAGCCTCCTAGAATGCTCTGCAACATTCGGAGATGTTAGGGCGACATCCTGTCAAAAATCACACCTTCAAAATAAAATCATCACATTATAATAACTGGTTTAACACTTTTTTTTTTTTTTCCAACAACCAAACTATTTTGTGCATGTTTAAATGATTGTTAAATACGCCATCACGTGACCCAACAGTGCAGTCAAAATGTATTTTTACACTAAAGCTTTTATTATGAATGTGACTTAATGGGATCTGTTATGCCGATGTTGCGGAACATGCTGGCAATTTTTTTCATTTTTTTTTTTCCCTAAAATTGATTCTAAAAGGGCGGCACGGTGGATGACTGGTTAGCACGTCCTCCTCCCAGTTCTGAGGACTCGGGTTCGAGCCCAGGCTCCAACCTTCCTGGGTGGAGTTTGCATGTTCTCCCCGTGCCTGTGTGGGTCTTCTCCGGGCACTCTGGTCTCCTCCCACATTCCAAAGACATTGCATGGCAGGTTAATTGGGCGCTCCAAATTGTCTCTAGGCGTGCTTGTGCGTATAGATGGTTGTTCGTCTCTGTATGTCCTGCGATTGGCTGGCAACCGGTTCAGGGTGTACCCTGCCTACTGGCCAAAGCCAGTTGAGATAGGATCCAGCACCCCCCGCGACCCTTATGAGGAATAAGCGGTCAAGAAAATGGGTGGATGATTCTAAAAGCTTGCAGAGTGGTATACACAGTGCCGTGACATCTCTTAACCTCTCCCACCTTTTGTTTTGTTTTTTAACAAAATGTATGAAATACTTTGGATTAACACCCTCTATTGTGGGAAATGAATGGCCTAGCCGCACGTTTTTTTGTTGTTTTTTTTTTAAATGAAAACAGAGCAGATAAACAGAAAAACGGCATACGGAAACCTAATAGAAAAGTTTAGAAACTTCACGTTCCACTGTACTCGAGTGGATGCAAAAAATAGCAACCAACAGCAAATCGGGTCAAAGTGATGTGTAATAATTGTGTTAGCGACGTACTGTTATTGTTGCATGTGGAAAATGTGACTGTGCGCGTTGAAGGCTGAGCGTAATAATGAAGAGCGGCTCATATTCCTTCCCCTCGTCTAATCCCATTAAAAGGCTCATGCTCCAGGAAACTGCAGCGCCTCCCCGTAATGAAGAAATGAGATGAGGCGAGCCGCAAAATGGCCTCCGACATCCGGAAGCGTCTCATTCGCTTTACCTGAGATGGCTTTTTATTTTTACACGCGGCAGGATTGATTTTATATGGCGGCTCCATAAACATAGACTGCGATGAAACATTTTTTTATTATTATTACTATGGACACTAATGAAACGCGGATCACTGATTCAACTGTATACAGACATGTTTGAACTTGTTCACCGCCACGGTTGTTTCAATTTGTCAACCGGAATCTGGCCGTTAATATTGTTGGCGTACGGATTTGTCAAGTGTCTCTTGTTTGTAAAAGTCAAGCTTCACCTATATACATAACTAGAATGACATGTGACTTGAACTAGGGCTGCACAATATATCGAAAAAATATCTATTGTCATATTGGCCCATGCAATATGCATATCGCAAAGACATGCAATAAGTTTCATATGGAATTCTATGCTTTTATTTGAATTTGACCAGTCAGTCGCTAACTAAAATGTGCACCACCATCCAATTGTTGAACATTAGAGAGGTAATTACAATTAACTAGGAATGCATTGTTTGCTTATTTTGCTGCATGAAAAATTATAGTTCTTTTTGGCTGAGTTTTTTGGGGAATTGCATCGTCATTGTAACTCGGAATTGTGAAAAAAAAAAAAAAAGAATTCCCCACCGAGTCAAATCGAGCCGCATCTTTTGATACCTCATTTGTGCCGGTATGTTAAACAGTTAGGGCCGCATTTTGTCTGAAAAATTCCGGTAAATAAAGAAAAATAATAAACGCCGTTTTCTAGCATAGTAATATGTGATTCCACCCCCCCTAAAAAAAAACAAAAAAAACAAAAACTGACCACTGAGCACACTGAGCATGCGATATCATGAATCCAATTTATTAATAACAAAATAATCGAGTGTGGGATGTGGTCGCTACTTAGCGGCTTCATCCTCCTTGGCCAAGCTCTTTATGAACTCCTCCCTCTTGGCCTGGAGGCGCTCCTCCCTGCGCTTGCGAGCCTCCTTCGTCTTTGTGCGGCGAGCTTCGGCCTGGTCGCTGCAGCAGAGGACACCAGTGTCAATTATGATCCTGATTGACATTTCTAATCTTTCTACCGGCATATTTGTGTTGCTTTTAATGGTTTAAGTGGGGGTAACTAACAAATTTGTATTTAATGACAGTTATTTAGTATAAAAAATGTTGCATTTATTGTATTACGTTATCAAGTTGGATTTTATTTAGCATTTCAGTTGTGAGGTAGCGCCATCCAGTGGACAAAACTGACAGGCAGTAATCAAGTAAAGATGTGAGTGGAGGGAGCTGAATGGCACAAAACTATTTCTTAAAAAAAATGAAAATAACTTACGCTAGGAGCTTCTTGCGAGCCTTGTCTGCCTTCAGCTTGTGGATGTGCTCCATCAGGATGCGCTTGTTTTTGAACACGTTACCCTTGGCCTTCAGGTACAGACTGTGGTACCTGGACAGGGAGAGACAACTTTCAGTAAATCTCAATGAATTTGAAATAGACCAAAAAAGAAGGGGGGGGAGTCGCTTCTAACTTACATGTGCCTGTCAATCTTTTTGGACTCCCTGTAGCGTCGGAGGAGACGACGCAGGATGCGCATGCGGCGCATCCACAATAGCTTCTCGGGCATACGGGCGTTGGCGGTACCCTTCCGCTTACCTGCAATCACAACAAAGCAAGTTTACAGTTTTGTTTGTTAAAATGTCACTTGCGAGTAGAAAAAAAATGGAGAGAGACTGTTTGATTCTGGAACTCAAGCTAAGCAATAGCATCTCCTTTGTTTCACCCCCAAAACTATTTTCCCCTTTTCCCCTTATTGTTCCAACCAAAGTTTGAATGATTCCTTGTTTTGAAATCCATCCATTCAAACATAATCTGACTTCCAAAGTAGGATGAAAATTGAGGCAAAAGTGGCCCCACCGTAGCCCATGTGGCGTCCTTTGCGGCGCGCCAGCGTGTTCTTGCGGCAGCGGGCGCGAGAGTGCACCGTCACGGGCTTCTTGATGATCAGGCCATCCTTCACCAACTTGCGGATCTGCTGGCCTGTCGAGGAAGGGTCGTTATCGGAACGATTTGAGCTCGCTCACACAAAAAAGGTTATTGTTCGAGCCCGCAGCCGGTAAAACAAAAAGTCACTCACGCGAGTTGGCGTTGGCGATCTCGTTGGTTTCGTTGGGGTCCAACCAAACCTTCTTCTTGCCACAGCGCATGACGCTGGACGCCAAGCGCTTTTGAAGCCGGAGCATACTGGGGAAACAAGTTTGCTTAGGTGTGTAATTCCATGCAATAAAGGCGACAGACACGTTAACACACAAGTCGGATAATTTCCAAAATTCAAATGGACATTTTCCCATCGCAAATGTATCTTGATGACACCCAGTAGCATCGAGCTTGTTTTGTTAGCCAATTCCAGCAGTGTCTTTGATGATGTCTCTTATATACGATGAAAAGAAATTAAAAGTTTTAATGATAGTTGTTGAACTGTCATAGCAAGTTCATTGCATTACTTGTCAAGTAACTTAGAACTTGATCGGACTTTCTAGTTGAAATACCTTTTGTTCCCGAAGGTTTAAGACAGCAAATCAAATCAAAGTCGAAAACCTGCCTGAAAACGGCAGACGTCTAATGTCAGCAACGTCTTCAACTTGTTCAGCTTCATGTTGTGACGTCAGGCACGTCTGTGAAGTTAGCCAACTAGCTAGTAACTGGCAAAATTAGCATTTTTCGTTACACGTCGCTGTAATTCACATTAATCGTAGAAAATTGTTTTTTATTCGTGTTTGAAATGGGTCACTCGCGGGTGATAAGAACCACTAGTTGACGAAAATGAGCCACATTTGGACGCGGAACGGCAAACTTACCTCATGCTTACGGTTAGCTTGATGAAGACATGGGAAACTGGTCGGTGCGGTCGCAACCATTTCAACTCTCGTCGAGGGTTAAGAAAGGAAAAAAAAAAAGCACATCCGTGGCTATAAACGGTTAAATGAACCCGGCAAACGGTCACAATTTAATTTTCATTATTAACATATATACAGTGTAAAACCTGCTCACAATTTTACCGGATTAAAGAAGGCATAATATTTTATTCAACACCCCCTGTATATAGATGGTAGAGTGGTACGCTCCATGTGACTGCAATTCCTGTTATCACCCCTAGAGGACGTAAGATGACAAATTGTAAAACGTGTAGTTGCTGATTTAACCTGAGAGTGGCAGTAGTGTGTTTTTACAGCGAATTGTGAGTTAGTAAATGTGCGAAGAAGATGGGAGACGCAGCATGAATGAACGCAGTTTGGATTCTACGTCATGAATATTCATAAAGTGCTTCCCTGCAATTGGGTTTTGAACTTAATGTCAGCCAATCAGAGCTAAGTTAATGTTATCAATATTAATGAGCAGCCCTGAAGCGTTTTTGCTCCAATGGATGAACGCCTTCTATCGCCGCATTGTGTGTGCTGGGGCGGCTGACGTCCCAACGGTTGAGCGTGGTCACCGGTACCACAACATCACCCACCGACGGCGGCCAACCTCTGCGGAATAGGCGCTTCCGTCGACGAGTTGTTTGTGTTTTTTTTTATATCTATATATATTTTTTTTTTGTTCGAGACATAAGTCGACGTAATGCGGCATTGAAGGTAAGTGAGGCACCCCCCCCAATCGCCTACTTCCTAGCAAAACCATCGGTCGTCTCGTGCTGTCATTGTCATGGAAACAAGCTGCCGGTTGTTGCTTCTTGCATCAGTTAATGGCGTTAGCGGCCGCAATTGAGCGACTTTCAGTAATTACGTCGCCGTAAGTCGCGTTGGCTAGATGTTGACATTGAAGCGTAATTGGCTCAAATGTCCTCGCGCTGCTTGTTCAGTTTGTTTCCCAACTCAGCCAGTTTAAAGGTGATCCCGGTTAGCATGTGGCTAATCCCAGTTCCGCTTTTCGTGGGTGATGCAGAGCTTGAGGCCAGACGTCCAGCACGCCATTGTTGTCTGCGCGGCTAGTTATTTGCATGTCCATCTGTCACTAGACAGTTTGACCTGCTTATTTATGAAAACGTCAGGGGGATCTTTACCAGTCCTTTGTTTGCATCCTTGTATGAGTCAAAACAAGAATGTGATTCATCAAGATTTGTTAATGTGTCTCCATAACATGTTTGTGGTATGCTTTGATAAAAAAATATCCAGAAGATCATGAATTCTAGACAAATTTGACAAGCTTTTTAGTTTGTCATGCCATTATAAAAAATCGGCACGTTTCAGAGGTTGGATCTTTCTCGTGTTGGCCTAGCCATCATCCCGCCTCACCTTATGCCGGGCCTATGGCGAGCTTTGGATTTCAAATGGAAGATGAGCAAAAGCCCACAAGATGCTTTGCCAAATAAAGACGCTTCAAGTCGTTTAATGCCACTCAAATTTACTGTCAAATATATTTGGAACATCCACACAGTCTCACTTTAGGTACATTCTGAAGCGAGCCCTTCAAGCAACAGTATTATTTCAACACAAGCAGTGGTGCAAACACATCAAGATAGAGAATGCAGCAATACTCACAACCTTGTATTCTTTATCCTCTACAAAGAATGCCTACTATTACTGATGCTAACGATTTAATTGAAAAAGTCTGGCAAAATTCTGTTATTTTTAATGCTGTTTTTCCTAATAAAAACCCTGGAACAAATGAATGCCATTTGCATCCATTCAATGGCTTTCAAGTTTCAGTTTCAACATTACCTATTTTTTTATAGCTCTTAAATGCAAACGCCTCAGAGGGCTTCATAGTACTGAATACCAAAAATCTTGAAAGTGGAGCACAGATTAAAATTATTTAAGACGAAACAAAAAAAAGAATGCAATATTTTTTTTTTCTCATCTTCTACAGCATCGTGGCAACAAACTTGCACTGTGGTGTTGACCAGTGATCCCGCCGGCTTCTCATTCCTCAGTTGCTTTTGTTTGGCTCGCAACAAAGTCACCCCATCATAGAGAGTACTCTCGGCCAATGACCCCGTACAAAAAAAAAAAAAAAAAAAAGCCCACTCAGCCTCCTCATCAGTGTGCGCGCTGAGTACTGGCGCTGAAACACAACACGAACACTAGACGGTGGGCAGCATCATTCATGCAAGTGACTCGCTAGCCTATTCCCTAACGAGTGTACGTTGGGAGCAAACGATACGGGGAATTAAAGGCCAACCACACAAATAAATATTTGTATGCATTTATTTATTTATTTATTTAATTTTTTTGCGTACGTCAACTAAAAGCAATTGCCATCGTCGTTGTTGCAGGTGTCCAGTTAGAAGGTGTTTGGTCCGGACGAGAGGCTGAAGAAAAGTCCCTCAGAGGCCATGGAATTGTCGGACGGCTTGCTGCTGCAGGTCAACAACGGCGAGCAGTGGTGCAACCAGTGGAAGCGGCCTAATGACGACTCTGTAAGACTCGCGCGCCCAAAACCCTTTCATTTAAAAGTCGTTACAACTTCATTTAGCTCATTTGGGGCATCCGAGCAACATTGATGGATTTTAGGGGTGTCAAAATTAGTGCAGTAATTTTTGAGTCAAATTAACGCCCCAACCTTTTTTTTTTTTTTTTTTTTTTTTTTTTTTATTTTTTTTTTTTTTTTTTTTTTAATTATTTTTATTTTTTTAAACTCACGATTAATGATTACCCCTGACTTGGAAAAACCTGTACTGGGGGAATCCCCATTCCAACACAGAAGACACGTCCACATCAGAATTTAGCACTAATAAATATAATAATAATGCATATATTTGTGGAGATATTTGTATTTTAAAAATTTACAGAATTTCACAAGTTACTTCATGTTAAAGATAGCGCTCAATAGGACGAGAAATGCACTGAGCCGTCACCGTCTTACAAATACAGTTATGCCATCTAGTGGCAGAAATAAAAGACCAACACAAACACTCATTTTTTACAGTACATATTTTTAATTTTAACTCAATTTTGCCATCTAATGGCAGCAAAATGACCTCAAAACAAATCAATATCACACTCATTTTTTTACAGTACAGTACATATTTTAATTATTTTGAATTTATTATTATGAAATTACTTTATCAATGACAAAAAGATGGAGCCATATTTCTTAGTTTATCATTTTTCCACTTTTACGTTGAGTATGAAAGCATCGAAAAAAATACTTTATTGTACATTTAGAACAGATATAAAATTTGTGATTAATCGTGAGTTAACTCTTGAAGTCATGTGATCATGATTAAAAACAATTTATCGTCTGACACCCTATCGTATTTATTTGTTCGTCTCCCAATGTACCATATTTTTCTTCAATTCCACATTTTCCTCTTGTACAAATTAATGCACTTTTTCCTTGTTTTGTTTTGTTAAATATAGGAAAAGAGTTTTTGTATTTTTCAAGGTACCATTTCCCGCCAGTATTTCACATTTTCCAAAATAAAATCCACAAATGAATGCAAGAATTATAATATTGTTACCTCCTCCTTTGCCTTTCAAACTGTTGAGATTACCATATGCCGTATGTTAGCATTACTATTGTTAGCCTACAACAGTTGCTCTTAAGAAATAATACATAAATACATTTCTGTAGAAAGCTCCGGTTTATTTTCACCATTGTGTGTTTTATGTGGTTTGAAGGACCGCAGTACGAGCCCATCGGTCCTGCGCTGCGTGGCCACCACCTGGAAGGAGGGGCTTCTGAACAGGAAGAGGCCCTTCGTCGGCCGCTGCTGCCACTCTTGCACGCCGCAGAGCTGGGTAACCTTACACAGTGCCGCTACTCCACTCTTAACCATTAGCGTAATTAATTGACGTACAGGAGGAGCAGACATTTGAGACCATGTTCATTATGAATGTTTGCACTAGTGTCAAACTGCAAAACATCATTTTTGTGGTCATGAGCCCCGCTGTGATGTCACAGAAGGGCTCGCGCACGGACACGTTTTCATTCATTCTTTCGTTTGCATTCTCGCCATAGGAGAAGCTGTTCAACCCCAGTATTCCGTCGCTGGGCCTGCGGAACGTCATCTACATAAACGAGACCCACACCAGGTACCCACATCATTCCAAACAATCATTCGCTCATCATGAAAAAAAAATGTTATATTAATAGAAATATGGCTGCATCTTTTAGTCATTGATACAGTAATTTCATAATAATTCATAATATTGAGTTAAAATTAAAAGGATGTACTGTATTGTAAAAATAAGAGTGTGATATTGATTTGTGTTGAGGTCATTTTTCAGCCACTAGATAGCATAATTGCAGTTGTAAGATGGTGACAGCTCAGTAAATTTCCAAGTAAGGGGCAGTCATTAATCGCACGTGTAAAAAAAAAAGAAAAAAAAAAGGTGGTTTTAAAGGAACTTTAAATTAGCTAAAAAATAACACACTAATTTCGACACCCCTAGTATAAATCATTTTTAAAAACGAAATTGATTTTTACATGGTTTTATTGTACACAGCAAGTAATTGTCAGGATCGTATTGAATATTTTTCTGTCATTATGGCGTCGTTGCCCCTTTAACGAAAACCCTCTGCTGTTGTTCGGTGACCTCACTTAATTCGAGGCTGTAACTCGAGGCTCGTTACAGAGTAAATATTGACGGTAATTATGTTTTGTAATTTTCATTATGTGCGCCGTCAAACGTAACGTGTCCATTCTGTCAGTGAAATATCAATTGATGTGCAAACATTTCAGAAATTGAAAATATATTTGTTAAACTGTACATACTCAGCTTGCTAACAGAATCACGTTACAAAAGTGAAGGTCCACCCTGTGCTCATAAAATTAGCCAATCATCTCCACTCTGTCGGTGTCCACCCTGTCTGCAATCTCATCTGCATCTGTAACTGTTTGCATGTTTCAACGTGTGCAATACAATCAAATATCTCGGGATTTTATTTTGGGTGCTGAAAAGGGGACGTTTGGAAGGCATCTTGAGCTGATTTTTTTGTTTTGTTTTTGCGAGGAGGGAGAGGCGACAGGGGGGAGGAAGGGGGAGAGGGAACCACGGGGCACACCAGAGGCCCACCCGCCCCGAACCATGATCTGATTTTTGACGCTTGTGCTCCACAATACATTTAAAGCAGCTTCTGTGGAGCAGTAGTATTGGAAACACGTGTATTGAATTGAGTGCAACATTGGAGGAGGCAGCTGAATAATTGAAACGTTGCATGTATCGCATGAGTCTAACCTTCATTATTAAACTCCAAACATATCCTACGCAGTAGAAACTGGTTGTGTGTTTTTCTCATTTCATAACAAATCTGTCCACAGAAAATAATATAAAGTCAACTTGTCTGCTCCTTCCTTCACGAAAGCTTAAAGCGGTGTTAACGGTGCTTCGTTGTTCCTATGTGCAGGCAGCGCGGCTGGTTGGCACGGCAGCTGAGCTACGTGCTCTTCGTCATAGAGCGGGACGTTCACAAAGACATGTTCCCTCGGAATGTGGTGGAAAACGTGCTCAACAGCAACGGGTAGGCCACCTCCGCCGTTTAGCGAGACCGCTTTTTCGCGTAAACGAACGAGGCCGTTGGCAATTTAGACAGTACGCGCTTCTTGTTGCAGTGTGGAGAGTGCCATCTTGCGCGTGGCCTCCGATTCGGACGACGACAGCGCCATCGACGAGCGCAGCAAGTCCGTCAGGAAAGTCAAGCAGAAAGCCCGACGCTTCCTCCAGCAGATGGTGGCCAGCGTTTCGCCCGCCTTCATCAGGTATGCGGGGGGAAAAAAACGCCTTCTCATTAAGCGATGCCGCGACCCGACCGCATCGTCGGAAACGGATGGAAGCTTTTGCATTTGTGTGCAATTTGTGAAGGAAAGACATTTTTTGTTGATTTAAGACGAATAAAATGACGTTTTCTTGGACTAAAATAAAGATGATAATGCTAGACTTGTAGGGGACTAAAAATGGGATGAGGTTGACTAACTGTGATTAAAAACTAACAAGCGTGACTGAAATTGGACTAAAACTGAGAATAAATTTAAAAACGGCAGACAAAATTAACCCCAGCAAGTTTGACCATTCTTTGTCCTCATTTTTTTGAAGATGCCAGACAGACGTTTAACTTTTTATTATTATGGCTTTTGCACATTTCACAAATTTGCCGAACTTGTGCCTAAAATTGTCCTCTCTGATCCAGACTAACGGGCTGGGTTCTCCTGAGGCTCTTTAACGGTTTCTTCTGGAGCATTCAGATCCACAAGGGCCAGCTGGAGATGGTGAAAAAAGCAGCGGCTGAGGTCAGGAGAGCCCCGAAAACTTCAATCTGTAACTCTGTGTTGCATTTTCATAAGCAAAATCCAGTTCAAATTGTTGTCGTCGTGCAGCACAACGCTCCCATGGTCTTCCTGCCCGTCCACAAGTCCCACATCGACTATCTCCTCATCACGCTCATCCTCTTCTGTCACAACATCAAAGCGCCGCACATCGCAGCCGGCAACAACCTCAGCATCCCCATTCTCAGGTGAGCGTGCCGTTGCGTCCTGTCATCGCGACTGCCCGAGGGGGAAAACGCCGATGCTTTTCCAAACAACATTTTTCGTCCTTTCAGCACCCTCATCCGTAAACTGGGAGGATTCTTCATCCGCCGCAAAATGGAGGAGTCTGGGGACGGCAAGAAAGACATTTTGTACCGATCGCTCTTATACGCTGTGAGGCTTGGCGTTGTTGCATTTTTTTGTACATTTGACAGCCTTTCTCCCTGATTTTGTTCAAAATGCATGCTATTATTCCACTTCATTGAAGCCAAATTTTGATACCTCAACAGTTAGATTTGAAGAAACGAAAGCAGATTTGGGATTTTCTGTAGGTGAAGTAAAAATCCTATTTTGAAATTAAGGTTAAAATTTAGAGAAACAACATCTCATGCTCTTTAAAAAAAAATAATAAAATAAAAAAAAAATCTTTATTTCTCGAACATTTTTTTGCTTCAAAAATACATCTTTCTAAAAAATACACACCAAAAAAACAACTTTATCATAGTAAGCAACTTTTTAGCAATTCCATCTTTAGAATGTGTATTGAAATTGCGACTTTGTATCTGAAAAACGTACATTAAAAGAGATTTTTGTCCCCGGAAGATTCCGACTTCATTCTAATAGAGTGCATTTATTTTTCGTTGTTGCCTTTATACCCCTTTTTAATCATGGAAGTATTTGTAATTTAGACATCTCCTAATCTCAGGTTTTCCACAGGTCATTAAAAAGCATTAAAAGTCATTACAGTGTTCCCTCATTTATCGCGGGTGTTGTGTAACAAAAACTACTCGCGATAATGGAAATCGGCGTATATTTAAAAAAATAAAAATAAATCCCGTTAATTATATATATTTTTTTGTTTTTTCATTTTGGTATGATTTTTACTTTATTATAAATGCATTCATCATAATTTTTTTTTCTTCCATGAAAAGTATGGGGGGGGTTTTTGTTTTTGTTTTTTTTATTAGTACAGGATACAGCACAGTATTTTTTTTTTTCAATTATGTTTTTCTTGTCTTGCCATAATTTTTAGTTTATTATGAATGCTTTTTCATTCGTCATTTTTTTTTTCATTTCGTCATTTGCTTTCCATTAAAAGTCTATATTTTTTTTCAATGTACTTGTAATACAGTATATATTATTATATTATTTATATTTTATCTTCAGAATGCAATGTCGTGGAGCGACAGGACAGACACCATTGGAAAGGTCTCATCGAGATGAATCCGCGGATGGCCGTGTGTCCCTGGTCAAATGTAGGGTTCAAGAGATACGGCCACGCAAAGACCAAAAAAATAATAAACAAAACCAAAAAGCATGTTGTTCAAAAAAAAAAAAAAAACAACGCTCTGAAAAGTCCGCAAAACAGCGGGGCCGCGAACGATGAATCTGCGATAAACGAGGGCAACACCGTACATGGATTTTGCTAAAATTAAGGCCTTTAATGGCATTAAAAAGCATATCCAGAGGCATTAAGAATTGTAAATACAATTGATGCATCCAATAAAATTGCTCACAATTTGAAAAGAAAAATGTACTGTTCTTGTCACCAACGTCCAGCATGAAACACTAATGCCACCTAGTGGCAGAAAATTACATCAACACAAATCTATGCCTCCTCTATGCCTTGCAACTTGTAATGAATTTATAAATTACTATAAAATTACTGAATTAACTGAAATATGAAACCACATTTGCATTTATAGATGTCCACTTTTATATTAGTGTGAAGAACTTATTTTATTGTACATGTAGAACCGATAAGGTGCGATTAATTGCGAGTTAATTATGAAAAACATGTTTAATTATGATTACAAATTGTAATTGGCTGACAGCCCTAATATATAAATAGTATATATTTTTGTGCGTGCGACATGAGCATTAAATTAGTTTTTAAGTTGCATTTAAAAGCATGAAATGTAAATTTTCTTATGCCTGCAGAATTCAGTGACAAGACAGAAAAATATGCGTTTGCTTGTTTTGTGCGTGACCCGCTGCAGTGTACATCGACCTGCCAAAGTAATTGAGCCAATAAGATAAGTGCTATCAGCTGACCACCGTTGTATGGATGATAATAATGACCAACTCGTGTAGTTTGACCTTCAAAAGCTGTGCCTGGGATCTCATTGAATGCTACAAAAATAGACCAAATAGTCAGCGCCGGCTCAGCATTGTGAGCGAACGGAACAATCTGTGCATTACCTGGCAGTGGTCCCAACGTAACAAAGTAAATGTTAAGGGCCCTCTCGTCTTTGCAGCTGAATCCAAGTTGGGGGGTCTATTTTGGGACAAACCCCCCACAACCCCCCCGAAATGTCCTTTAGACAGCTGTGAAAGGATATGGTTACGCAACACTGCTGGTGTCCGAATTCTGACTCGCGGGACAAATCTTTTCACTAGGGCTGTGCAATTCATTGACATTCAATTACAAAAAAAAAAAAGATTCATACTCATTTTTGAGTTGTTTAAATGTATACATTTGCACTAGAGGTGTCAGGAGATTACATTTTTGTAATTGTAATTAATTGCATGACTTCAGTAGTCAACTCACAATTAATCACAAATTTTATATCTGTTCTAAATGTACAATAAAAAAAATTCTATGTTTTCATACTCTTGTTATCATAAGTGAAAAAATGTTAAACTAATATAAATATGGCTGCATATTTCAATCATTTATATAATAATTCATAAAATTGAGTTAAAACGTAGATCACAATTTTCCGGCCGATCACCGATCTTTTAAAAAGTCTGACCTGCCGATCTTGATTTTTTTCGACCCAATTTTTTTTCATATTAAGCAGCCACCTTCAGTGTGAAATAATGCAAAAGGTTTGTTTTAAGGGCGGCACGGTGATGGAGTGGTTAGCACGTCTGCCTCCCAGTTCTGAGGACTCGGGTTCGAGTCCAGGCTCCGACCTTCCTGGGTGGAGTTTGCATGTTCTCCCCGTGCCTGTGTGGGTCTCCTCCCACATTCCAAAGACATGCATGGCAGGTTAATTGGGCGTTTTGAATTTTTTTCTGCCACTAGATGGCATAATTACATTTGTAAGACATTTGTGACAGGTCAGTGCATTTTTTCATTTAATATTAAGAGCTATCTAATCTTTTAGATGAAGTAGCTTGTGAATTTCTGCACATTTTTAAAATTGTATAATACAACTTGCGCCCAGTCTGCACCAATTTAAGCATTATTATTACAGTCATTACTGCAAAATTTGGATGTGGACGTGTCTGCTCCGTCACGTGTTCAAAAAATTTTGAGGCACTAAAGGAACTTTTAAATTAACTCAAAATTAATGCACTAATTTTGATACCCCTAACTTTTTTATTTTTTTATTTTAAAATAACTAATTTAATGAACTTTGATTGGCTGGCAACCAGTTCAAGGTGTACCCCGCCTACTGCCCGAAGCCACCTGGGATAGGCTCCAGCACCCCCGTGACCCTTGTGAGGAGTAAGTGGTTAGGAAAACGAATGGATGGATGAATAATTTAATAAATTTAGTTTAATCCAAAAGGAACTTGTGTATAGTTTTTCAAAGATTTTTATTCTTTTTTTTTTTGAACATTTTGTCATTTTGTACCAAAAAATAAACGATAGTCCTAATCCTGATTTCAATTATTAGCTAAATAATCGCGATGAATATTTTCTTGCTAATCGAGCCTTTCACTTGCTCACTTTGACCTGTTGCTATCGTTCATGTTGTCATCTCTCCAGTACACGGAAGAGCTTCTGCGTCAGCGGCAGTTCCTGGAGGTCTACCTGGAGGGCACGCGCTCGCGCAGCGGCAAGCCGTCCACGGCGCGCGCCGGCATGCTGTCCATCGTGGTGGACGCGCTATGCGCGGGCTCCGTCGCCGACGTGCTGGTGGTGCCCGTGGGCATCTCCTACGACCGCATCATCGAGGGCAACTACAACAGCGAGCAGCTGGTGAGGTCGTCGTCGTTGGCGTCGGCGTCATCGATGACTGAACTCTTTCCCGTGCGAGCAGGGCAAGCCCAAGAAGAACGAGAGCTTGTGGGGGATTGCGTGCGGCGTGCTCAGGATGCTGAGGAAGAACTACGGCTGCGTGCGCGTCGACTTCAACCAGCCCTTTTCCTTGAAGGTGAGGACGAGGCTCTTATTTTGAAGGACTTTTGTCATCATAACGCATCTGTGACGGCGATCGCCAAAAATCAGTCGTCAATTACATCGTCACACTGTATTTAACTCATTCACTCGCCGCCATTTTCACAGAAGCAACCCTCTTCGACCCTGGCTGTTTTACTGGGTTTGACTGATTTTGCAAGGCCCACAGTTTTTTTTGTTCTATTCTTATAAAAACATTGAGCACAGCAAAAGAAAGATTAAAGTCGCTTCTTTCATCAGGAAAAAATAAAAAGTATCTTTCTATCTGTTTCCGCTTTGCAGCAATTAGCTTGTTTTAACATGGCCCTGGTAGATCTCTTTTACTCTTCTGCCACCTGCTGGCTGTTTGTATAATAACTACCTTTTTTTTTCAACTGTTCTTTGCAGTTGAGAGGCTGCATCAAAGCCTTCTGTATACTTTAGCATAAAACATTTTTTTTTTTTTTAACGTATAAATACGTCTTTGGGAGACTTAAAACACTTCAACTAGAACTTATGTATACGTTTTTGGGAGCAAATGAGCGTGGGATTTATTTTTTTTTATTTATTTTTTTTTATTTTTATTTTTTTATTTTTTATTTTTTTCATGTCGATTTTGTGAAATGAACTCTCTTGAATGCTCAAACTGACAAGTGTGCGGGAGCCGTGTGGCATTATGACACCTCAAGATTGAAAGTTTGTGTGTTTTTTTTTGTGTTTTTTTTTAGACAGCACTTGCGCATAAAACAGCATCGTTTTATTTATTGCACCTCTCACGGCTCTAAGACCTTTGAAAAAGAGTTTTAAAGATGACGTAGTCACAGTTGTTTGCTTTTGTGACGCGTTGAAGGCGGAGCTGTCAAATCTCCGCCCACCAGCGATGAGACGATTCATTGACGTTCCGTCTTTTACCTGTTGATGGCAGGAGTACCTGGACAGCCAGAGAAGCCGCCACATTGCCCCGCCGCTGTCCCTCGAGCACGCCTTGATGCCCACCATCATCGACGCGCAGTAAGTGCGCCGCTCTTCCCCTGCCGAAAACCGCCTCCCACTTTGTCACAGCGTACGGCGTCCGCCATTTTGACATTTGCGTGCAGCACTCGAGTTGACGTAACCTCGCTCGGGGGTCATTTCAGGTCACGGTCCCACTGCAGCTGCCCGTTTATTTGTACTCGATAAAATAATACACAGCAAATGAAATCTCCCGATGGACCGATTATCGGCGCAGGTATTTGGCATTTTGATGAATAATCGGTATCCATATTCGATCCTTATAAAACTGTGTTGACCTCAGGTAACAATTTCTTTCGATTTTCAGTTACGGTAGCTTGATAAGAGATGCTGCTGAACCCGAGTAACTCTCTGCATCTTGTCTTTTTTTTTTTTTTTTTTTTTTTTAATATACCTGAAAATTGTAGTTATTTTGAAATTTTAGAAAAAAAATGTATCTATTGTAGAAAACTTTTGGGAGCTATGACATTTACTTGTTTAGTTTTTCATTGAGTTTTAAGACATTGTTATGACCCTGGGAGCTTCCAAAAGTTATATATATATATATATATATATATATAAATATATATATATATATATATATATATATAAAAGATCCATATCGCGATATTGGCCCATGCAATATGCATATCGCAAAGACATGCAATAAGTTTCATATGGATTTTTATGCTTTTATTTGAATTTGACCAGTCAGTCTCTAACTAAAATATGCACCAGCATCCACTATCGAGCGGTAATTACAATTAATTGACTAAGAATATATCGAGTTTGCTTATTTTGCTGCATGAAAAAATTTAATTATTTAATTACATAATATTAAAAATGTCATTTCTGTAGGTACGTTAAATATCGCAATCATATTGATGTCTATATCGCATATCGCATGATTTTCCAATATCGTGCAGCCCTATATGATTGTCCAAAAAAAAAAAAAAAAATCGTCATTTTGCAAATTTAAAAAGTTGTTCAATAAACATATGCTTTATATCATTCCAACAAAGTTAAGAGCTGGAATTTATATTTTTATTATTATTTTTTTTCCCGCTAATATTTTTTTTCCCCTTTTACTGAAATTGAATATCGGCTCCAAGTATCGGTTATTGGTCTCCTTGATAAGAATAATTAGTATCGGCCCTGAAAAAAAAAACATATCGGTCTGTCTCAAGGTTATTTTAGTAAACTAAAATCCAAAAAAATTTCGTTAATGAAATAAAATAAAAATGAAAATGCTTTTTAAAAAACAAACAAGCTGAAACTACATTTTATGTTGACAAAACTATATTTAACTATAAAGACAGCAAAAATGTCCTTCGTTTTAGTCTTTGGTAATTAATTTAATGCATGAGCCTTTGGGGATGATTTTAAATGTGATTTTTAGTAGATTTATTTTGATATGAACCGGAATCAGGACACAGAAGTGACATCATCTCGCAGCAGCCAATAGAAAAGCTGATGACGTCGCTCACGTTTTGTTTTGTTTTGTTTTAAATATTGCGCACAAGTAATACACATTTTTTTTTAAACAAAACTAAAACAAAGCATTTATTAAATAACTAAAACTAATAAAAACTTACAGAACCATCCTGAAAATTAATGAAAACGAACTCATTTTAAAAAACGAAATCAAAACGAACTCAAATGAAAAATTCCAAAACTATAATATAACGCGTATCGGTCTTCTCTGTGTGACACTTTTTTTCTCTCTTTTTTTTTTTTTTTTTTTCTCGCCCCCATTTTTATTTTATTTTTTTTATTTCTTTCAGGCCCGACGACGTCGAGCTGTTGGAGCGTCAGGAGGAAGGTCAGCAGAACAGAGAACTTCCCGAGGATTTGTGCCGACGGCAGCTCATTAATAACCTGGCCAAGCACGTTCTTTTCAGTAAGTAAGGTTAACGTTAGTGGATCTCACTCCATCCCAAGGTGTGTCATTGGAAAACCTTAACGGGCTTTCAGCAGCAGAAACAGGTTCCCCCAAACCCCGCCCCCCCTCAAGCTGCATTGTCCTACACTTTTTTTTTTTTTTTCTTTCATAGCCTGCAGCCAATCACAGGGCCCCCAGCTGTGTGGCATGTTTGTTTTCAGCCAATAGGACGCAGGAGGAGGGAGAGGGGGAATGCGGCGCCGGTGTCCTCCTGCTGCTTTTCATCCCCTCAAAGGAACGATGCTTACGATGATTTGGAACGACCCTCACACGTTCACTTTTCTTGCTCCCTCTTTTCTTTCTCTCAAGTCCTTTGTGAATATTTTTGAGACTTTAATTCAGGTTACTTAAAATCTTCACATTTATTTATTTTTTTTATTCCTTGCAACTTTATAACCTTAAAATCATACTGAATGTTAGATAAGGTGCTTTTTTTAGTTTTTCGATTTTGTAAAATACAGGCGGAAACCTGGAATGTCCAAATATGTTCATGTTCATGTTTTTTTTTTCTTTTTTTTAGGGTTGTTATGAATTTCATGTTTTGAAAATAGTGCTGTAACCAACAATTATTTCAATAATTTCATTGTCGATTATTTTTCCAATTAATCAGTGAATTGGATTTAAAAAAACATATTAATTCAAATCAACGGTGTATAAACATAATATTAATTATGATTCAGTTACTGATTTCGTCTGTAACGTTCGTAAAATAGTTACAAATCTTCAACTTTGTTTTCCAAAGTAAAAGCAATTTTTTTTATTATTTTTTTTTATGGTTCAAAATCGAGATAATCAGCCGGATTGCAAATGTTTTTACTATATTATGTTAATACATTTTAACAATAAAATAAATATTTTCTGCTGAGGAGCCGCAATTGTGAGCATTTGGACAATTTTTAATGGAAAAAAAAAAGATTTAAATGATTCAAATAATGATCAAGTAATTTGATAAAATGATTAGTTTTCGATAATAATTAAGACTTCATTTGATTAGTCGTCGTTTGGAAAATCAAATCTTTAAAAAAAAAAAAAATCGTTAATGGTGAAATTGAATTTTGTCTTCTGAATTATTGTGGGAATGCTTCAGCATTTTTTTTGTTTTTGTTTTTTTAATTCCTTGCAACGTTATAACCTTAAAATCCTACTGAATGAATTCAAATGTGTCGGCTGTATTGAGATTTATAAAAACCATAATTTCCCAGCCCTATGGCAGCATTTGTACATCTTAAGGCCGCCCACGTCTGCAGTTGAGTCGATAATCGCCACGGTGTCTGTTGTTCAACATTCCTTTTTTAATCTTCCTCACGCAGCGGCGAACAAGTCATCGGCCATCATGTCCACCCACATCGTGGCCTGCTTGCTGCTCTACCGACACAGACAGGTATGTCTGTCAATTTGTTTGGATCGGGTGTCTTCGCTTTATCAGCATTTTACATCAGTGCCCCCTGCGGGAAGTCTGACGTACGTGTCAGTAAAACTGTCACTATCAAATCTATTAAAATCTATCACTATTAAAATTGATTATCCTATCGATCATACCATCAAATCACACCCCCCTCCACCCTTCTGTACATACGCATTAATCGGCCTCCAATTATAATCGATCAATTATTGCCCTTCAAACATCGTCCAATTGGGCCAAACGGCCGATTATTTTCCCCTTAAAGCGTGACCATAGAAGAATATTGAATTTTCCGACGCTGTGAGAGTACCCTGAATGCACCATTTTGCTTGCGTAGCATTAGCAACTAGCAAGTGTGCAGCATACGTTATTCTGGTTATTCTGTTGTCCCGAAGCGTCCTTTGAGCTGTTTAATGACACCTAAATTGGAGTTAACTGTAAAACTGTGATTAGATTACCATTTAAATACCAACAAAATTATCCTAAACAAAATGGTAAGCAATTGCGATTAGCATTAGCGCGCTAGTGATTAGATGACCATCTTAAATACCAACAAAATGAACCTGCGCTAAACGGTTAGCAATCACGATTAGCATTGGCACGCTAGTGATTAGATGACCATTTAAATACCAACAAATTAGCCTACGTTAAACGGTTAGCAATTGTGATTAGCATTAGCGCGCTAGTGATTAGATTACCATTTCAAAACCAAAAAAATTGGCCTACGCTCAACAGTTAGCAATTGCGATTAGCATTAGCGTGCTAGTGATTAGATTGGCATTTAAATACCAACAAAATTATCTTAAACAAAACGGTTAGCAATTATGATTAGCATTAGGGTGTTAGTCATTAGAGTACCATTTAAATACTAGCAAAATTAGCCTGTGCTAAATGGTTAGCAATTGCGATTGCCATTAGCGCGCTAGTGATTAGGTAGATTACCATTTAAATACCAACAAACTTAGCCTGCGCTAAACGGTTAGCAGTTACGATTAGCATTAGCGCGGTAGTGATTAGATGACCATTTAAATACCAACAAAATTAGCCTGCGCTAAACAGTTAGCAATTGCGATTAGCATTAGCGCGCTAATGATTATATTGGCATTTAAATACAAACAAAATTATCTTAAACAAAAAGGTTACCAATCGCGATTAGCATTGGCACGCTAGTGATTAGATTATCATTTAAATACCAACAAAATTAGCCTAAACAAAATGGTTAGCAATTGTGATTAGCAATAGCGCGCTAGTGATTAGATGACCATTTTAAATACCAACAAAATTAGCCTGCGTAAACGGTCAGCAATCGCGATTAGCTTGGCACGCTAGTGATTAGATTACCATTTAAACACCAACAAATTAGCCTGTGCTCAACGGTTCACAATCGTGATTAGCATTGGTTCGCTAGCGATTAGATTAGATTAGATTACGGCAGCACACATATTTCCGGCTGAGCTTTGAGGCCAACATTTTTGGTCGACTTTTTTTTTTTTTTTTTTTTTTTTTCTTCCCTCCCAGCCATGCGTCAGGCCAGCGTCGGTAAGTGACCAAACGTGAGCTTGGTTCCCACAGGGTGTTGCGCTGTCCAAGCTGGTGGAGGACTTCTTCAACATGAAGGAGGAGGTGCTGTCGCGCGACTTCGACCTGGGCTTCTCGGGCAACTCTGAGGACGTGGTGATGCGGGCGCTGCACCTGCTGGAGAACTGCATCGCCGTCACCGGCGGCGCCAACCGCAACGGCGAGTTCACCATCGCGCCCAGCCACACCGTGCCGGCGCTCTTCGAGCTCAACTTTTACAGCAACGGCCTCTTCCACGTCTTCATCGCCGACGCCATCGTTGGTACGTCGGCGCCCCCAGTGGACACTTGCCTTTTTTTTTTAGATAGATTTTTAGATTCAAAAGAGAACATAAAGTGATGCTCATTTTAATTAAATCATCCATACACACGTTTTCCGAACTGCTGATCCTCGTAATTGTATTATTTTGATTACATTTATTACAATAAAAAAATAAAATAATTATTTTAAGGTTAAAATTTTCGGAATCAAATAATGCTTATTATGTTAATACATTTTAACAATAAATTAAACATATTAATTTTATTATAGTTATAATTAACCAAATATTGAGGTAAATTAATTCTTTATTATATTTATATTTTGTCTAAATTAATTGCATTAATGTTTTAATTCATGCTCATTTATGCATTTTATTAATTAGAACTTAATTGCAATTAACCAATTAAATAAAGGTTTTTACCATTTATATTAGTACATTTTAGCAATAAAATAATCATGTTAATTTTATTATAATTATAATGAGCCAATTATTGAGGTAACTTAATTCTTTATTAATAATATATTTATATTTTGTTGAAATTAATTGCAGTAATGTTCTAATTCATGCTAATTTATACATTGTATTAATTATAACTTAATTGCAATTAACCAATTGAAGCAAATTACCAAAATTGAAATTGTTTCTCATATTTCTGTATTTAATGTAAAGTTTATTTTGATAACAGAATGGTAATTTGTGATAATGAGAGAGATTTATAATTGCCAATTATTCAAGCAAATAAACAAAAAAATGACTGATCATTTGAAATTGTTTATTTTGAAAACAGTAACTTCACTTTTCAAAAGCAAGACTGTATTTTTACTGTATTCCCTGACGTGCATGTGATTGACTGCGCGCAGCCTGCAGCATCCTGTCCCTGCAGCGGGACCAGGCGGTGGAATCGTCATCGTCGTCGGCGTTGCAACCAGTGCCGAGCGCGGCGGACGCCGGCTTCCCGCTCAGTCAGGAGAGGCTCATCCGCAAGGCCGCCGGCCTCTCGCACTTCCTGGTCAACGAGGTGGCCGTGGCGTCCGTAAGTCCTGTTGCGCGGCGGGCCTCAAACATCTGATTTGTTCATTTCACACGAAGTCAATCACCGCCTGTTTCCTTCCGCCCCACAGCCGTGCCAGACCGTGTACCAGGTGTTCCACGACGCCGTCACCCGCCTCATCCAGTACGGCGTCCTCTTTGTGGCGGAGGTCGGTTTCGTGATAACCGCACTTTCACGTGGCTTTGACGTCCTGTATGGAGGACCAAAAGTGCCAAAATTAAAAATAAATACATAAATAAGTAAATAAATAAAAGTGAAAATAAAAACGGTTGTAAAATCTATCATTCAAAAATTTAATACAATATATATATATATATATATATATATATATTTGTTTTTTTCTGTATTTTTGAATTATATTTCTTGTATCTATTATTAATAAAAAAAACTGATAGAAAAAATGTAATTTGAAAATTAAATACATGGATATATATTTTTTGTTTTTATTTCCATTTGTTTATTTGTTTGTATTTTTGAATAATATTGTTATATCCGTTTTTATTTTCACTTTTACTTCAGAATGTGTGAATTTTGGCAGTTTTGGTCCTCCATATTTTCTGCGCCCTGATGGTTTGATTGTGTGTCAGGAAGACCAGGAGGAACTGAGCCCCAGTCCCACGGAAGAACCTTGGCCCAAAAAGTTCCCCGAGCCGCTTTCCTGGAGGAGCGACGAGGAGGACGAGGACAGCGACTTTGGCGAGGAGCAGCGCGATCGCTACCTGAAGGTTTCATCTTTGCTCTTGTGTCATGTCGTCTTGTCTTTTTTGGCGTGACATTTACCTGATGTTCCCCCTCGGCCAGGTGAGCGCGTCGGCGGAGCACCAGGAGTTCTTCGTGTTCCTGCAGCGGCTCCTGAGTCCCGTCCTGGAGGCCTACAGCGGCGCCGCCATCTTCGTGCACAGCTTGAGTCAGCCCATGGCCGAGCCCGAGTACACGCAGCGCCTCTTCAGATACCTGCTCACGCGTACCGAGAGGAGGATTGCTGCTTACGGTGATTGTGGCCAAGCCAATGCTTAAAAAAAATAAAAATGTAGTCCTAAGACTTTTGAATCTGCTTTTACAGTATCAATAATACATTTGGTCATAAATAGGGAATAGTCTTTCTTTTAAATTACACGTTCAGTAGCACTTTTATTTTCAGACCGACACCAATATGAGTACTCATTCACTAATTTTAAGTTTAATATTGATAAAGTTACTAATTTATTGAAATAGATACAATATTTTTTTCAAGAGATATGATTTAGGACACTCATAGTCCCACATCAACAGTAATAGTAACGCTTAAATTATCCAGATCTTCCTTATTCACAATAATAGCAATTATCCATCCATCCATCCATTTTCTTATCTTATTCTCACAATATTTTTTCCAATTATTTTTTAAATGTTTTGTTTAAATACAAAATTAATTCTATGAACATTGCAAGGAGGGCTTTCTTTATATTTTAAAAATAGACAAATAAATGCATATCTATACTAGTTTTTTTTTTTAACTAGTGCTGCATCGCAAATTTTGATAATTTGTACTCATCTTCATGATTCACGTTTTTTTTATCCTCAGGTGAAAGTGCAACTCATTACCTGGTGAAGAACACAGTGAGGACATTCAAAGATCTCGGGGTAGCCAAAAAATAAACCAAATGATCATCAGCTTTTTTTTTGTTTTTTTTTCTGAATTTGATGGGACTGACGCGGTGTGTTTTTCTCTCCAGGTCCTCAAGGAGCGACGAGAAGATTGCGTGAGCACGCTGGAGTTGAGCGCCACCTTCCTACCTCAGGCCAACCGCAACAAACTGCTGCAGTACATTTTAGGCTTCACCCTGCTGTGACACCCCCCACGAAACGCCCCTCAATCCCGGTTGCTTCAGGCTCCCCCCCTCCGACGTCACATAAGGGCTTCTTCATGCTTTCTTTGAAAATACAATTCCAGGTGCTACCCGGAAGTGCCTTCACATTTAGGGATTCACCGTAGCATCACGTCTCCACGACTTTGCGATATATCCAGACAGGCATGCTGCCGTTTTACAGGAAGCGGCCACAAGAAGTGAACAAAATGGAGTGCAGTAGGGCGCACGCTATTCTAGTAGTGCGCTAACCTGTCCAGTCAGTTGGGATGTAGCGTAAGTATCTGGTGTTTTGAGTTGTTTACTCTTTTTGCCCGATGAGTGCAGAGCTGGCCCTATATGTCGCTTACAAACAAAAGAGATCCATTAGCTTGGTTTATACTATTGTCATTAATTCACAAGATAACATGACACACAATTTAAAACGTAAAATAACATGTAAGCATTTTTTTAAATTAAGTAGTAGTAGTACTAAATGTAACTAGACTAAGTGCAATTTCTGGATAAATTGTGTGGGAATGCTGAATGCTTATGAAGTAAATTGAAAGTTAAATTATGTGAAAATTAAAAAGTTTTAATTGAAGTTGAAAGATAAATGAATAAGAAGAAAAGATGAACTGCAATCTGTCTAAGGTGGGATTTAAACATTTCAGAGAAATTATAATGTATTTCCTGAAACGATAGTCAGTTGGTATCAAACCATCGCATGTAGCCTACTAAAATGTGGTCAAAGCGGGGTTTGAACCCAGGTTCTCCGTGGGGGAAGAAATTGCTCTAACGACTTGTTCAAATTCATGGCTAATGGCATATTTATTTTAAAAATAGCCATCTGATGAATGCCAACTTGGATGTAATCATTTCAGTGAAATTGTAATGCATTTCCTGATATGATAGTCAGTTGGTATACAGATATATCACGAAGCATAATTGCCATGGATATATTTGCAATGTACAGTCAGCGGTGGGATTCGAACCCGGGACCTCCTGGTGACTGGACAATGCACTTAACCAAGTTCGCCGAGAGGTGGTTATGATGATCAGTTGTATATATAGAAGTGGGACTTAGAAAAAGTTTGTCAGTCCCATTGAAAATAAATGGGGGGAAAGTTGATATTTAACGTTTAATTGTGCGAGTAATGTGGAATCAGACGATATATACCCCGGAAGGCGTGAATTTTTGAAGCAAGTTGAAACTTTAACGGTGTAAATCGGAAGTATTATGTGGGAGTTGTTTCTCGGCAAATAAGTGAAAAGAATAAAAATCCGAATAACGTGGGAATGCTGAAAGCATTCCCACAATTATTTCCCGAGTTTGTGGCGCCCCCTGGAGGTCCGGGCAGCCTTGGCATTTGCCTAGAATCTTTTACTGATTCTTTTTTTTATTTATTTTAGATGTACTTCGTCACAGCGGCTGTAAAAAAAAATAAAATACAGATTTTTCCAGGTGTGATGTATAAAAAAGGAGGAGGAGGAGGCAGAGGCTCAAAATCAACACAAGTGCGTGGAAGGTCCAAGTAAATCTACTGCAGGAGATTTCTTCTCAAGAAATGGTTATTTATTTCATCTTTAAACCTGCATGTATTCATGCAGATTTCCCTAATCCGATTGAAGCAAATGTATACAAGGATGGCAGCATGTCAATTGACAAAAAAAAAAAAATAAAATGTGAATGAATAGGAATGAGGTAGACGTTTTGTGACTTTGAATGCCACTCGTATGTACTGTACTGCATGTTTGCTCTCATGGACACTTAACTGTAGACTTTTGTGTTGTATTTAATGGTCCCAAGTTTGTGAATTGTGGAGGAGGAGGAGGCGGGCCTGCTGAATGTATCGTGTTGCGATCTCTCAAGTGGACTTGTGTGTGGACAAAGGAATAGAGACGCCTGGCCATGACGGGAAGTCAAAATGGAAGAAAATTTCATCACGGTACGAAAACGTAAGCGACTGAACAAATGCATATGTTGCTGTGAAGGGTTAAAAATGCCTGTATTATGGGAGCAGGTGCCTTTTTTTTTTTATCTACTGTCTTGGTCTTTACTTGCCTTTTTATGCATGTTAACAATTCAGAATCATGTAGAAAAACGCTGACAAATATATCAAAACATGAGGAATCACCAGCCACTAAAAAATGTTGACTTTTTTCTGTTGTTTTTTTTTTCAATCTATTTTTTCTCTGAGCAAAGCACAATTGTCAATAGGTTTGTAAATAACATAGTATTATGTTATGTGGCTTTGTTTTGATCTGCAGCACTACTAAAAGAAAACTGGACACGAGGAACGAGGGTTGCTGTATTCTGTTTTTGAATCTTAGAGATTGTCTGTCCCGTTGATGAACCTTACTTTTAAGTACGTGTCCGGTCTTCTAGTCTTTTCTACTCAGCAACTTTGAATTTCCCATTTCCAATATGCACTGATGCCGAGTATCTCAATTTTTGGCTGAACGTTGTTAATAACTTGACGTGGGGGTCGTAACCCTTCAATACTATACTTGAAGTGGACTGAGCTCAACCCAACACGTCCATTCTCGAGTCGTCACACATTCACTCGATTTGTGGCCAAACTGTCAATATTGGATGTTTTAAAAGTAGAACTGGAATTAAAACTTGGCAAAGGGCGAAAAATACATGTCTAAAAAGTAAAAACTCAGAATTACCATAATTAAGATGGCACATGAATGTAGCACACATCAAATCCATTGTCGCATGATGCGTTTACAGACGCTCAGAAATATCATCATTTAGAAAAATAGAACATATCCTGTATCAAACAAGGATATACATTAGCTAACCCACTTTGCTACAGTATCATAGTATAAAAATAATTATAACAGTAATGTGTTTCTTTTCAAATACAGTCCTGGATTTTTTTCTGACTTTTGAGGTCTGCACAATAAACGTTCTCAAAAATACATTACAGTATATCTTATGTTGTTTTTTTTTTTTTTTAGTCAAACTACACAAGGAAATACTTTGCTGATTTACACAATGTGAAATTATGATATAACCTGTTGATTATAGAAACAAAAAAGAAAAACAATTGTTCATTTGCTATGTTGTCATGCTGCAGTTCAACAAAACAAGACACTCATCGTCTCTGGTGTCACTTGCCAGGAGGCTGTCAATATAAACTCATGATAAGGTTGACTGTGTGACATGTAAAGAATGAGCGTGTAAATTAGATGTTGAATTTTTTTCGGGGATCCCGCGGGATGGGGGTGAACTTTACTTTAGTCACGGTATTGGGACGGGACAGGATAAAAACCTAACGGGAGCGGGATTAATTCAATATCCGTTTGTGAAAAAACCTTGGACAGATGCACACTTGTTTACATTTTTATGTTATTCGAGCTTTTGCAAAAGCTGGCATCCCAATGACGAGAAGGAACACGGCGTGTTTGATGGAGAACTTGCCCGGCTCTTCATTTCGGATGCAGAAGATGAAGGAGGTGAAGGATTTGTGGATGAGGGTTGATCAAAAGTAACGTGAGTACATTGTTAAATAATTCAAGTACAACCAAACTCACTGTTTGCATTGTTAAATACCTCAATAAATTCAAACCGAACGTTTTGCTCCCGCTGCCTTTTTACAAACATACGCTAGCAAGTATGCATGGTAGCGTATGTTTTAGCACGAAAGCATTGTGTCAGGTTTACCTGTTTGACATTTATTAAACAAAACAAACATGAGAGGAGATTCTCAGTTCAAAGCTCGCGAAGAGAGGAGAGGAACTGACTGATACAATTCACTACTGCACTCTGAAAAAAAATCCCTCCTCACCTTCTCTTTTTACTTGGTTTTCACGCCCCTAGTTACATAGCTGTTCCAACCCTAATCATGCAAATGCAAAACACAGTGTACTTGTTTGTCTTTGTGACTATGTGTGTGTTTTGTTTTGTTTTTTAAATACTTGTTGCAGATAAGAATCAAGTTGAGCTGTATTTCAATGCTGGTGTTTTGCATTTTTTTTTATTTCAAGCATCTGATTCCAAACGGTATCTTTAACAAAGGGGACACGGAGTTTTGGAATGTGGCGAAGCCAGCTTGGTGAGTTTGTCTGCCGTTTAGGTGAGCTCTTTGGGTTTTTCCATTCTTTTGCTTCACATCGAGCAGGAAGGATAAGCGGCCAATTCCTTATATTGCCTTCTCATTTTCCTATCGTTTTAACTTTTCATTTGTTTCCTTTGAATGTTTTCTCCTCTGAGCAAGTTTGCTTTTAGGACTAAGTTTTGTTTCTTTTCTTTCACATCACCTTTAAAAAAAAATGCTCTTGTTGGTGTTTTTTTTTCATTTTTTATTTAAGTTTTAATTCTTCACTTGGTTTTTACTCTGTTGTATTGAAATGTTATTTTTTTTGTATATGTGCATGTGTGTAAGTGGCAATAAAGAGTTTTTGTGTTATCTGCAGGCTCTCCTTAGAGTGAACGTTGGAAACTTGGCCAACTGAGTTGTTGTTGCAAGGACCATGGCTGGAAGATTTGAGGATGATCTCCACTGTCCGACATGTTTGGAGATCTTTAAAGATCCTGTCGTGCTGCCGTGCAATCACAACTTTTGTTGTGCGTGTGTGCAGCAGTGGTGGCAGGAGAAAGGAGATTGATCGTGTCCAGTCTGTTGGACGGAGTGTCGATCGATGGATGTGCCTTCAAATTTGGCCCTGAGGAACATCTGCGAGGCCTTTTCACAGACTCAGTGGAGTCGGAAAACGTCTGCAGCTAGCACAAGGAGAAACTGAAACTTTTTTTGTGTGGAACACCAGGAAGTCGTGTGCCTCGTCTGCGTAGACACAAGACGCCACGCCGGCCACAAGTTCTGCTCAATCAATGAAGTTGTGAAAGGTCACAAACAGAAACTTCAGGTAAGCCTGCAGTGCGCGAAGCAAACACTGGAAGATGACAGAGTCAAGAGACTGCTGGAATGAACAAGTGATGTACATTAAGTTCCAGAGGGAGACTGTGGAAAGCAAGATTAAGAAGGATTTCGAGGAGCTTCGTTGATTCCTGCAGGCTGAGGAGGAGGCCAGGTTGTCTGCTGTGAGGGAGGAAGAGGAGGAGAAGAGTCGGATGATGAAGGAGAAGGTTGAGAGTCTCGACAGAGACATGGCCGCCGTGTCAGACGCGATCAGAAGCGCAGAGGAGCATCTGACCTCTGACCCCATTTCCTTCATGATAAACTTCAAGAATGTGATGGCCAGAATCCATACGCTTTCGTACCACTGCTATATACTCTCAGATACTCTGCTGGACGAAGCCAAGCATGTGGGCAACCTCAAGTTCAGCGTGTGGGAACGAATGAAGGAGACCTTCTCCTACAGTCCCGTCATTCTGGACCCAGTCACTGCCGGTCCAGAACTCACTCTGTCTGAAGATCTGACCAGTGTGAGTTGTCGTCGAGAAGGACAAAAGCGTCCAAGGAATCCAGAGGGGTTCAAGTGGCATGATGTTGTTGGTTCTGTTTTGGCCTTGGGAACACACACACGTGGGATGTTGAGGTGGGAGACAACAATAACTGGCAAGTGGGGGTGTCCTGGGGGTACTTTTCTCAGACAAAACAAATGCAACGCTGGGTCATTTCGTTTTGTTTGGGCACTTACAACAAATTTGATCACTCACTTGAACCCTGGGATCCGCCAGTGAAGCTGAAGAGGATCCGTGTACAAGTGGACACGAACAAAAAAACAGTTTCATTCTCTGAATCTCTTACGGACACTGAATTGTGCAAAACAGATCCTCGCAATTGGCCATATTTGTCTGACAACATGTTTCCTTTCTTTTGCACAACTGATGAAATTCCTCTGCAAATAATTCCACTTGCCTGTCGTCATGTTACGATTCAAAGTCAGTGATGATGTTTTGCTCCCACAATTGTCATCAGTCGTTTTGCATGAGGTTTTTTTTTTTTCCTCCACTCAAATGAATATTTTGTGTTGATTAACCTGTGAAGTAAACTTAAAAAAAAAAAAAAAAAAGTGAGAACTCAATCTGAATGAAATGTCATGTTGTAGTTTGCCAAAATTGAATAAATAATGAAAAGTGCCTTGAAGTCTTAGTATTTATTTAATATTGATATTTGTTTATGTTTGCTTATTCAATATTTATGAACATAGATTTATGTATTAAATACTTAACTGCTTATTTATTTACACATTTATTTACTCATTAGTTTCAATATGTATTTTGTATTTTTACAATTGAGTCAATATTTATTTAAATATGAAAATATTTACATAACTTTTTTAGATTGTGTTCAGGGGGGTGGGGGAAATATTTTTTTTTAGTTTCTACTTGTTGCAGATAAGAATCAATTACCGTAAGCTGTATTTCATTGCTGGTGTTTTTCTATTTTAAGCATGTGCTTCCAAATGGCGTCTTTAACAAAAGCGGCACGGAGTTTTGGAATGTGGTGAAGCCAGCTTGGTGAGTTTGTCTGCCATTTAGGTGAGCTCTTTGGGTTTTTGCATTGTTTTGCTGCACATCGAGCATGAAGCAGGAAAGGTAAGCGGCCATTTCTTTCCAATGTCTTCTCATTTTCTCATCTTTTCAACTTTTCATTTGTTTCCTTTGAATTTTTTTCTTCTCTGAGCAATTTTGCTTTCACTTTTGTTTTACTTTTATTTCACATTGCCTTTATATAAAGCTTTTTTTTTGTTCTTCACTTGGTTTTCCTCGATTGTTGGATTGAAATATATTCTTTTTTTGTGTTTGCAAGTAGTAATGAATTGCTTTTGTTTGATCCCAGATCACGGGGTGTGGCAGCACTCAAGTCAGAAAACTAAATCGGGAAGTGCACTTGGGGACTTTTTCAAAATCTAAAATTATTCTTCATTCGTGACTGGGGCAGACGCGTTGCGGCTCTCCTGAGAGTCAACTCTGGAAGCTTGTCGACTGAGTCGGCGTCTTCGCAAGGAACATGGCCAGCCGAGTTGTGGATCATCTCCACTGTCCAACCTGTTTGGAGATCTTTAAAGATCCTGTCGTTCTGCCGTGCAGTCACAACTTCTGTCGTGCGTGTGTGCATCAGTGGTGGGAGCGGAAAGAAGATCGATCGTGTCCAGTCTGTCGGACGGAGTGTCGATCGATGGATGTGCCTTCAAATTTGGCCCTGAGGAACATCTGCGAGGCCTTTTCACAAGACTCAGTGGAGTCGGAAAACGTCTGCAGTTTGCACAAGGAGAAACTGAAACTCTTCTGCGTGGACCACCAGGAGCTTGTGTGCCTCATCTGTAGGGATGCCGAAATCCACACTGACCACAAGTTCCGTCCCCTCGATGAAGTTTACAAAGATGACAAGGAAATGCTTCGCGAAGGCCTGCAGGACGCAAAGAAAACGCTCAAAGATTACAAAAAGATAAGCGACAACTGGCATGAACAAGCGACGTACATCAAGGTCCAGAGGGAAACAGCGGAAAGCAAGATTAAGAAGGATTTCGAGGAGCTCCGTCGATTCCTGCGGGCCGACGAGGAGGCCAGGTTGTCTGCTGTGAGGGAGGAAGAGGAGGAGAAGAGTCGGATGATGAAGGAGAAGATTCTGGCTCTCGGCAGAGACATGGCCGCCGTGTCCGACGTGATCAGAAGCACAGAGGAGCATCTGACCTCTGACCCCGTTTCCTTCATGAAGAACTTCCAGTCTGCGATGAGCAAAATCCAGAAGCTGCCCAACAGGCCCAAGTGGCCCCGACAAGGAGCTCTGCTGGACAAAGCCAAGCATGTGGGCAACCTCAAGTTCAGCGTGTGGGAACGAATGAAGGAGACAGTCTCCTACAGTCCCGTCATTCTGGACCCAAACACGGCCGGTACAGCACTCAGTCTGTCTGAAGATCTGACCAGTGTGAGTTGTCAAGAAGAACAGCAGCGTCCGAAAAATCCAGAGAGGTTTGTCTGGAACCGAGTGCTTGGTTCTGCTTTGACTTCAAGAAGGCACACGTGGGAAGTGGAGGTGGGAGACAACAAAAACTGGCAACTGGGGGTGGCCTGGGGGGATCCTCTGATGTCATATGATATGAAAATATGGACCATTACATTTCGTGATGGTGAATACATGAAGTTTGATGGCGTTTTTGGATCGTGGGACGTGCCGCCAGTGACGCTACAGAGGATCCGAGTTCACGTGGACATGAACGAAAGATCCGTTTCATTCTGTGAATCTCGTACAAACATGGAATTGTGCAAAATGAATCCTTCCAATTGGCTACCGATGTCTGACAGCATGAAAGTGTTTCCTTATTTTAGGACACGTGATAAAATTCCTCTGCAATTAATTCCACTTCCATGTGATGGAGTCAAGGATCTTCTTGAAAGGAAAAGCCAAAAGTCCGTTTGTCCGTTTTTGAAAAATGACCATCCTCATGCCGCTCTCCTGCTCGTCCGGGGAAAACACCTAACACTCTGAAAATGCGGAGTGATATTTAAAATATTTAAAAAGCCTGGTAAAGGTGGCTGTATTTTGCATTTAAATAATTATACAATTGAGTCAATCTTTATTTAAATAAATCTGAAAATATTTACTTGCATATTTATTCCATTATTTATATATTTAGATATTTCATTTATTTTAATAGTTGTATAAATTATTGAAACATATTGTGACATTTCTCATTTATTCATTTTCATACTTATTCAATTCGTTTAAGATTTATTCATAATCTAATTTTTTTTCCACTATATATTTATTTCGATCTTTACTTGTTTCAGTACTTATTTCAATATTTATTAATTTCTACATAGACTCATTTCAATATTTACACTTTTGAATAACAGGTCTGTATGTAAAAGTGATGCATGCCAGCAGGAGAAATCATCTTACCGGGGTTCAGTGTCTCGGGCCAGCTTCCAGGTCATGTGACTTATTATTGACCCCAAATCTGCCACTCATGGGGCATGTCTGCTCGATGAAACACACCTAATTTTTCTCCATTTCAGCCCTCCCTTTGTTTTAAACTAACTTAATATTGTACATATCAACGTTAAAGCTCACGTTATAGCTCAATACCAGGTAATGGAATCTAGTCACCCGACAAGAGTGCATATCCAGTGAAACATGAATTGGTGCTGTGTTATAGTGAAAAATCTTTTAGACTGCTTTCCAACTCAATTTTATTTTGAAAACCGGTCCTTTATTTCGAAAACCGGATGTCGGTCTGCGCGCCAGCGTCTCTTCGCGCCACTGACCTGTATACGTGACTGGATAGGCAATAGCCATGACGCCAACACAAGCCGTTGAAGTCACAGGGCGGCCATCTTGTTACTCCCACCTCGCGAGCAGACTACTATAAACTGTACGAGGCGGGGTGGGGGTTTGTTCCGGGGTGGTCACTATTTTTATAACAACTTATAAAAAAAAAACACATACAAGTTTCCTCCTGTACTAAACATCATTAAGGATATAATTTATACATGTATTTAAGGCAATTTGTAAAATGTCTGAAGTCCTCTTGTTTATGTTCAATACATTTAAAACGCCATTAATCATGCTGGTTCTACTAATGTGTCAAATGCTTTCCAACGTTTTGGGAGGAGCAATATGGCGGCCTCACGACCTCTAGTCTTGGCCTATCGGCTATCCAGTCATATAGATCAGACATTTTGTGCACACGACCATCATAGAAAAGGGCGAACATGAAAGGAAGAGCGGTTGATTTGACTCCGGAAAAAGAAGAGGCGGCTAGCTTGAAATTTCACCGCGGTGTGACTGTGAGCTTTTTGTGTGTGTGAGTGCCTGCACATCTTCGAGCACAAAGCACGAACTTGAAGGTAAGCGGCCATTTCCTTTCAATGCCTTTTCTCCTCCTTTTGCAAGTTTGCTTTCAAGAGCTGCATTTTGCATTCGTTTTCTTTCACGGTGCTCTCTGATGGATTTATTTATTTATTTATTTTTACTTTGTGTGAGTTGCAAAGAAATGATCTTTTTATCGTGTGTAAGTGGAAATAAATCGTTTTTGTGTGCTCCCAGATAACGCGTGTTGGCTGCGGTCAAGTCCGAACACAAAAGCAGGAAGTGCACTTGGGGAATATTGCAACATCTGACAATTATTTCAACTTGTGAATGGGGCAGAAGGGCACTGCAGGCACTCCTGAGACTGAACGTTGGAAACTTGGCCAACTCAGTTGTTGTTGCAAGGATCATGGCCGGAAGATTTGAGGATGATCTCCACTGTCCGACATGTTTGGAGATCTTTCAAGATCCAGTCATGCTACCGTGTAGTCACAGCTTCTATCGCGCGTGTGTGCGGCAGTGGTGGCAGGAGAAAGGAGATCGACCGTGTCCGGTTTGTAGGAAAAAAATGTCAATCGATGGATGTTGGCCCTCAGGAACATATGTGAGAACTTTGCGCAAGCTTCGGTGCAGTCCGACGACGTCTGCAGCTTGCACAAGGAGAAACTGAAACTCTTGTGTGTGAACACCAGGAAGTCGTGTGCCTCGTCTGCATAGAAACAAATCGCCACACTGACCACAAGTTATGCTCAATCAATGAAGTTGTGAAAGGTCACGAAGAGAAACTTCAGGAAAGCCTGTGGGACGTGAAGCAAAGGCTGGAAGAAGACAAAATGACGATAGACCACTGGAATAAACAAGCGACGTACATCAAGGTCCAGAGGGCGACGGCGGAACGCAAGATTAAGAATTGTTTCGAGGAGCTCCGTCGCTTCCTGCGGGCCGACGAGGAGGCCAGGCTGTCTGCTGTGAAGGAGGAAGAGGAGGAGAAGAAGAGTCGGATGATGGCGGAGAAGATTGAGGCTCTCAACAAAGACATGGCCACCGTGTCGGCCGCGATCAGAAGCGCAGAGGAGTAGCTGACCTCTGACCCCGTTTCCTTCATGAAGATCTACCAGACCGCGATGGCCAGAATCGAGAATCTGCCCGACGAGCCCAAATTGCCCCGAGGAGCTCTGCTGGACGAAGCCAAGCATGTGGGCAACCTCAAGTTAAGCGTGTGGGAACGAATGAAGGAGACCTTCTCCTACAGTCCCGTCCTTCTGGACCCAAACAGGGCCGGTCCAGAACTGCGTCTGTCTGAAGATCTGACCAGCGTGAGTCGTCCTTATTACGTCCCGACGCTTCCCGACAATGTCGAGAGGAGTTGGTGTTGCGTGCTCGGTTCCGCTTTGGCCTTGGGAACGCACATGTGGGATGTTGAGGTGGGAGACAACAAACAGCGGCAAGTGGGAGTCGCCTGGCGGGACTTTTCTGGGCCACTACATATGAATCGCTGCGTTATTTCATTTTGGATGGGCAGATATCACAAATTTGACAACCCATTTCAACTCAGGGATCCGCCAGTGAAGCTGTAGAGGATCCGCGTACATGTGGACACGAAGAAAAAAAACAGTTTTGTTCTCCGAATTGCTTACAAACACGGAATTGTGCAAAGCGGCTCCTTGCGCTTGGGCACGCTAGTCCAACTTGCGTTTCCTTGCGTTGTGACAAATGATGAAATTCCTCTGCAAATAATTCCACTCGCATGTTGCGTTACCACTCAGTCGGTGTTGTTGATGTTTTGCTCCCACAATTGTCATCAGTTTTGTTTTTTTGTTTTTTTAACTCAAATTAATATTTTACATTGATTGACCTTAACTAAAAAATGAAAAATAAGCCCATTGATAAAGAATGTCAGAAATCAATCTGAATAAAATGTCATGTTGTCGTTTTGCCAAAATTTCATAAAGTGCCTTGAAGTATTGGACTCATTCATTCAATAATTTGAGTATTTAATAATCATTTGTTTATACTGTATTTGTAAATGTTTCTGTTTGAGTATTTTGGTTTTTTTTTTTAAATAAGTCACTACTTATTTACAACTTTGTTCAATTATTTCAATGTGTATTTTGCATTTAAATATTTACACAATTGAGTTAATCATTTAAATTTGAAAATATTTACTTGCATATTTATTCAATTATATATATAATTAATTTTTATAATTATTCAATTTAAAAAAATATATATTGAGTTCCTACTTTTACTCAATTTTACTCATTCAATTAGTTGATTTATTCACAAATTCATTTTTCCAGTATTTGATTATCTCAAATTCTCAATGTTAACATGTTTCAGTGCTTATTTCAATGCGTATTCATTTCTACATGTATTTGTTTCAATATTTACACTCTTGTATAACAGGTCTGTATGTAAAAATGATGTATGCAAAAGAAAAACCTAAAATTACATAGAAAAGAAAAGGGAAAATAACCAAAAAATACAAACCTTTAAAAGAACAAATGGAGAAAATGAAGTAAGAAAAACGTATATAGCTCATGTAAAAAAAATTAATTAATTTAGTTTTGGCGCCGTCTTGTGGTCACATACGTCAATATACCAAACTGAACACTAGAAAGCTGCACTCCCAATTTGAGGGGAATAAAAAACACAAATACATATAAAACATATTAGGTCAATGTGACCAATTTATGTTTCCTACACGGATCAAAAATTCTGACAGTACAAAGTGAGTGACTTCACTCCACTGATCTATATATGACTGGATAGCTGATAGGCCAAGACTTTTGAGGCCGCCATATTGCTCCTCCCAAGAAACGTTTCTCGGCATACGATCCCATCCCATACATTTACAGTATCCAAATTGGAGAATAATTGAGACATTGTAGTATAATGAGCATTATTTGTGGTGCTTTAAATTAATTATAAGCAAGAGGACTTCAGATATTTTACAACTTGCCTTAAATACATGTATAAATTATATGCTTAATTATGTTTAGTACAGGGGGAAACGTGTGTGTATATATATATATATATATATATATATATATATATAGTTATTAAAGAATTCGAACTGTAATTCTACAAAAGATGCCTCTGCTAAATATAATATTGCTTCACATATCAGGATCACTTTCGTTTCATGGTGTTAGTAGTGGAAAGTGATTACTCCTCAGTTGCACTTTTAAACGAATACATTTGATTTAGACGGTGTAAGAAAAGACCCTCTGAAAATGTCATTTTGTGTTTTGAATTGTCTGCCGACGTGTGTGATCGATTTTTTTTTTTTTTTTTTGTTCAAAGATGACCCCATACACGATCGTTTGTGACTTGATTTCCAATAGGGGATATTGCTGTGTGCAATGATCGCCACAAGGTGCCACTAATGATCCAGCCAGCAACAATTGGACTTTGAAAAAAACGTTGGCCTATGAAGTTTATTGGAGTGCAAATGAAGCAAAACAATCACTAAAAACGGATTCGTACTTTTGTACTGGTGGTGTTCACATCAGATCGATATGTGTCAGAAATTGTGTCCGCAAATGACGTTGTTGCTGTTTTTTTTTTTTTTTTTTTTTTTTTTTTTTTTTTTTTTTTTTTTTTGTGTCAACGGTTGTTCTTGCACAGCTTGCAAGTCTCCCTGTTGGCAAGCGTGCTCATATTTTTAGCAGCGTCGTCCTATTTTGTGTCCGCGTTTGACATTGTCGCGCACTCCAGCCAACTTCCAATTCTCATGAATGACTCACTTTTCTTTCCCCCCCACTGCTTTCTATTCTCTCCCTCCGTGCAGATTTTGTTCACGGTGCCGTTTTCAGTGAGGAAGCAAGTGTCGTGCTTGAAGGATTTAAGCGCGCGCACATCTGCCTCGTGTCAATCGAGTGCAAATGTAGCACTGAGATTGGACAACGGCGGATGGGCCTGAGTCGTCAATGGCCGAGCGGAGGCTTTCATTGAGGGAATTCAGCTCATCCTCAAGTAACACATTTTTACTGGACTTGAGTTTGCTTTTCAAGTATCTGGGTTACGGGCCTACATGACTATCAGGGTCATATACCGGAAATGGAGGACATTTTATGTCCCATGCATCATTAGTGTTCATTTTGTCTGCCATTTTGAAATTTAGTCTCAGTTTTCGTCCAATTTCAGTCACGCTTGTTAGTTTTCATCACAGTTAGTCAACCTCAACTCATTTTTATTTCCTACATTTTTAGTCAGCTATTATGGAAGCGTATTGCATTCACTTGGAAAAAAAACAAACAAAAAACTCCTGTTTTTCTGACTAATTGTTTTAAAACTATTTCGCATCAAATTTTCTCTTTTTGATGAAAAAAAAAAACGACTTCACACACAATTACTGTGGCTACCATGCAACGAGCTAGCAAGTTAGCCAGCATTAGTTAGCAGTCGCATTAACATTACTTTGGAACATTATAGCCGTTGGATTAATAATACGTTATAACTATAATTTTCTTTGTTGTTAACCTTTCACCGTGAATCCACCTCCTGTCTGTGCCATGTGTCACATGACAGTGTCACAGACTGAGCAGAGGCGTTTTTGTTCATGAACTAAAATGTCCATAGATTTTAGTCCAGTTTTTATGAAGTGAAGGACATTTTCATCTCGTCTTCATTAGTCGACGGAAACGCATACTGATTTAGTCCCACTTATTGTTTATTAATGAGGGTTTTAGTCTCGTCTAATTTTTAGTCCAGTGAAAAATGAGTGTCGACAAAATAATTTTGGTTTCGGTTTTTGTTGACGAAATTAACACTACATGCACCCATCAATTTTTTCATGAATCCACCTACAAAATTAGTAAAATGAGTACATTTACTTGTCCTGAGGTGACCTCTTTGCTCCTGTGGTGGAATAAAAAAAATAAAAAAATAAAAATTAAATAATGTAGGGGTAATAATGTAACAGGTTTGGAAGCACAAGTCTCTTACAAATCAATATACCTTATATGAATACTCAGGAAGTGAAGTAAAAAGCTGACCTACTTTTTTCAGAATAAGATACACACTATAACAATCATAAAACGCACACACAAAACGAAACAAATTAGGATCCGCTTGGGAGGAGCCACGGTAATAACACCGTGCACGCCGCCTCCTATTTCTCCCGCGATGAAAACCGGTTATTTTTATGAATTTATAAAAAACCCTCGGACGCCCGGTCAAGACATTAAAAGTGGACATGTATTAGTTAGCCTGTTAATGGCGTTTTGCATTGTTTGTTAGCTTTGAGCTAAGTGGACATTACTAAGGCACAACTATGTGGTTCAGTGAAATACACAGTGTAATTGTACAATTGATGTGAGCAAAAGTCTACACACCCCCGTTCAAATGATCAGGTTTTTGTGAAATAAAATCAGACCAAGGTTTTTGATTTGAGATATGATTGTTTTGAGTTTACAAGTGTGGTCACAAAACAAGTTAAATGCATAAAGTCAAGGTACCATCGTATTTTCTTTCATCATAAAATGTGTCTTGTCTTTTCTTGACTATCCACCCTCCCAGACTGGAATCGTGTCCGGCAGGTGCTCGTCTTTCGGATCGACAGTCATCGGCATGTTTAATGGATGGCTAAAATACGAGCGAGCCCGCTGGACAATGGGAGGCCATTCAATTGAGAGAGAGGGAGAGAAAAAAAAAAAGTGATAGGAAGAGCCAACGCTGGAATGGAATCGGAGAGGAGGAACATTACGCCGGTAATACTTTCACTACACTTTGTTCCGCTATTGATCTTCTGAAGCATAACAGCCAAGTCATCCACTAATTGAACAGCTTGTCGGCTGTCTTATTTATATTTAATCATGAGAGTTGAAGCTCATATACACCCGATTAAATTAACACTTAAAATAGGGAGGGGGTGGTAGTTTAAAGTTTTGCGTTAACTCATTTTCAACACAGCCAATGCAGCCGTTACAATGTGCTTTTATTCCCTATAATATTTACTAGGGGTGTGAATTGCCTAGTACCTGACGATTCGATTCGTATCACGATTCACAGGTCACGATTCGATTCGATACCGATTAATCCCGATACGAATTTATAAGTCGATTGTTGCGATTGTTTTTCATTCAAATTTAGAAAATACTAATCAGTAAGCTTGTAGAGTGTAAGATTTATATGAAAATGTATTATTTATTTATCTGAAATTTCAGTCTTATAGAGGTTGTAATCTGTTTCATGTTTGAACAGCATTAAAATAAAATATTAAGGCTTAATGTTCCGTTCATATAACATTCTTCCATGCTCAAGGTGTGAATCCTAACCCGAAGTCAGACGTTTTGTTGAATATTTTTCCATTAAAAATGGAAGTTTAAAAATCGATTCACACACACACACAAAAAAAAAAAAAAAAAAAAAGGGCAATGATGATAAGACGTTGAATCGGTAAGACTACCGAATGAACAATTCTGAGCTCTTAAAAAAAAAAAAAAAAAAAAAAAAAAAACGATTTTTTTTTTATTGAATCGATTCGAGAATCGCACGATGTAGTATCGTGATATATCGCCGAATCGATTTTTTTTAACACCCCTAATATTTACTATTACATATAAATGCCAAAAAGCGTGTTTATGTTTGCATAATGTTGGTCAGTCGGTTGTAGCTAGCATGTTAATAGGTTAGCATGCTAGCTAATGTTGTATTCTTCTTAATGTTATTGACGAGACTTGTGTGACGGTGTTTTGTTTGTGTCGAATATTAATTTCACTCCTGAATGTGCTTGTTTATGTAACATGGGTTCACGATAGTGTACGTGTTCAATACATGGTGTTGATGCTTTATGATCCTGATGATATAGTATTTCCCTCCCATATATGTTATTGTGATTTTTATTCTCCACACTTTATTACCGTGTAATAATTCCCACATAATTCTTCCGACTTACACCATTCAAATTTCAACTTGCTTCAAAAATTCACTCCTCCCGGGGTAATATATATCGTCTGATGTCACATTATTTACAAGATTTGCACAATTTAATGTAAAAGATCAATTTTAGCCCATTCATTTTCAATGGGACAGGCATAAGTCCCACTTTCCATGCCCACTTCCAGACATACAATTTATCATTGTTACCACCTGTCTGATACTCCTCAGTGGCGCAGCTCGTAAAGTGCGTTGTCCAGTAACCAGGAGGTCGCGGGTTTGAATCCCAAATATCTCCATAGCCATTATGGTAAGTGATATGCATGTATACCAACTGACTACCATATGAAATTATGAAATGCATGTTTATGTTCAGCATCAGATGACACTTTTCAAAATAAATACACCATTAACCATAATTTCAGACAAGTCACGTGAGCTCAGCAATTGCCTTACACCACGGAGAACCTGGGTTCAAACCCCACTTGGACCACATTTGAGTACATTCGATGGTTCGATACCAACTAACTGTTATATCAGGGAATGGATTGTAATTTCTCCGAAATGATTAAATCCCATCGTAGACTAATTGCAGGTCAAGTTTTCTTTTTATTTGTCATTTAACTACAAGCGATTGGCTGGCAACCAGCCCGGGGTGTCCCCCTGCCTACTGTCCGAAGCTTGCTGGGATAGGCTCCAGCACCCCCGCTACCCTTGTGAGGATAAGCGGTCAAGAAAATGGATAGATGGATTTAACTACAATAAAATATTTGTAATGTTCACATAATTTATCTTTCAATTTACTTCATTCAAATCTTAGCATTCCGCTTTTCAGCATTCCCACGCAATTTCTGCAGGAATTGCACTTTGTTTACTCTTGTATGTTTTTTGTTATTGTGTCATACAAATTTTGTGTTATTTATGGATCAGATTTCAAAGTTGTCTTTTTCTCTCGAATACTGTGGGCACGTTCCCACCTGTTGTCGGCTGCCAGTTGTTTGTTGGCTTGTCGGACGTGTTACTTGGGCGTGTGAAGCATCAAGTCGTCATGAAAAACATCTCCCGGCTTATGCGCGTAATCCGCTCTTAGCGGCTTTTCTGCTCGCGGAGCCTTAATTCTCTCACGAGGATGCTGCAAATGGGGGGTGGGGGGGTTTGAGGGTCCGTGATGGGATTGGGGGGGGTGACATTACGCGGGAATTTGTAACCCCTCAGAACGGCTCTGACGCAAGAGGATTAAACGATGGAATCATTGATTCAAAAAAATGTTTGATTGTGCCACCGTGAAAAAAAGTTTGGACACGATTGGGCGAATATGTTCAGTTGTATGACACGATTAAAGAGCAGCCCATCCTGGATTGACCAATCAGAGTTGCCCCAAATTTTTATCTACTTTAAGCGCTTTTTGTGCTTTCGTCTCTCCTGGGAAGTACTCTTGAATTTATCCTTCTGTTTTTGTGAATTAAGTTATTTTTGATCAGACCAGCTTCCTCTTTTTCCTCTTGCACTTCAACATCCATCCAATGTATTCATATCAGACCGGCACATTTTTGAAAAGCTGTCAGTCATGAAATAATACAGATAAATATCACGAGGGTTCTTTTCTTGACCCGAGTCAATATTGATCCGGAACATACTACGCGGGTCAAATGAGATTCCCGGGAGCGAAGACCACAATAGAAAGCATCCATCTTCTGGCGCACACAAAAACCATGTGCTGATAGTGGCTTCCATGGCTGCTGTCAGCTCCTCTCTCTCTCTCTCTCTCTGTGTTTCGCTCGCTCTCAGAGGATGCAAGCATCCGATTGGCCGCCGCCTCGCAGGGAGCGGGATGCAGGAGCGACAGGAGCAGAGAGCGGAAGATGCGACGGACGGCCGCGGAACTTCCTCGACACATGTTTGGATCCTTTTCGCCTCTATTTTTTTATTTTGTTTTGTTTATAGCTTCTTTGCTATAAAATGGTGGAACGTCGCAGCGGCCGCCCTCACGGAGCCCCCCCTGGCCACGCCTCTGGAATGACGTGAGCCAGCCCCGACAATCCCCCCAAAGCGGGCTCGGGGCTCATCATGCCGGTGATGAAGGGGCTCCTGGCCCCCCAGAACACCTTCCTGGACAACATCGCCACTCGCTTCGACGGCACCCGTAAGTGCTCGCTACTTTCCCGTATGACGTCGACGTCTTGGTTCATCTATCTTTGCCGGTGACGTTTAGTGACAGGCAGGACGATGACATGCTCTTCCAGTAGATGGCAGAAGGTGCAATTAACTTGGCTGTCCACCTGTTGCCATTCTGATTAGAAAAATAGCTGTGTTCCACTAAACAGGCTCAAGAAGTGAGTAAATTGAGTTTATGTACTGTACATCAGAATTAAAGTCACAAAAAGTGCATATTAATACTGAAATAATTGCAATTGCCATAAAAAATGACTTGTTTTCAGTTTAGTGTTTTCCATCTGAGGCAAAAATTGGGCTTTTTATTTATTTTATTTTTTTTGCAAGTGGCATCACTAGATAGACCAGAGATGTCCAAACTATGGCCCGGGGGCCGTTTGTGGCCCACCATCCATTTTTCTGTGGTCCACGGCATATACTAAAAATGACATTTAACATAAAGTGAGAAGGGCATGTGTCAAAAATCGAATTATAAATATTTTTTTTTTAGTTGTCGAACTTTTCTAGATACCCAAAGATACAATTAAACTATATACCGCCAAAATAATAAAAAAAATTCTCTTCAAAACACTTTAATTCAATTTTAGAATCAAAAAAGGATTTGTTTTCAAGGTTTAATTTATGAATATTAATGATCCTCAAGTAGCTATTTTTAAAAATGGTCATCTTGCTACAATGTTTTCTCATTTTGGTTCTGAATGTGGAGATGGGATTTGATCGCTGTTCATGTGCAGGGGCGGATCTCGTCTAATGGCATCGTGGGCTGAGCCCACCCCAAAATCTTATCAGTTTTAACAGAGAGCTGTTTTGTAGCACTTTTACACAAAAGAAAATTAAACAGAAAGCTTGCTTGCCAGATTTTAGTGTGTTAATGAGTGTACAACCATAGACATTTTTAACAACTATTTAATTTATATGTTTCAGGGCATCTACTATTCTCACATTTTACCTTTTTTGCTTTGCCACTCTGTTGTTTTGTAGCTGCTGTCTCCTCAGGGGCCGTGTGCCTCGTTGTACGCAGCAACCGTGGGGACGTACGTGTGTGTGTCTGTGTTGCGTGCGTGTCTCGTTTCAACTCCCCTCCCGCCTCCGCAGCCGCAAATCCTCAAAGGCCCACGCTAAATTCATGGAGAAATATGTCGCAATGTTGTCATATTATTCTATACGATGAGCGACATTTCCCGGAGGTGTACTTGTTGTCAGAAGCGCACGGCGGGCCCCATCCGAATGTTCTCCAAAGGACGACGGAGTTTCCCGCCGGTGGCATAAAAGTAGAATTAACGAGAGCGTTGCGGCGTAGCATGTTGACGTTGTTGAAAGACTGATTAGTTACGCAAGTGGCTGTTAATAATGAATGTGTGGGATTGAATACATCATGTTTTTATATGATGAACAGGTGTTGAGGCGTTAATCACATACAATATAGTAGGTAGGCTATATCTTATTTATTTATTTATCAACTTGCTTTTTTTCTGTGAAACAGCAATGTCCTAAAATTGTTCAAATTAAAATTTGAAATTGCTGTTTATGAGTGGCATAGTTTTATTTTGATAATTGCTCATAACTTCATTTAAAAAGTGTGTTTTAATTGTATTATAGTGAATACAAATTTTTTGTTATTTTTATTTCTTTTGAGTTGGGGTGTCAAAGTTAGTGTGTTAATTTTGAGTTAATTTAAATTTTCTTTAACGCCACTAATTTATTTTTTTTAACATGCGGTTACTTACTAGGAAAGTCGCAACACGGCAGACGCGTCCAAGTCAAAATTTAACAGTAATAAATTTAATAATAATGCGTATATTTGTGGAGACTGAGGTAAAGTTGTATTTTACAAATTTAAAAATGTGCAGAATTTCACAAGTTACTTCATGTGTAAGTTTAGATGGCTCTTGATATATATAAAAAAAAGAGACTGAGCTTTCACCACCATCTTACAAATGCAATTGTGCCATCTTGTGGCAGAAAAATGACCTCAACACAAGTCAATATCACACTGGTTTTTACAGTACATCTTTTTAGTTTTAATGCAATTTTATGAATTATGCAATTACTGTATCAATGACTAAAAGATGCATCCATATTTCTATTAATTTTTTTTTCCCACTTTTAAGTTAACAGGAGTGGAAACTTATTAAAAAAAAATTGTATATTTTATTGTACATTTAGAACAGAGATAAAATTGGTAATGAATCGTGAGTTAACTATTGAAGTCATGCGATTAATTACAATTAAACATTTTAATCACCTGACACCCCGACTTTTGAGTAATTTTAGCTAACAAGAAAATCGACAACATTTCTCAGCTTTGAAAAACTTGACCCAGTTAACGCTTGCCGCCACTTGTTGCTAGGCAGACTTCACAAGTGCCCCTTGAAGATGAAGGAAAGCAAAAATAGTCATTTGCCGACATCGTCGTGACTGCTGTGCATTAAATCCGAAAATGTATAAGAATGCCGGGTCCCAGCTGGCTGGCTGCAACGCGGTGCAAAGGGCCAACGTGCCAACAGCGCCGCTCGTCCCCGGGCCAAAATGCCCGCCGCTCAAAATAGCTTTTCCGTGCTGCTGCCCGGTTGACAGGTCGCCACCTCTTGTGTGGGAATCAGGCGGCATTGTGGGTCATCCACTCGGTCAACAGAGAGCGCAGATGCCACAATTTTCCAAAAGTACTTCACTTTTATTCACACACAGACATGAAAATATGCGACTGACGGAAGAAGTCTCTTGCTAACCAAAACAGCAGAACCTACTTTATTCTCAATAATAGTCCATATTATTTGGCTGATTTCAAGTGATATACACTAACATTACAGATGCCACTTGTAATAAACATAAGTCACCACCTTTTTTTTTTTTTTTTTTTTTTTTTTTTTTTATTGGTAACGCTTAGTAGGGATTTTATTTAATTTTTCATCTATTTATTTATTTATTTATTTATATTATGTGTGTGTGTATATATATATATATATATATATGTATATGTGTGTATATATATATATATGTGTATATATTAGGGGTGTAAAAAAATCGCTTCGGCGATATATCGCGATACTACATCGCGCGATTATCGAATCGATTCAATAATAGGCAAAATCGATTTTTTTTTTAATTTATTTTTTATTTATTTATTTTTAGGATTCACACCTTAAGCATGGAAGAATGTTATATGAACGGAACATTAAGCCTTAATATTTTATTTTAATGCTGTTCAAACATGAAACAGATTACAACCTCTATAAGACTGAAATTTCAGATAAATAAATAATACATTTTCATATAAATCTTACACTCTACAAGCTTACTGATTAGTATTTTCTAAATTTGAATGGAAAAAAATCGCAACAATCGACTTATAAATTCGTATCGGGATTAATCGGTATCGAATCGAATCGTGACCTGTGAATCGTGATACGAATCGAATCGTCAGGTACTAGGCAATTCACACCCCGAGTATATATATATGTGTATATATATACATATATTAGGGGTGTAAAAAAAAAAAAAATCGATTCGGCGATATATCGCGATACTACATCGCGCGATTCTCGAATCGATTCAATAATCGGCAGAATCGATTTTTTTATTTATTTATTTATTTATTTTTTTTATTTTTATTTATTTTTTTTTTAGGATTCACACCTTGAGCATGGAAGAATGTTATATGAACGGCACATTAAGCCTTAATATTTTTATTTTAATGCTGTTCAAACATGAAACAGATTACAACCTCTATAAGACTGAAATTTCAGATAAATAAATAATACATTTTCATATAAATCTTACACTCTACAAGCTTACTGATTAGTATTTTCTAAATTTGAATGGAAAAAAATCGCAACAATCGACTTATAAATTCGTATCGGGATTAATCGGTATCGAATCGAATCGTGACCTGTGAATCGTGATACGAATCGAATCGTCAGGTACTAGGCAATTCACACCCCGAGTATATATATATGTGTATATATATACATATATTAGGGGTGTAAAAAAAAAAAAATCGATTCGGCGATATATCGCGATACTACATCGCGCGATTCTCGAATCGATTCAATAATCGGCAGAATCGATTTTTTTATTTATTTATTTATTTATTTTTTTTATTTTTATTTTTTTTATTTTTAGGATTCACACCTTGAGCATGGAAGAATGTTATATGAACGGCACATTAAGCCTTAATATTTTTATTTTAATGCTGTTCAAACATGAAACAGATTACAACCTCTATAAGACTGAAATTTCAGATAAATAAATAATACATTTTCATATAAATCTTACACTCTACAAGCTTACTGATTAGTATTTTCTAAATATGAATGAAAAAAAATCGCAACAATCGACTTATAAATTCGTATCGGGATTAATCGGTATCGAATCGTGACCATTCGTATCGGGATTAATCGGTATCGAATCGAATCGTGACCTGTGAATCGTGATACGAATCGAATCGTCAGGTACTAGGCAATTCACACCCCTAATATATATATATATATATATATATATATATATATATATATATATATATATATATATATACCCAGTGTATATATATTTTCAAGTGGACACTCAACTCCACCATACACAGCAGCTGTACAAATGCCGATAGAATTTTGTGTGAATTATAAATAATGATGCGGTGGGCTATGTAAAAAGTCCGAGCACGACTGTTATTGCTATCAGCAGTCCTGTTGAAAATGTGTCAGATCGGCAACAAAAATCTGCGGTTAAAAGTGCCGACTCGGCAGCAGCAAATGTCAAAACGGGGCCCCGGACGTGTCACTCTTAAGCCACTTGTACACGCACATACATTTATTTTTATATTTTACGCGGCTATCAAATGGTATGCTGTTAAATTAAGTTCTAAGTATTTTTATTGCACACATTAAAAAAAAGCCATTTGGAATTTAATTAATTTTGTTTAGCCGAAGGCATTAATTTCTCACTACTATTGATTGGAGCTTGAGAAAAAAAACAGACTGAAAAGCAATTAGTCGTTAGGTCGACGCTAAAGTTAGCAACAGCCCATGTGTTCGCTAATATGTGTTTTGCATCAAGACGTTTGTGTTTTAAATGTCATTTTTACTCATTTATTTAATGTGTTCACCTTTATGAAACTTTGCCAAAACTGTTAATAAGAATTATGTAGAACTCAAGTGAGCATCAGTTGCTATCTGGCACAACTGCGAATGACTTTGTTGTTATCGCTAGCTTGTTAGCTTTCGAGCTAACTGGTGGCGGACACGCCACGTCATCCGTGGAGGTTGGAAAAAAAAAAAAAAAAGTAACCAGCTTATTTTTCACAAAGTAAAAACTATTTTTGTTTTGAAAAATAAAACAGTCACCTTAAAAATGTAGACATACGTGTTTCTTGACTGTGTGCAGAATGCATTTGACATTAGAGTTAGCATTAGCTGCCCGCTGTTTTGCATTGCGGGCTATGGCGTTGGATTTGAAGTTTTTCACTCATGCGACTTGCCAAATGCGACTCACGCTCACGTGCCGTGTACGTTTGTGCCACTTACACGTGTACGCACAGTCACACAGTGGCGGCGGCGGCGTGCGGGCAGCTGCAGGCGCAGATAAGAAGCCCCTTTTGTACCCCCCTTCAGCAAACACCTTTCACTTACAAGACGAGCAAGCGAATGGTGGGGAGACAAGTCGCATCGTGACGCAAATAAACACGCTGTTGAACGATAATGCTTTCATCACACCCGAACGCGTGTTTATTCAGCATCATCTTGTTTTTAAAACAAATTTCACAGAGGGCCGTGTGGCGCAAATTAAAGTCCTCACTCACGGCACCCCGCAGATTTGCTCCAATTGCACGTATACATCACGGCGGGCTCGCGCGGGACCACCAGTCGCACGCTCACAAATCTCGGCTGGACACCGCGATGTTCGTCAAAAAGTGTCCGTTTCATAGCAAAAGACGATAATAAAGGAGGCCAGAGTCAGGACACTCCACGTGTAACGTCAATAAAATAATAAGAAGAAAAACAGGGATGGCTTCCAGCCTGTTGGCCCAGTCAAAGAATCTTCCCCCCCCCCCCACCCGCAATGTGCATGTTGATGACAAAAAAAAAAAAAAAAAAAAAAGTGTAAAAAAAAAAAAACTTGCCTATAGTAGGGCTGGGTCTAAAATATTGATAGCGAATCGATATTCTTTTTCATAGCCCAATGTCAATTCATAAAACCATGAATCGATACTTTTAATATGCCCCCCCCCCCCCCAACACACATAATTATGTACTATGGATGTGTCTCTTACAATTAGGGCTGTAACGATATCCAAACATCACGATACGATATCACGATATGAAGGTCACGATATGATCATTATCACAATGTTGTGGGGAGGTTGGCGAAACAAAAAAAGGTCACAATATTGTAAATAAATACAAAAAGACTTACTAAAAAACAACAACATTGTGTTATGTACATTACAGCAATGCATTAAAACAACCTTCAATCTCTAATAAGATTTAATATTGAGGCACTTACTCGCTAATGCGCGCACACATTGAGTTCGTCCACATATTGACTCGCTTCACAAGCATATTACGTTGCCCCTTCATCTTACGATTAGCATCAATTTTAAACATTGAAGGGCTAAAACATGCCTTGTGAAAATTTTGAAAAATTGCACTAAAAAAGTAGCCGCCAGAGGGTGCTGCACAAATGGAAATCAACCAGACTTTTTTTTTTTCATTTAACCGATGTGCTGCTTTTAATATCGTGACATGACGACAACGGTATATTGTGGCAGTTTTAATATCGCAATATCACGATATTTTCATTATCATTACATCCCTACTTACAATACAGGTACATTTGTTTTTATTTTTGTATTAACCACAAGGGATGTAACGATATCCAAACATACGATAATTATCACGATATTGTGGGGTTGTTGGTGATATTTAAAAAAGATCACAATATTGTAAAAAAAGAGCTCATACTAAAAAAAAACACAAAAAAAAACACACTATTGTGCTTTTGTACATAACAGCAATGCATATAAACCACGTACAATCTCTAATAATATTGAGGCACTTACTTGCTCATGCAAGCACACATTGATCGCTTCAAAAGCAATTTAGGTTCCCCTCATCTGACAATTAGCATAGATTTTAAACATAGAAGGCCAAAACGTCCCTAATGAAAATTAAATTGCACTAATAAACTAGCCACTAGAGGGTGCTAGAACTGCACAAATGGAAATCAACCAGACTTTTTTTTTTTTTTTTTTTTTTAACAAATGTGTTCCTTTTAAATATTGTGAACATGACGACGACGATATTGTGGCAGTTTTAATATCACGATATTGCCCTTACCGTGACATCCCTATTAACCACTGGAAACTCAATATAAAATCTGTCATAGCAATGTAAATGTTGTGTTTTTGCCACTTTATTTACATAGCGCTGTGGCTGTAATTGATTTTAAGTTTTATTTATGGTTTTGATCAGGTCATGTTCAATAAAACCTACATGATTAATATAACTGTATTGGATTTAATTAGAAATGTAAAAAACTGTCCTGACAAACTCAAATACTTGCCCAAGTTGTCCAAAATAGGCAAAACCTAGCTAATAATTTCCCGCGGCTAGGCTATGCTAACGTCTTAAGCAAAAATAAATAAATAAAATCAAATAAAATGTCCGCCATATTTGTGTTGATTGCGAATGTGATCGTCCTTTTTCCTTGTTCCGTTTGAGTGCTTTTTGGCCCACAAACCTAAAATGGAGCACGCTTGCTCATCGGCGCCGCGAGCGCATGACGCCGCCGCGCCGTCTAATCTTCGGCTGGAGATTGCTCCCAGTGGCCCCGCCCCTTCCTTAACGACGCATCTGTGCCGACTCGCCGCCGCTGTAATCTGACGGCGCTTCGCAACATGGAGACAATACGCTTTTAACGTGTGTGTGAAGCAGTGGTTGTGATATTAATATATATATATATATATTTTTTTTTTTATGACAACGCAAAACTATAAAAAAATAAATAAAAAAAAAGACAAAATGTGCGCGAATGAGCAAAACAAGTGTTGCAGCTTGACATGTGGACGGATTGCCCGTGTGCACGTTCGTCAACTCTTTTATTGCTTTTCTTTCATCATTCTTCCTTCTAACAACAATAAGAATCATCATCATCATCATCATCGTGGTAATCATGTGGCTAATAAGAAGCCGATGTTGCTGGCGTGCGGGAGATTTTTAGCACAGGTTGATGAGAGTGGCAAAATTTCAATCATCACACGCGCCGCCTTAATTTGCCCGCAAGATTTGTTTTGGTCGCTTTATTGCTTTTTGGTTTTGCTGCTTCTGATAGACCGACATCGTTTTGCCTCCACTTGAGGAAATATAACAAGTCGAAGTGAGGTCAGCATAAAACAAACAAAAAATACTTTGTTGTTGGCGACAATGATAGTTGGCCAATTTAAATTGTCAAATGTATATTTATTAAGTCAATCAAAAATGGTCATTTTTTTTCAAAATTTTAAATTAATTAATGTCTTGTAATCAGCAGTTTAACTTTTTTCAATTTTTTTTGTTTTGTTTTAAAATTAAACATTAATGTTATTCTGCAGTGTTTATTTCAATTTTGTATTTTTGTATTTAACTTTTAAAAATGTGATATTTTGTGAGATACATTTTAGGAGATTACAATTTTTTATTTTAACAAAGTGTCGTATCTTGCAAAAGTTTTTTTTTTTTTTTTTTTTTAAGTATTTAAATTTACAAAAAAAAACACCGATCATTTTAGATGTTTACAAAAAAAATAAAAATGTATAATTGAAAAATTGGCATTTGGGGTTATTTTTTAAGTATTTCAATATATATAACAAAAAAAAGAACTGATCGTTTTAGATGTTTACAAAAAAATACAAATGTATACAGTTTTTAAAAAATTGGCATTTGGGGTTATTTTATTTTTAGCATTTTAAATAAAGGAAAAAACTGTTCATTTTAATGTTTACAAAAAAATTAAAATGTATAATTAAAAAAATGGCATTTGGGGTTAGTTTTTTTTAGTATATTTAAAAAAAAACACTAATTATAGATGTTTACAAAAAAATAAAAATGTATCATTAAAAAAAAAATAGGTAATTATGGTTTTTTTTTTTTAGTATTTTTTTTTTTTTGAAAAAAGAACACTGATAATTTTAGATGTTTACAAAAAAAATAAATGTATAATTTAGAAACATTTCATTTGTATATATTATAATAATATAATATAAATATATATTATATATGTTTTAAAAAAAAAACCCACAAATTTTAGATGTTTACAAAACAAAAAAATATAAAATTAAAAAATTGGTATTTGGGGTTATTTCTTTTTTAGTATTTTAAATAAATGTTTAATGTTTAAAAAAAATTGGCATGTGATGTCAAGTGTTTTAACAATCAATATTTTGTTTTACATTTTCAGTTTTTTTGTTTTTGTTTTTTACTAAAAATGGTGTGATAGCTTGTAATCAACTTTTTTTACCCCATTTTTTTCTTGCCACATCATATTTAATCAACTTAAAAAGGCATCATTTCTGAACAAATTTAGCGATTTACCAGACATTATATTGTTTATGAAAGAAACGTGACTTTTTTTTTTCCCCACATATTCTTGTAACTTTCTGACTTTAACTTCAAATTGAGAAGTTTACATTCAGAATGTTAAAATTTGCAATGTCTTTATTTTATAAAAAAATATTGATAGCTTGCACTTTAATGCAGCGCTAAGCAGAAGGATTGACTGGAGCGTGTTTTGCTTTTTCGTTGTCTTTTTTTTTTTTTTTTTTTTTTTTTTGTGGTGGGGGTCGCCAGACAGCAACTTCCTGCTGGGCAACGCGCAGGGCCAGCGCGGCTACCCCATCGTGTACTGCTCGGACGGCTTCTGCGAGCTGACGGGCTTCACGCGCACGGAGGTGATGCAGAAGAACTGCAGCTGCCGCTTCCTGCACGGCGCCGACACCAGCGAGCGTGTGGCCCAGCAGATGGAGAAGGCCCTGGAGGGACGCCACGAGTACCAGGCCCAGGTGCACTTCTACAGGAAGGACGGTACGGGAAGTGCCCACGTCGTCGTTTGGATTGATTCCGATAAGCATTCGACATTTTGGACTCATTCACTGCTAAAAAATGGATCATTGAGGTCTCTAGCTGTCAATGGCAGTGACCTTAATTTTATTTTTTTTATTTATTTTTAAAATCTTACAAATATATACAAATTAAATATACTGATTATAGTACAGTAGACAAGTAGGCCGATAACCGCTATTTCTAGCCGATATTAATTTGCAGTAAAAGAGAAAATATTAGCGTTAAAATTAAACAAACAAAAGAAAATTTAATTTCAGACATTAAGAATTGACGGCTTTGTTTAAAAATTACAACAAAAATTGCAGCTAAATTAAAAACTAAGCATGTCCAAAATCTAAACAATTTCTTAATTTTAATTTCAAATTTTTTTTTGAAATTATTTATCGACCTTCAGATTCGTAAAAAGGCCCATCATCGGCATCGAAAACATCTGCACCGATAATCAGCCCGGCCGATAATCGGTCTATCCCTATTTTCAATGCATTTTGATCCGATTTTATGCTATCATACAACCCTGGAAACAAATTGCTGAATGATCAGTTCATATTTATAGTTTGAGTAAAATTAACATTCTAGTAAATAAATACATATATATTTTTTTAAATCTTACAAATATAAAGAAATGACGGATGGCTATTGGATCGATACGAGTCTTCCTTTAAGGTATCGGGTACTCTTGAAGGATACTGATTCCAATCACCGATACTTAAGGCAGTGACTAAGAGAGGTTTTTAGCCACTTTTTTTTTTTTTTTGAGAATAGAATTTTACACATTAAAAGTACTAGCGACATCAGTACTCGTTCTTGACGAGTACTCAAATATTGAGCATCCTATCGATTTTGTCAACTCTGAAATTTCCAAACAAGAATCTCTTGACTCTTTTTTTGTTTTTTGCTTTTTTACGTCAGGCATGGCCTTCTGGTGCCTGCTGGACATCGTTCCCATCAAGAACGAGAAGGGCGAGATGGTCCTCTTCCTCTTCTCCTTCAAGGACATCACCGACAGCCACGGCAAATGTCAGCACAGCAGCACCAGGGAAGGTCAGACGCACGTCTTCTTTGCCCAGCAAGGAGTTGCCCAATTTCTTTTGAAAATGGCTTGGCATCCCGTTCAAATCTGCATCTGCCGTATGCGAGCCCGTCAGCTCGTTAGTTAGCATTGTGGTGTGTGTGTTTTTTTGTGCGCCAGTTGTGGAGGAGGACAAGCGTCGACGGCGGAAGGGCGGCTCCCGCCTGAGCGAGGCCCGCAAGCGAGGGCGCACCGTCTTGTACCAGCTGACCAGCCGCTTCTCCCGCCGCGCCAAGGGCGACATCAACCTGGGCGGGGTCAGTACGCCGCACCAACAAAACACCTTCACCGCAAAATACAAACGTCACAAGCAGATCCAACAAATGTCAAATAAATTACGAAAAAGTCAAACAAAAAATATAAAAAAAAAATATATATATATATATATATATATATATATATATATACATATACAGAATAGTCATTGACTTGCCGCCATTTTGACTGAAGCAACCGCCTTCGCTCCCTCGGCTGTTTTACTGGATTTTGCCTGATTTCGAAAGGCCCACAGAATATTGCGTTCTATTGATATAAAAACATGGAACCTACCAAAAGAAAGATTAAAGTCTCTTCTTTCATCAGGAAAAAAAGTATATTTCTATCTGTTTCCGATTTGTAGCGATTAGCATTAGAATATGGTAAGTTTCATCATTATTCACAAGTCTGTTTAAAACAGTGGGGAAAAGAGCTTGTTGCAACATGGCCCTAGTTGATCTCTTATACTCTGCTGCCACCTGCTGGCCGTTTTTGTACTAACTTACGATTGCTTCAAGTGTTCTCTTCAGTTCAGAGGCTGCATCAAATCCCTTCTGTATGCTCTAGCATTTAAAAAAACAAATGTTTTTGGGACCATGGTAAGATTTAAAATGTGACATATTTCCACGTTTTTGGGAGCAAATGAGTTAAACACTAAAAACAGTTGGGCCAAATATAACAGTGTGGGTCAAAAGTAGACTGACTACTTGGGTTAATTTGACCCAAGTTTTGGGGTAATTTTGTACAAAATGACCTAAATTTGGAGGGGTTGTTTATGCAAAACTACCAAAAAAAAAATGGATCAAATTGACCCAAATATTGGCTAATTTTTTACCTAAATTTTTTTATTTTTGTTTTTTTTAAACAACTGTTTTAATTTTAGATTGTACAGTGGACAGTTTTGGCACTTACAGATTTGCATATTTGCAGGTTTTTTTGGTGCTAATTTAAAAAAAATATTTGTCAATATTTTTGTGTTTCCATTTCTCATGGAACCGTTTTTTTTTTTTTTTTTTTTTTTTTTTTATAATGGGAAAAAATTGAATGGGATTGACTCTTATTTTCTTAAAAAAAAAATAAAAAATATATATATTTTTAAACCCCGTTTTTAGTAGAAAACACTTAAACTTAAAAAAAAAAAAAAAAAAAAGTTCCTATCTATCATGAATAGTGATTGTATATTTTATATAAGTCTATAGTCTATAAGTGTATTATAAATGTGTGCAATTCTTTTGGGCTGATGGTCTTACGTATTTTTGCACTAGCCAACAACAATTTAATATAATGCATACTTTTTTCTTTTTTTTTCAATGTTCATTTTGCAGCCAGCGAATGAGCATTCTCTCAAAGACTTTTTGAATGAAGTCGTGTTTGTCAGACATCCACCCCACCCCCCCTTCGTTCTATTTTCCTTCGCCTTGGGTTACCTCCTCCGTTCTCCTTTCGCTTTTTTTTTTTTCTCCTAACAGTGCACAAAAAATGCGTGGGTCCGCCTCCACACTTCTTTGGAGAGGAAAAAAAATCAGAAGCAGGGCCAGCTCACTCTTACACACACATATAACCAACTCTTTTAATAGCCGTGAAAATATAACAACTCGGGTCATATGTTCTACGCTTATGTAATACCTCAACGCATCATATTCCAAAAATATTTGTTGATGGTTGTTACAACCTTTTAAGCCAAGGACATTTGAACGCAAACAGTGGGGCAACATGTCGACATATCAATAGCAATACTGACCTGGAAAGAACGATTAATATGACTGCAGCCTACTGAGGAGTATTGACCGTCTCTAGAACGGATGGATCAATTATACTGCCCCCGGTGGGCAAGGCGCACATAGACGGAGCAGCACAAACTTCTCAAAAGTGAAGCGAAACGTGGCAAAAAAAAAAAAAAAAAAGTCAATTTCAAAATATTCCAATCCAAATGTGTGAATGTCACGGATTTGATTTGACTCTCTCCATCAATCCCAAAGCCTGCTGGGAATTTTGATTCCCTGCTGACGTAATGAAGTGCTTCGTTCTCTCACCAGGCCCTTTTTCCAATCACCGGGCTCGCGCCGCGACATCTGGGATGAACAGCAAATTAAAAAGAAGAGTGTCCGAGAAAAAAAAAAAAAAAAGACAGCAGCTTTTCTGGACATGGCTTGGACGCTCATTAAAGCGTCAGCAAGCTGTTGATGAAGCCTTCTGCTTCGAACCAAAATGCTCAACTTCCTGTATCTTTTCAGGCATGGGTTCTTGACTCTATTTTTTGAGGGTCTTCTTCTCATGATAGACAGACGGTGAATTTCTGGGCATGGCTCGTTGAGTTGTGGGTCTCCTCATAATGGATATGAATACCAAATGTGATGTTAATTTAAAATGGCTTAAATGTTTCACACGTAATGTACATTTTGGACTGAAGTTGACTTTTTTTTTTTTTTTTTTTTTTTTTTTTTTTTTTTTTGACATCACAGATCTGTTCAAAAGATTTTTTATTTATTTTTCAAAATTTGCATCTTTACTTCTTAATTTATATTGACCTTTAACACAAAAATAATTTGACTAAATTCACAGCAATTTTATAAATTTAATTTCTTCATTTTTTTTTTATTCATTTACTTCATTCTATACTTCATATTTACTACTTTTTTATTTATTAATTTTAAACAATTTCTAAAAAAAGAGCAATTTCTTAATTTATGAATTTATTATTTTTTTAATTTATTGACTTCATTTATTAATTTATAAAAAAAAACTTTATTTGACTAAATTCACAGCCATTTCTTAATTTATAAATTTAATTTCTTAATTTATTTCTTTTTTATTTACTTCATTTTATACTTAATATTTACTACTTTTTAAAATGTATCTACTTCATTTCTTTATTTTAAAAATTGCATTTCTTAATTTATTAAAAAAAAAAAAAAAACTTGTTTGGCTAAATTCACAGCAATTGGAGACTTCCTGATTTTTGTGTCTCACTTTTTTATGAGTGCGTTTTTGTCGACTTTTTTTTTTTTTTGTGTCAGAACATGATGGAGCGCCCGTCGGTGCCGGAGTACAAGGTGGCGGCGGTGCAGCGCTCTCGCTTCCTGCTGCTTCACTACAGCGTGTCCAAGGCGCTGTGGGACTGGCTGATCCTGCTGGCCACCTTCTACGTGGCCGTCACGGTGCCGTACAACGTCAGCTTCACGCCCTACCACGACAACGTCACGGCCGCGCGCTCCACCATCGTCAGCGACATCGCCGTTGAGATGCTCTTCATCACGGGTCAGCGCCGCCGGCACCTTCTTGATGCAATGTCCATTTCAATGCAAAAATTATATCATGGTAATAAGCAAAATGTGTTGTTTGTTTACATTTATTTGGGGGTTTTCAATAGCACTCTTGAGTAGTCGATACGATACCAAGTTCCGATACCACTATTACTCTTCATGCATAAAATTCCCTCCAAAAAACAATGACAAATACTTTTTCAGCGATATGCATCCCAATATAGCATTTTTTTTTTTAAATGCATGAAATTAATGGCAATTTTCTATTCTTCAAATTTCTCATTCCTATATACAGTACTACATATTTTTAAGTGTAGTATCAATCATTCAGAATCATGTCGTATTTTTTTTTGTTTTGTTTTAAATAAATTAATATGAACTACAATTGTAATAAAATTAATAAATACTTATTTATTAAAATTATTGAATATTGTTTTTAAATATGAGCAAAAAGTTCATTTTTAATTTAACCTACATAATTATTTTTTTGTAAAAATAACTAATAAAATAAATTAATAAATACATAGGCAAGGCAAGGCAAGTTTATTTGTATAGCACATTTCATACACAAGGCAACTCAATGTGCTTTACACGAGGAAAGACAACACATAAGCATCAAGAAACAGTAGTTAACATTCAGAGGAAAATAAATAAATAAATAAATAAAAATAGGTTATAAAATGTACAAAAAAATAAAAAATACTGTAAAATTATTAAGTATTTTTTTGTAAATAAAATATAATTAAAAAAAGTGTAAAATAACTTTGATAAAATAATAAATACATGCATATTGGGAAATTATTAAACATTGATTTTATCTATGATGAGCAAAAATAATTTATCGTATTTTTTATATCCCATTTCATAATTCAATTTTTTAAAACAAGGATATTAACTCTCTTTTTGTTGCTTTATTATTTATTTAATCATTTTCTGTACTCACATGTCGTATTTTTGAATCTTTTAAAAAATTTATTAAAATCAGCTACAATTGTAATAAAATACGATGACTTGAATTGTTTTTAAATATGAGCAGAAAATGTATTGTATTTTTTTATAATTAATTTCACTTATTTTTTTTATAAAATAACTAATAAAATAAATTAATAAATGCATACTTACTGTAAAATTATTAAATATTTTTTGTAAATGAAATTTAATCAACATTTTTGTAAAGTAACTGATAAAATACATTAATAAATTCAAACGTATTAGGAAATTATTAAATATTGCGTTGAACTATGATGAGCAAAAAAACAATTGTATTTTTTATTGTTAGCATTTAGCATATTAAAAGTTTTGAAACAATGATATGAACTCACTTTTTTTGTGTCGTGCCATTTTCACTGTCGCAGACATCATCCTGAACTTCCGCACGACGTTTGTGAGCCAGTCGGGTCAGGTGGTGTACCAGTCGCGTTCCATCTGCATCCACTACGCCACCACCTGGTTCTTTGTGGACCTGGTGGCCGCTCTGCCCTTTGACCTCCTCTATGCCTTCAACATCACAGTGGTGAGGATGCCGAACCAAAGTCCAGCGATGCTCTCGCCAGTGGGCAAGGAGAGCCAAAGCTCGTTTTTGTGTGCGCGGCAGACGTCGCTGGTGCACCTGCTGAAGACGGTGCGTCTGCTGCGGCTGCTGCGGCTGCTGCAGAAGCTGGACCGCTACTCGCAGTACAGCGCCATGGTGCTGACGCTGCTCATGTCCGTCTTCGCCCTGCTGGCCCACTGGATGGCCTGCGTCTGGTACATGATCGGACGCAAGGAGCTGGAGACCAGTCACACCTGGGAAATAGGTCGGTGGTCGAACCAGCGCTTCGTTTCATCCGAAACATTCAAACGTTTATTCTATGAAGCTTGTGTAATCTGTATTTATTATAGAAATGCGGTGTATAACGGGGGAAAGGGACTGCAAATAGCAGAAATCAGCATAAAGTATTTATCTTTCTTTTTTTTGGGGGGGGGGGAACGGCAAAAAATCATGAAAAAGTTGGAATAAATTGCCCACTAGTGGTTTCCATAAAAAAAAAATAATTAAAATTGTTTATATATATATATATATATTTATTTTTTTTTTTTAAACAAATCGGAAAATTGATGGGAGTCCATTGTAAAAAAAAATAAAATAAAAATAAATACATAAAAAAAAAAATTATTATTTTTGCACACTATAGTATTATGTACAAAAAGAGCTAAAAATTATTTTAAAGAAATGCAATGGTTGACTTGGCAAAAAATGTCATTTTATTTTATAATCTTATATGTTTGAGGTCATTATAATGAGTGTTTTTATCTTAAAAACCCATAAAATATGTTTCTAAAATTGTTTTTAATCTTTTATTTTCTCCTGTCAATAGGATTTCTTATTTAAAACAATTTCCGTAAATTAAAATTAAAGTTGTTAAACTTAAAAGTTCAGTTGTTCCTTTGTCATTTTTAATTAAATTTACAGGTAAAATTCAAATTAAGCAAATGATATTTGTAAATGAGTTGCAAAAAAATCTACTTTTACAGTTTTTAATGATTTCTAATTAAATTACATTTAAAGTTTTGATTTTAACAAGACAAATTTAAAATGATTAAATATTTAATTAATCTTTAATTATGCAATATTTAATCATTATTATTAGTAATAATGAAATACTTATTGTGATTAAATTAACCAAATTTTCAAAAATATAATAGAAAAAAATTTTGTTTTTGTATTATGTCAAAATCATTTTTTTTTTAAATATTTATTCTAATGTATCAAAATTATAATGTTAACTAATTTCAATTTGAATCCAATTTAAAAGATGTTTTTTGTTTTTTTATTATCAATAATGAACTGAAAATATGCGAGCAGGCCATTTTTGAACGATCCCGTTTTTCCCAGGATGGCTGCACGAGCTGGGCAAGCGTCTGGACTCGCCGTACGCCAACAGCACGACGGGCGGGCCGTCGGTGCGCAGCGCCTACGTGGCCGCCCTCTACTTCACCCTCAGCAGCCTGACCAGCGTGGGCTTCGGCAACGTCTGCGCCAACACCGACGCCGAGAAGATCTTCTCCATCTGCACCATGCTGGTCGGCGGTACGTTCGTCACCCGCTCGCGCGCGCCGGCATTCTCGCGCGGTGACTGACGGGAGACGGCTCCCCCCCGCAGCGCTGATGCACGCGGTGGTGTTCGGCAACGTGACGGCCATCATCCAGCGCATGTACTCGCGCCGCTCGCTCTACCACACGCGCATGAAGGACCTGAAGGACTTCATCCGCGTGCACGCGCTGCCCCAGCAGCTCAAGCAGCGGATGCTCGAGTACTTCCAGACCACCTGGTCCGTCAACAACGGCATCGACGCCAACGAGGTAGGTCGCCGGACGTCTTCCTTAATTCACTCACTTAGCTTGTTCTTAGTCTGTGCTGTAATGGCCCTCGCCCAAATATTTGAGTCATTCTTTGTTGTGTATTCATGTGGCTGTTTGCTGAGGTTTTTCTTTTTCCAAATCCATACTGTGCTCCTCTCGTAGAAGAACATAGCGTAGGACTCTTTTTCTCCACTCCCCTTTAATTATGTTGTTCTTTTTTTATCTGTGAAATTGGGACATCGCTTTTGGTGACCCGTCAGGCTTCCTATGCTGTCTCCCTCTGCTGGTCATAGTTTATATGTCGTTGGAAATGTTAAGTGAATTTTTATTATTATTATTTTTTTTTTTTCAAAAAAAAAAAAGGAAATGTTAAGTGAATTTCGTTGCCACTGTTATTAAATTGAAGAGTTATTACATGGGAGAGGATCTTAAAATAAAATGTGGCTGGGGCTTTATTTTATTTATTTATGGGGTTTTATTTAAAAAAAAAATACAAATTTCCAATTTAAAATTTAAAACAAAGTCAAAATATATCAAGTATCTTTTAATTCCAGTGTTGTAGTTTTTGTTTTGTTTTATCATTTTACATTTAAAAATCACAAATGACAGTTTAATAGAAGTAATTTTAAAAGAAACATTACAAATATTTTTTTAAGTATTTTATTTTAAAAAACAAACTGCACATTTCAAATTCATTTTCAGAAAAAATGTTTTTATTGTACTTTGACAAGGACAAAATGCAAACATTTATATATATATATATATATATATTTGAATTACATATTAGTTTAAAAAAGAAATTTTTTATATTTTAATTATATTTTAGCTTAAAAAATAATAAAAACAATACATTAAAATATCTAATAATATTATTACATTATTTTACTTTTTAAATTAAAATTACTCCATTATATTTTAACATTAAAATACTAATACTAAAATTTTCTTTTTTCTATATTTTTTAAATCATAAACACTAATTATTAATTCGTAATAATGTTTTTTCAAATATGTTTGAATTCTAATTCAAAATAATTAACCTAATGTAAAAACCCTGAATAAGTGAAGCCACATATTTCGAAAGCACCAATTTACAAACAAAATAGTTTTTTTGTTTTTTCCCCAAAACTCGTTTAGGTTTTCAAATTCCAAAATTGTAAATGAGGAAAGACTCATTGTGCCTTGAGTCATTCATTCCACCACCATTTTATTTCTTGGCCATTTCACTCTCAACACTGAACTTTTTTCCCCACCTGACTGTCGGTTACAAGCGTTGCCATTTAAGATTTGAATGATTTTTCCACACGCAGCTGCTGCACGACTTCCCCGACGAGCTGCGCGCCGACATCGCCATGCACCTGAACAAGGACATCCTGCAGCTGGCCGTCTTCAAGGGCGCCAGCCGCGGGTGCCTGCGCTCGCTCTCGCTGCACATCAAGACGTCCTTCTGCGTCCCCGGCGAGTACCTCATCCGTCAGGGAGACGCGCTGCACGCCAACTACTTTGTCTGCTCCGGATCCCTGGAGGTCCTTAAAGATGGCGTGGTGCTCGCCATACTCGGTTCGTAGACCCCCGCCGCTTCGCATACTTTTTACGAGGGCCCGGCTGATGATTTCAGATCATATTAGCTTCGTAGATATGTCTTTTAAAAATTAGCAGGTTTTGTTTTGGTTTTTTTTTTATTTTTTGCCAATATTTCACTATTTCTTGCCAATTATTTTATTTTTTACCAGTTTTTCACTTTTTTTTTTTTTTTACCAATTTTTCACCTTTTTGCCTTTTTTATTCTTATTTTTTGCCTTTTTTTATTATTATTTTTTGCCAAAATTTTTTTACTGTTTTTTTGCCAATTTTTCATTATTTTTTGCCAGTTTTTCATTTTTTTAAATCAATTTGTTTTACAATTTTTTCACAATTTTTTGCCAGTTATTTTACTGTTTTTGCCAGTTTTTCACTTTTTTTTTTTTTTTTTTTTACAAATTGTTCACTTTTTTTGCTATTTTTAAAAAATATTTATTTGCCAATTTTTCCACTTTGTTGGCAATTTTTCAATATTTTTTGCCAATTATTTTACTTTTTTTTTTTTTTTTTTTTTTAAATCCATCATCACATTACATCATTCAGATATCCATTGCATAAAAACTCCAATCATTTTCAGTCCAGGTGAGTGGTCGTCGATCAGAGGCGCTCTGGCGTCCGCTTATTATTTATGGAAAGATCGACTGTGATGGCGTACCAAAGTGTCGCAGTTGGGATCAGATAACGTGCACTTGTTGAGTTCTCGTGGGTAACGAAAGCTCCAACGATTAAATCGATCCCTCCGATCTATGTTGGACACCTGATGAATTAATTAAATGGTGCCAGCCTGAATGACACACAGTGGATGGAAAATTCTGGATCATCTGACCAAATTTTAGTATAGCCTTTATTATTATTTTTTTTTAATCCTCCAACTTCAAACTGATTGCCATTAAAATGTCATTTCCGTTGCCTTACATCTGGTCCCCGTGTTGTATTTTTGTTGTTGCAGGTAAAGGCGACCTGATCGGCTGCGACCTGCCGGACGGCGAGCAGGTGATCAAGACCAACGCGGACGTGAAGGCGCTGACCTACTGCGACCTTCAGTACATCAGCGTGCGCGGGCTGAGGGAGGTGCTCCACCTTTACCCCGAGTACGGCAGCGTCTTCGCCTCCGACATCCACAACAACATCACCTACAACCTGCGAGAGGGCAGCCAGGAGCCGGTACCGGGAAGCAATTACACACGCACGATCGAATATGTATTTTATTTTATTAGTTATTTTGTAAAAAAAAAATATATATATATATATATATATATATATATTATCACATACAGTGGATATGTATTTATTCATTTATTTTATTAGTTATTTTGTAAAAATAATAATAAAAATAAAGAATTATTAAATGCGATTAAATATAACAATTCAATAAATCATTTTTGCATCTTGTCTTTAAAAACAATATTTAATAATTTTAAAATATGTATTTATTCATTTATTTTATTTTATAAAAATATTAATTATTAAATACAATTAAATATAAAAAATACATCTGTTTTAGTCCATTGTATTTAAAAATATTTAAGTTTACAATATGTATTTGTTGATTGTCTTCTTTTATTTAAAAATAAGTATTAAATACTATTAAATAAAAAAAATACAATAAATGTCTTTTGTTCATCGTATTTATCATTATTTAATGATTTTACATTATGATAAAAACAATATTTAATAATTTTACAATATGTATTTATTTATTTTGTTAGTTTTATAAAGAAATTGAATTATTAAATGCAATTAAATATAAAGAAATAAAATTGTTTTTATTCATTGTATTTAAAAATATTAGCTTATAAAATATATTATATGTATACCTTAGCTTTTTAGTGCGCCTACCTTGCTGTTTCCCCAAATACAAAATTTACGATGACTAAAATATAACTGCATCGCGCCTTCGTGTCTGGATGCTTCGCGAGCGTCTGTCACCTGTTCAGAGTTTGAGGGCAAACAAAATGACGTCCCACAGTGACTCAGCGGGACATTTTTCCCGCCAAGGACGGGACGGGAGACGCTCCGGGGCGCCGTCCAGTTCCTGCAGCCATTAGTCAGAAAAGCTGATCAAACGTTGCCAAGGAAACAGACCGTAGGAAACGATATCGCTGTCCAATCTGCCAGATGGAACGCTATTTTTAGGATTTTTTTTTTTTTTCCCCCGAGTCAGGGAAAACCCTTCAATCCTGCTTTTGTAACAACTTGCTGGAGGGAGATGTTGAACGGAGTGGCGTTTAATGGCCGCTCCTCTTTGCGGAAAAATCAGCGGCCAAATGTGGAGAACAAGACCAGTGTACTTTTCATCAAGTTGCTATTTTTACACACAACCTTAAAAAAAAAAAAAACGACACATTTGTTAGCTCAGAGGGAAAAATCAAATGTTTTCATCTCTCATCAAGGAGTTCTTAAAATTTTGGAGTGTGGAGACCACTTCAAGGACCCCCTGACACTAATTAAACAAAAGTACCATGTGTATCAATAAATGCCATACGAAATAAATATCTTACTCCTTCTTAAATTGTAATATTTTGTACATAAAGTTGTATTTTTCACGATTGTCCATAAAAAAAAACTTGATTTTTGAAGAAAATGTTTTCATGTTATGCAAATAAAGTTGTACTTATTGTAGTGATGATTAGAAATTTTAAATGCCACTTTTTTTTTTCAAACCAATACCAGTATGAAAGTTCCCCTCACAAAACAATGACAGATCGTTTTAAAAGAAAACCTATACGGCATTTTTCCTTAAAATAAGGCTGGTATCGATTTGGCACGCATATCAATACCTGGTATTGATACTCGTCCTTCCCTAGTGATGAGTCCGCATTTAGGGAGTGCCACCACCAAATGTTTTTTTATTTTTTTTATTTTTTTTTTATATCTGTGAAATTTAAAAAAAACAAAAAATGTGTTTTTTTTTAAATACCTTTGTGAAATTTTAAAAATTAATTAATTATTATTATTATTATCATTATTAATATTATTATTATTTAAACCGTTTAATGGGAGTGACTCCATTTTTCTTTTTTTTATTGGTCAATGGGGCAATATGAACTCTGCCTAGCAACAAGCAATGATCAGTTTTATCAGCTTTGTGGCCTTGGCAGACGTATGCCAGATTTGTTTTCATTGGCCATTGAGGCGATTACGTTTGAGTCCTGTCAACTCTGCCTAGCAACAAGTGATGAACATTTTTATTACCTTATTAGGTGTGGCAGGTGTATGCCAGTTTTTTTTGTTTTTTTTTTTGTTTTGGGGGGTTTTTTCTTTGGCAGATTGGGGCAGTTACAATTGAGCCTTACGAACTCTGCCTAGCAACAACTAAATGCACGTTTGCAAAGAAACATACTGTCACTGTTAAAAATAAATAAATAAATGAATAAAAATATTGTGTGCGCGTGTGAAAACAACAGTGATATTTCGGCTGGTGTACAGATACAGTGTTCCCAAACGTTCACAAATCCGACTTTGAGTGACATTGAAGTCCCATTTTTCCAATGTGGGCCACTTGCAGTCATAATACAAGATGCTCAATTAATATCATAAGAAGTCTGCGGTGCTCCAGGGACACTTGATGAGGAAAAAGTGAAAGTGAAAGTGAAAGTGGCCACCGCTGCTGCCAGTTACAGTGCCATGAAACGTTTCTTCAACTTGGATTCGTTTGAACTTTTTTGGCCCTGAAATCAAAATGCAAATTGCGGTCAATCGTGGTGTTCACCTGCCCATTTCTTCTCTCTCCAGGGACTCGGCAGGTTTTCAAGGTCGCCCAGGATCCCACATGTGAGTTCACCTGCATGTGTGTGTGCGTGTGGCTGTTTTTCTGGGACACGGTCTTCGCCTTCAGGTTGACACTCATTTGCAGTGGGCAGGAAAAAGGGTGGTGGTGGGGTCCCTGTAGCCTACAGCAAGCTAACTGCTTCAAAAGTTCCTTTTCGGACAACTTTTGAGCAGCAAACTGTTTGACTGCTTGCAACCAATGAATTGAAAATCAAATCTATAGGAGATGGATGGCTACAGCTAACATGATGCTAACTAACATCTTTACATTTTCAAGGTGTTTACTTGCATCGTAATTCATTATGATCATTTTTTGTCATAGAAAGCGTATTAAATATTTTAAAAATGGATTATTTTCAATAGATTGAGTAAAACAATTATTTTATTTTTTACCAGCTATACATTTTTTTTTTTTATCAATGAAAACATATTTAGAAATAACTTACCAGAAATGAGTTTATATTTTGAAAATGTAAAATTTGTACGGAATATTTATAATGTCATTAAAATTATTTTAGTTAGTATTTTAATCAGTTTTTTTTTATTTTTGTTTGTATATTTTGATCATGTAAAAAAAAAAAAAAAATCCTTTAAATATTTTAATAATTGTAAATTCTTTTAATTTAGTTACATTTTAATGATAGGTTTATATATTTGTATTTGTTTGTATATTTTGGTCATGTAAAAAATACTTCATTTAAATATTTTAATAATTGTATATTTATTTTTAATTTATTTTAAATTTCAATTATAGGTTTATATATTTGTATTTCACACTTCTACTTGTTTTGTTTTTATTTAAACATTGAAATTATTTTATTTAGGTTTAATTAGTATGTAAAAATATTTGAATGCAAATTATTATTAATAGAAACATGTTATGATTAAAAATATTGTACCGGTAATTATGTCTTTTACCATTTTTTATTTTTTTTTTAATTTTAAAAATATAAGATTTATGATATTTTGAATTTAACTTTAGTTAACATTTTAATCTTGTGTATATGTTTTAAGAATGCCATTTTGTTAAAATGTAAATTTTTATTTTAGCTGTTTTAATGCATTTTTATTCACATATTTTGATGCTTTGATTTTTACATATTTGAAATTGCCACTGCAATTGTTTTACATTCATTTTTGTAAATTTTCTTCTTCTTATTATTATTATTATTAATTATGTTTATTATTATTATTTTGTTATTCTCTTTTCGGCATACAAATGTGTCTAAATTCCACCACTTGATCATTCCGGTCCTCTTTTTGTGCGCATCAGGAAGCGCGTCTGATTCCCGCGGCGGAAACGAGCAAGCGCGCCGATTCCGCCGACGGCTTCCATCTGTCGCCGTCGGCGCGCTCGCGCCGTAACCTGCTGCTGCCCAACCTCAGCAGCCCCGTGCGCCGCACCTCGCTGGGAAACCTGCTGGGCGACGAGCTGCGCCAGTTCAACGCGCTGCGACGCTGCCGCTCGCCCAACATCGCCCGCGGCTTCCTCGGCCACGCCGCTGCCGCCGTCGCCTCCTCGCCTCAGACGCCGGCCAAACCGGAGCACGCCAATGTTGCCTCCATCCGCGAGTCCGGCGAGGAGCGCAAGCCTGCCAAGCTCCTCATCCCCACCGTCACCTGCTTTGGACCACCCGAGCTTAGTCCCAGGTATACACGGCTGTTACCTTGTATGGTTCCAAATTTGGGTCAACAAGTGTACGACGACGTAAACAAATATGGCTGAGATGTAACTCAGAATTTTTCCACTAAAGTCACCACATTTGGTTCCACTTAATTGACTCCACAAGTCATCACTTGAGTCACAAAATATGGCTGTGACCATATATGGTTCCAAATATGGCTCAAGTGAATTGGCCATATATGGTTCCACTTAAAAGCCCACTTTAGTGACAAAATTTGGCTGTTACCATTATGGTTCCAAAATATGGTGAGGAATTAACTCATTCACTGCCATTGACGGAAAAAGACGTCAATGTCAATTTTTTTGCTGGACTGGCAGTGAATGTGTTAAGTATCCTAAATATGGCTGTCACTTAAGTGACCACTGAAGTGGCCAAATTTGGTTCCACTTAACTCCTCAAATGACCACTTATGTGATTCACAAAATATGGCTGTGACCTTATACAGTATGGTTCCAAATATGGTACCACTTAAGTGGAAAAAAAAAAACCCATCTGTGACCAAACATGGTTCCACTTAAGTGACTCCTTAAATCACAAAAATATGGCAGTGATACCTTAAAATAATCAAATCAGTTAAGCGACCAATGAAGTGACCAAATATGGCTGTGTCCATATATGGTTCCACTTATGTGACTCATTAATTATTCAAACAAACTCGACCACTAGAAATAATCCAATCACAAGAAGTTCCACGTGAGTCTCCTCCAGAACCTTCCGAATTTGAGACGGCCCTCCCCCCGCGCTCCCACCTGGACCTCCGCCAAGGCATCTGCGGCAGCGGCCCCATTTGAAAGCGCTCTCCTGTTCCTTTGTGCTGAAGGGTCGTGGACGGCGTTGAGGACAACGGACACGTGTTCCATTTCAACGTGGAGCACGCCGGGCCACAAGCCAGACGAGGAAGCGGCGGAACCCAAGGTAAGCCAATCACCCGCGTGCGTGCCATCTGCCGTCCGATTGGGAGCCCTCGCTCGCGCTACCGCCCCCTTGTGGACCACCACGAGACGGCGGCTCCATTTTGCAAACAGATCGAGTCGTCCGCTTCGTCTTCAAATTCAAGAAATTTACAAAAATAATTTTAGTTAAGTTTTATAAGAATGATGTTGAATGATGTAAATTTGCTATTTTCATAAACAAAAATGTAGTTTTCTATCAACAAAATCATATAAGAAAAAAAATTAGATCATTTTACAGGAATAAAGTCAAGTTTAGCAAGAATTAAGTTGTAATATTTAGGGGGTGGAGTCACAATTTTGCATGAGTATTGTTATTTTAGTTAAAACGGTATATAGTTATAGTGAAAAATGATGTAATATCGCGAAAAATTAATTATTTATCTGTAAGTCATGAGGATTATTTTTTTTATATGAATACAGTTGTAAAATTATAATTAAGAAAATGATGGAATTTTTCAAGAATAAAGTTAAAATGTGAGAAAAAACTTGTTTTACAAAAATTAACTTGTTACGCCTCAAATATAATATTATATAGTACAGTTATAGAAAAATTGCAGTTTTCAAAGTGCCAAAGGTTTTACCATAATCAAGTCAACATAATGAGGAAAAGTTATTTTACTGGGGAATAAAATGTGACATTACCAATGAATAACTAAAAAAAAAAAAAATGTTAATTAAACAACAAAATTATTCTCAGATTCCAGTCGGTATAAATTTGTAATAATATGCAGAAAAAAGTGACAATTCATCCTGCTGTTCTTTCCTGCAGATTCCACGCGGGTGAACGGCCATCTGCTGCTGGAGGCCGAAGAAGTCCGGCAGAGTATCAGTCAACTCCACCAAAAGGTAACAAGTGGGCCAAAAACAATAACAACAACAACAAAAAACTGCTGTAAAAAATATGAACCATCATCCTTCTCCGTTGGAATCAGTGGAAATGTGCTACACGGCTGCAGCCTAGAAAAAAAAAATATTAGTGTGCATATATTATTAGGATTATTATTATTTATTTATTTATTTTAGCCTGATGCCGATTCCAGTATTTGGAAGAATAAATTTCTAATAACCAATTACTATAACTCATTTATTTTTACGCATCACACGCAGATGATGCATGTGAATTATTATTATTTTTTAATAGAAAGTTAGTTGCTGTGACTAAAAAGAAAATTAAAAAGTGAAATGAAATTAAATGAAAAAAAAAGAAATAAATGAAGAAAATACAATTAAAAATTAAATGAAATAAATGAAAACAATGAAAATTAAACAAAATGAAGAAATAAAATTTTCAAAGAATGAAATAAAAAAATTAAATGGAATGAAAATTCAAAAATGAAATAAAAAATGAAATAAATGAAGAAAATGAAAATTCAAAAAGGAAATAAAAAATGAAGAAAATAAAAATTTCAAAAAATGTAATAAAAATGAAATAAATTAAAAAATTAAAATTCAAAAATGAAATGAAATGAAAAAATGAAAATTCAAAAATGAAATGAAAAACAAAATGAAATGAAAAATGAAATGAATAAAAAAATGAAAATTCAAAAATTAAATGAAAAAATAAATAGAAAAAAGAAAAGAAAATAAATCTAGGTAAAATTTGGGAATTGACGCTACAAGTGTGCAAAAAAAATATATATATATATGTGTGTGTGTGTGTGTGTGTGTGTATATATATATATATATATATATATATATATATATATATATATATATATATATATATATATAATGTGTGTGTGTGTGTATATATATGTGTATATATATATATATATATGTATAAGTGTATAAGTGGGGTTTTTTTTTTCATTTTCTTCCAAATTATTGCTTTGTTAGCTGAATTTCGTACCTCAGTTTTCTCACACCTCAAAGCCAAAAAAGTCATCCGAGTGACGACAAGTACCTCAGAAAAAAACTCGCCAATGGGGTCACTGGATTGCGCTATTCTTGACTAAATTGGCTTTAGTCATGTACAAAGCTTTGTTGTGTCCTCATACTGGATCGTAAATAGGGCACCGTCAACACCAGATGGGCTCAGGTAGGAGCGGTGCGAAGCGACCGTTCATCAATCAGCGGGGCCCTCCGGAGAGCTGACTCAACATTGTGAAGAAAAAAAAAAAAAAAAACTGATGACGATCCAGCTCTGCGTATTTTTCCACTTGGCGGACATCCCTGCGGACTTAAAACGGCTGTAAAGCGGATTTGTCCACTTGTCTCCACCACAGATGGGCTCGTTAAACCAGGACGTGTCGGAGCTGGCCAACGGCCTGCGCCGCATCACGCACCTCCTCCAGGCCCACGTCGCCGCGCATCACCACAACTCGTACCTCCGCCACCAGGTGGCGCCCGCGCACCCGTCTTCCACCGACGCCTCAGCCGCGCCGCCGTCGTGGACGCCCAAAGGCCTGTTGGGCCCGACCGCCATCAGCCGATCCCAGCCTGCTTTGGACCTGCGAGTGGACGCGGACCCCCCGGCGGGCCCCCCGGCGCCCGGTTCCTACCCTCTTCTCGGCATGTTGCAACCCTCTCGCGAGGACGTCGACTGTTTTGTGCAAGACTCGCATCCTCTTTTAATCCCCGCTTGTACGTCCCCGCCCCGATTGGACCACCCGCGTCTCAGTCTGGACCATCCCAGTCTGGAGTGCCTACTGGGCGGTCGCAGGGACAGCGAAAGCACGTCCAGGTCCAGCGTCGGCGTGCAGACGCAGAGTAGTGAGCAGTCGTGGTGTGTGGACCTCAACGATTAAAAAACAAAAACAAAACAAAACAAAAAAAATTTAAAAAAAAAAAAAAAGCTATTGTGCGCCCCCTAGTATGCCTCACTTGAGTCCTCAGGCTCTGATAACTTCATGCAGTTTTTTTATTTTTATTATTATTATAGAGGAGTGTTAGGGCACCCCAATTAACCCCTCCACCCCTGCTACACCAAAAGTTTTTTTTTTTGTTTTTTTTTAGAATTTTGAAACTTTTTTTCACCCGTAAAATTTAAACAATTTTCTCAGAACTTTACATACGTTTTAATGTAATCAAAGCAAATACAATTTAATAATAGAATTTTTGCAGTCGTAAAAATATTACAAGTTATATTTCAAAATCCCCCCCCCCCAAAAAAATAAAAATAAAATCTCTTAATGTCCCAACTTTTTTTTTCATAAAATTCATACTGTTTTCTCCTAAATTTAGGGAATGAAAACCAATTAAAATTGGAAAATACGATTTCATGTAATAAAAGCAAATTTGTAAAAAAAAATTTGTACAATTGCCCCAAAAAAAAAAAAAAAAAAACGTTTTTCCACAATGTTGCAACTTTTTTTTTTTTTTTTTTTTTTTCTCAATAAAATTCAGGCTGTTTTCTCATTTCACGTAAGGATATAACAAAAATTGTTTTGACTGAAACATACAGTGGTACCTCCATTTACGAAATTAATTGGTTCTGGAAGAGTTCTTAAGTAGAAAATTTTGTAAGTAGAGATGCATTTTCCATGTAAATGCCCTAATCCATTCCAAGCCTCCCAAAATTCAGACATAAATGTTTTATAAAGCATAAAAATGCTTCAAAACATGTAACAAATACATGTTACAATTGGATTATTGCACAATAAATGAGAGTTATGCGTAATGTAAAAAAAAAACAAAGAATAAAGTAATGAATAAAAATGATGGTCATTTACCTTTTTAACTGCTGTCCTCATCGTTTTTTGCCCTCTGGTTCATGTTCTCCTCGCTCAGAAGTGGTTTTTTTTTGGGGGTTTTTTGCCTGGTGTTTTGTAAAGAACTGATCCATGGATGTTTTTTATTTTATTTTATTTTATTATTATTATTTTTTAAAACAATCCTTCGGAAATGTCCAAGGAAAACATCATCTTAGTGAGCAAACGCCCGACTGGTGAACACTTTTTCTGGGCGATTCTTTTAAACAAATTCTGAAACTTCCGGTATGGCGAGGCATCTTTTTCAAAAAAAAAAAAAAAAAAAAAGGCCCGTCTCGTCGCAATTAAAAACGTACTGTGCCTTCATCAATCACCAATTGTTTGAATTTTTGCACAAATTCGTTGGCCGTTAGTTCATACATCTACGAAAAATCGGAAATCGGAACACCTCATGGGCCGCGGGGGATGAATGATGAGGACGCTGTATAGCCACCGATCTAGTATGCGCTCATAGATACCTATGGTAGAGGTTCCTCTTAGCCAATGGGAAGCCAGAAACATGCACAAACACCGATCTAGTATTTACGCTCATAGGTACCTATGGTAGGAAATAGCCATAGCCGAAAGTATGTTGCGTTCGATAATGCATTTTTACCTTTCGTATCTAGAAATTTCTTTCGTAACAAGATGCAATATTTTCCCGTTGAGGAGTTTCGTAACTCGAAAATTTGGTATGAAGAGACGTTCGTAAGTCGAGGTTCCACTGTATGATTCAATTCAATTCAGTTTATTTCATTCCTTAAAAAAAAAAAAAAGAGAAATGAAAGGACAGAAAGAAGTAAAACTTCTTGATTTAACAATACTCTTTTTAATCAGAAAAATATAAGTAATATTAAAAAATATAGTAATAGTAGATGGTAAAAATATTAATAATTAGGTAATATTAATTAATTAATTAATTCGTTAATTAATATTAATAATATAGTAAAAATATTACAAGTAATATTTTAATATTTAAAAAAAAATGTGTTATTCTCCCAATGTCGTAGTTTTTTCCCTCAGCTGTTTTCTTGTTAATTTAGGGGTGTAAACAAAAAAGAATTTGGGTCGGGATACGTTTTGATGTAACTGATCTAATCGTTTTTAATTTTGAAGCTCAATCGTCTGACAATGGTTCTTAATATGTATTGAATGGTCTTTTGTGACAGTTGTACACGAGGTATAAATTGGTTTGATGGTGCTATTGATTTTTTATTTTTTTTTAATTGCATCACCTTGAAACGTTTGACTTTGAGAGCTTTTACATATTACATATAAATTAACATGGCAAAATCTGCAGCTAAGCTACCATATTGATTTAAATCGTAATGGTTCCACTTGAAAATGTACCATTCTTGAATCGTATCAAATTGGCTTGTATTGGACAGATGCGCACCTAGAATCTTACGTAATTATTTTGCCAAACTGTCCCATTAACATTATGATGTCATTTTTTTTGGTATATTCTCATAAGGGGCCCTAATACTCCTCTATGCTTTTGACCATTTCTATGCAAAAGGCATGTTTTGTTTGTGTGTGCTCAAATTGCGATTGTTTACAGCCGATATTTTCTTCCACATTTTACATCCTCGCATGATAAAAGAACAAAAAAACATTCTTTTTCCCAAGGAAAATGATTCCACGTGGACTTGTCAAGCATCCGACGAGCCGCACGCGTGTCATGTTGGCGTTTTTCAGCGGAAATGTTTTGCTTATTGGTCAGCGAGTGGATTACAAACATGCTTGCACGCAAACTAAATCGGTCTCCCGGAGGTTGGATTATGTTTGTATTGGATCATGGCAGCGAATCAATAACATGAAAAGAGACAGGAAATTAGAAATTCCCTTTAATTTGCAGACGGTGGATGCTTCTGTTTTTTTTTTTTTGTCTTTTTCAAGAATAAAGTATAAAGGAACGTCCACACTTTATTACAAAAAAAAGCCTGTTTTATTTTTTTTTCCTGTCAAATGACCATAAATAATAACTCTCCAGTTTATCCCCTTTTTTACGAGCAACATTGTCACGATTCGCCCATAAGCTGATTATAGAAGCCACGTTCGCTTCTGTCTATAACGGCCATTTTGGATTCATTTTGGTCATTTACAGGGAAGGGTCTTTAACTCTTTTACTGCCAAACATTATCAAAAAACAAACAAACAAAAAAACACCCCAACAGTGCCAGACGATTTCGAGCAATTTCCACTCATGGTGGATATCATAAAAAAGATTGGATTCCATTCTTTCATTAGAAAAAAAAGTATGTTTCTACCCTATTCCGTTCTTTTGAAATCACCATTTGAAAATAGGTCATTTGAGTGACCTGAAACGAAAATGGGGGGGAAAAAAAGGAGAAAACAAGCTTTTTGTGAAGATACATTTTCTGTACAAGACTGACACTATTTTTTTTGTTTTTGTTTAGTGACGCTCTGTGAATTAGATCTCATGTGACAAACACTTTGATTATTCAGGACATCCTTGAAAATGTTCTACATCCTAAGATCCGCCATGTTTTCATGTAATCTGATACACGAGAGCTCGTTGAAAAGAGATACAATGCTCCCACCTGCTGGCCATAGTTAGGGGGTGTTTTAGGATTTCACAAACTAATGCATAAAACGTTGCGCTGCCCAATAGAGAGACAAAAAAAAAAAAAACGCAGTTAACGTCGGTTCACGTTTTTGGCGGCATTCATCAAGATTTTAGCAGACGCCATTACACGTTTTTGGCGGTAAAAGAGTTAATGATAATAAATGAATCCCCGGAAGCCGTTAGCAGTTAGCCACCATGAAATTGGGAAGGCGTGTCTATCATGATAGGACGCACAAAAGAAGCCATTATGGCTGCCATTTTGGCTTGAAGTTGCCGTTTTCTGCTCAATTTGGCCAGATGGGAATTTGTACGAGAGATGTGGTCTGATTGGGAAGAAATGTCTTTTTTTTTTTTTTTTTTTTTTTTTTTCCGCCGACAAAGTATTTGTGTTCAATTGCTACCAAATAGTTTCAGTTGTGAAAGAGAAAGACAGAAGAAAAGTATCAGATGACCTTTGAAAAGCTTGGAATCAAACATTGCTTCATGCTGTATTGATTGACGCAATATATTGCAATATCATATGTTTATTTTATTTTATTTGCCAGTTTTCCTGTAGCACATGCATGTGTGCTGTTGTATAAGAAAGTCGTTTCCTGCCAATAACCGGGGACAGAGTTCATCTTAAAGTGGCGTTTATGCCAGGTTATGAAACGTTTTGGGGTAGGAAGGTTGCAAGTGGAGGCGACCACGACAATCCAGTCGGATTCTCGATCAAACGACATGAAGACCGTCCTTGTTGCTCTTCTCGTCTTTGTGCTGGTCAGCCAGGGTGAGTTTCGTTCTTCATTCACACGAAAGCGTGTTCAGTTGTGTTCGTTAAAAACGTGTTTCTTTGTTTAGGCGAGGCCCTGACGTGTTACTGCGAAGGAAAGTCGGCTTGTTTTGAGCCGTTGGAGACCTGCAGGTACAACGAAGTCTGCTCCAAAGTTATGTTTCAAGTCGATTCCTGTGAGTATTTTGTTCAAGTATTGTCATACGTTGTTGCCTCGTTAGTTGGCCGTTCGATTATTGCGGCTTCACACGGTCACATATTTTCATTAGGGACTATAACTTGGGACACTTTTATCTTTCTGTTTTGTGCGTTTTCTTGCCATTTTTCGACCAGTCAAGAAATGTCCGTTTTTAATTTTCTTATATATATATATTATTTTTTTTCCCCACGCTCGTAGCATCAATTTCCAAACATTCCCTAGAGCTTTATTTATTTTTTTCCACTTCATTTTTCATTTCATTTTTTGTCATTTTTTTCATTTATTTCAGTTTTTCTTTTCATTTCATTTTTCATTTCCATCCATCCTAACCATTTTCTTGAACGCTTACTCCTCACAAGGGGTGCTGGAGCCTATCCCAGCTGGCTTTGGGCAGTAGGCGGGGTACATCCTGAACTGGTCGCCAGCCAATCGCAGGCATTTTTCATTTTGTTTATTAATTTTCAATTTTTTCATTGTTTAAATTTCATTTTTTATTTCATTTTTTTCTGTTTTTAATGTATTTTGTGTTCTTCGTTTTATTTTTCATTTCATCTTTTAATTTTAACTTTTTTGTTTCATTTTTTTAAGTTTCATTTTTCATTGATTTAATTTTTCATTTGTTTTTCTTTTCATTTTTTTATTTCATTTTTTCATTGTATTTTTTTTCATTGTTTAAATTTTATTTTTCCATTTCATTATTCATTTCATTTTTTAATTTTCATTTTTTTTCATTTTATTTTTTAATTTTCATTTTTTTCATTGATTTTAGTTTTTAATTCAGTTTTTCTTCTCATTTCATTTTTCATTTCATTTATTAAATTTTATTTTTAATTTAATTTTTTACAGGTTTTAATGTATTTTTCCTTTTTTTATTTCATTTTTTCATTGTATTTTTTCATTTTATTTTTTTTCATTGTTTAAATTTAATTTTTCCATTTCATTATTCATTTCATTTTTTAATTTTCATTTTTTTTCATTTTATTTTTTAATTTTCATTTTTTCATTGATTTTAGTTTTTAATTCAGTTTTTCTTCTCATTTCATTTTTCATTTCATTTATTAAATTTTATTTTTAATTTAATTTTTTCCAGGTTTTCATGTATTTTTCCTTTTTGTCATTGTATTTTTTCATTTGATTTTTTTTTCATTGTTTAAATTTTATTTTTCCATTTCATTATTCATTTCATTTTTTAATTTTCATTTTTTTTCATTTTATTTTTTAATTTTCATTTTTCATTTCATTTATTAAATTTTATTTTTAATTTTATTTTTTCCAGGTTTTCATGTATTTTTCCTTTTTTATTTCATTTATCATTTCATTTTTAATTTTCATTTTAATTTCATGTTTCATTTTATTTTTTTCATTCAATTTTTTCATTTCATTTTTCATTTCATTTTAATTTTTTTTTTCATTTCATATTTCATTTTATTTCATTTTATTTCACTTTTTAATTTGATTTTTTTAGTCATGGCAACAAACATTTTTGTTTTTTTTAAACGATCCCTTTTTCTTTTTTTATTTAAAAAAAGGTGAATTTTTCCATCTCCCTAAAAAATATTAAAATTTCACCTCGTGAAGATTTCAACCGAGAGTGACAGCTCTAAGCTGACGCGTGGCCGAATGAGAACAAATGCTACCGAAATGATGTCTGCTCCCTGTATTGTCATTGATGTGGTTTTGTTTTTTGTTTTGTTTTTTGCCCGCAGCAACCACCTTCATTAAAGGCTGCACTTGGAAGAATTACTGCAGCCTTTCCGGCACAAGTAGCTGCTGTGAGACCGACTTGTGCAATGTATAAAACTCATATTTACAGCACATACCTCCACGGATGAATAAAGGAAACGTAGGTGGACTTTTCTTTGGCTTTGTCTAATGTGCTTTTTTTTTTTGTTTGTTTTCTGTACTTATTCCAGGTTAAAGGAGTTGGTCAGTTCGTTTGTTAAATTTGATTTTGGTGGGTGGGGTTTTCGTACAGTGCTGCAAAAAAATGTCACTTAGTTGAGTGGAAGCCAAATTTTGCAAATACTGGATCCACAAAGTCCACCTCACATAATCAAACACTTTTTTTTTTTTTTTTTTGTAATCTTAACATAATATTTATGTTTCCAATGTTTGTTGTGTAACTTGGCTCATCACGTCATGTTTTCCTGAGGCTGTCTTGAGTTTTCTGTTCCATGTGCAAGTCTGCTCGTATCGATTCCATTTATTTTTTTTTTTTTGATGTTTTTGAGGTCACTAATTGCTAATCAATATTTAGAAAACTATCCGGATTGTAATTCTCATTCTTCGATCTGTATCACCTGCTACTCGTAATATTTAAAATTATTTCATGTCTCTATGAAGGGGGGAAGGCGGATTGTTTTGGTTTCCAAGACACAAATGAATGTTGTTTTGTATTTTGTTTTTATTTTTTAATGTTGGTATTAGTTGGTCTTAAATTATTTTTATTTTCTACTACTCAGTCTGGAAACCATCTGTGCCTGGAGATTTCCCCCCCACTCCAGTCTCCCAATTGCAGATTGAAATTCTTGTTTAATTATTTTAGGTAATTATTATTATTATTATTATTATTATTATTATTGTTATTATTATTATTAGCTGGGGACCATTCCTTACATTACTTTATACTGCAATTTTTGTGACACGGTCAACAATGTTTTGCAGTAGATTCTGTTCTTTCTTACTTTTAGATTTTATTATTTTTATTATTAAAATTATTTTTTATTATTGTATTTATTTATTCATTAATTTTGATTATTATTTAAATTATTATTATAGATTTTATTTTTAGATTTTTAGCTCTTTCCTTTCTGTGCGTAAGAAAGTCATTTCCTGACAACAAAAACAACAAAAAAATGGGGACCAAGGTCCATATTAAACTAACTTTTGTGCCATATTATGAACATTTTGGGTTGGTAAGTTTCCTACAAAGGAGGCAGGACGGAAGATGATTTCCAGTCCAGCTGGATCGCTTGAAAAACGATCCCTGTTGGTCGTCTTCTCTTGATGCTCATCAGCCAGGGTTAGTATGTCGAGCTTCGTTCACACCAAAAACGTGTTTAGTTTTGTTTATTAAGCAACATTTTTTTTTCTTGTCAAGGTGAGGCCCTGAGGCGTTACTCCAGAGGATGCAAAATAAAATGCTAACATTCCTGCCACCTGGAAGGATGTGTGACGTCAGGTAAAAACGTTTATTTATTTATTTTATTTTATTTTTTTTATTTTTTTTTCACCCTGGGAAAAATAATTCATTGCACATAAGCACAGATGAATTGTGTACCTTCTGCCATCTGGTGGAAGAGCATTTCATTGTTCTACTTGTCACTTTACATGGCTGAGGTAGATCAAACGAAATCAAAAGAGCAAACATTTAGACAGTCAAAGAAATCTTTTTATTCATCATCCATTATTAAGATAAGTAGCGAATGTGAAACGTTTATCTGTTGCACAAGTCGGTGGTGCAGCAGGCCGCTGTGGCGATGCCGGGCCTGTTCATCAGCTGGCAGTCGTGCAACGAGCTGCAGCCTTTAAAGTAGCTGGGAGCTGTGGATAAAACAACCAAAAACAAAATACACACGTCAATAGCAGCGCAGGTAGCAGCAGGCCACTTTCTGCATTGCGGCGTTTGTCATCACTGGCAACACGAGAAAACCGTGTTAAGATTCGTTGGGCCACATACGACATATTGTCAACAAGATTTTGAGTTGACATCCTCTTTAAATGTCTTTGACAGGTATTGGTGGCCTTTGCAAGTACCTGATACCTCAAAATAAGTTTGGTATCGGTACTTGCCCATCCCTAAATAACTATTAATTTATTCGTGAATGAAAAAACATGGAAGCTTCTGACTATAACATAGTATTTGGAAGACAATGTTTTTCTCTGAGATTAAAAAACAAATGATCAAAATGGAGTTGTTGTTTTTTATAGATAAGGGAATAAAAGCCTATTATGAAAATGCCAGAAGAAGAATCACTCTTCCATGGATAAAATCCCAAAAGGTTTTTTTTCCACAAAAAAGGGGACATACAAAAAAATATTTCCATCATATAACCAGGATAAAATCACAAGCATTACAGGAAAAAAAAAGTTATCACGGTTTCAATTATATTCTTGACAAAAATAGCTATAATTTCAGAAAATAAAAATTTTGCTTTAAAAATATATATTTTTTTAGAGAATAAATAGGCATACCATTACCAAAAAAAAAAAAATCTAAAGTCATCTTTTTCACAACAAAAAAGTCCTAATCTTTCGCCGATGATAAAAAATTCCATTTTTGCCAGAAGATGAATCCGAAATACTCACGGAAGCCAACAAGAAAGATGACGCTGGCACACGCATTGTCGAAAATGCTGCAAGTCTCCACCGAATGTTCACAATGACGCTTTCCTCCGCAGTGGCACCTTAGCGCATCACCTAAACAAAGATCTATATGTTTTCAAGAAGCACAAATCAGCCGTGCAAAAGTATGAACGAAGCACGACACCCTCACCTTGGCTGAGCAGCACAAAGACGAGAAGAGCGACAAGGACGGTCTTCATGTTGTTGGTTCGAGGATCCGATTGGATTGTCCTTCTTCCTCGACGTGGCCTCTTTTATATGCAACCTTCCTCTCACTAATTTTCCCGATATGGCGCATAAGCCAGGTTAATATTAACTCCGTCCCTGTTTTATCCTAAAAGAACTTTCTTGCACAATAGTACACAATCGTGCGTAAGGTAGAAAAATACAACAAATCCGTTGCAACATTGTTGAAAAAATACAGCATGAAGCAGTGCAGGGATGATTCACAGGTTTTCAAAGGTCACCTGATCCTTTCATCTTTAGTACTATTTAACTTTTGCTATTTGGTAACAATTGGACAAAATGTCTCAGTGGAGAAAAAAAAAGACTTTTGAAGGGACCTCTGGAAAGGATCGAATTGACCCATAAATAAATTCTTCAAACCAAAATGGCAGATTTCCTTTGTGGGTTCAGGCTGGCTGGATTCTTGAGACTGTTTTTGTGATGATACACATCATGCCTACCAAATTTCACAAAACTGGCTTCAGGGACTACATTTTCTTTTGAAAGAACTCTGGTTTGAAAAACAAAAACTAGATTTCCTGAAATGGAAATCGGACATAAGAAAAAAAAAATACAGTTTTTGTGTGTTTTTTTTGTGTGTTTTTTAGTATTTCAGATTTCCATTTGTTGTTTTTCAAACCAGAGTTCTTTGAAAGAAAATTTAGTCCCTGAAGCCAGCTTTGTGAAATTTAGTAGGCATGTATATCATGAGTAAACCACAAAAAAAAAAAAAAAAAGTCTCAAGAATCCAGCCTGAACACACAAAAAGGAAGTCTGACATTTTGGTTTGAAGAATTTATTTCAACTAGATAAAGTGAAATTTCTGCAGAAATTCCGTGGGAATACTGAAAATTGAGTGCTAATAAAATATTGAAGTATTTAACACGTGAGCCAACTTGGCTTGTTGTCAGTGTTATCTGAAAGTATCCTCCATTCATTTAGATGGAAAATTGGAACTAATGGAACTAATGATACAAGGCAACAATTATCTCATGATGTGACGATACCGCGATTATCCATATATTCGTCAGGTAATAAATCTACGATAATCTACGATAAAATTAATCATAAAATAATAATAATAAAAAAATAAAAGCATTATAATAAATAATAAAATATAAACCTAAAATAAAAGTTCACAGTATAATAAAAACAAGATAAATAAATATAAGTAATATATATAAATTTTAAAAAATAATAAAAAATACATAATAATAATAATAATAATAATAAAACTAAGCTGATGAGTCTTCTTCGCCTGAAGACTTGGGTCCATTTTGCCACCACTCTTATGAGGCACTCCCCCTAGTGGCCCGCCAAGTAATTGCTCAATAAGTCACGAACAATGGAGCCGCCGTTATAGCGGCTGGATATTCGCTACAAATATTGCAATACTTGCGTAGGTGCATCGATAATCAATCGGGAGAAAAAGTGTCACGATTTATCGCGGTATCTATATATCGTCACACTCCTAGTTTTGAAGTGTCTTATTGATTCATAAACTTGTCAACATAAAAAGACACCAAATCTGTTGTGCTGTTATGTGTATTTGTAATGTAATATATATTGTTTCTATTCTTTATAGCAAATTGTGTTGTCTTTTTTTTGTGTCAGAAAAGTAGCCTTTTGGCTAATTCGGGCTTTTTATTTTTTTTTTATTCAAAAATTGCTTTGCGTTTTATTAAATGTGTTTTATTAAATTGCACTTTCAACTAAATCAAAAAGTCCATAGACAGTCCAGCCATCTTTTTATTCATCATCCATCAAGGCAAGTAGCGACTGTCCTTCCAAAACATGAACTTTACATGAAGTTGCACATGTCGGTGTAGCAGCATTTGGTTGTGGAGACGCCGGGCCTGTTCATGCAGTCCGTGAACGAACCGCAACCTTTGCGAGAGCTATGGACTGTGGGCAAAAAAAATGCAGACAAATTTTCAGAAATCTAATAGAATAAAACTACAAGAAGTCTTTTTTTTTTTTTTCCAAGAAAAAGATGCAATTTTGACACAAATAAAAAATAAATATGAATATAAACATTTTTTCTTCCTGAAAAAAAGTGCAATAAAAAAAAATTATTATTTTTTTCCTTATCTTCTGTTGAAATATTCAACCCCCCCAGCAGTTCTGCCTGAATATGAATACGACATATGACGTGAATATGAAAACACTTGAACAAAAATACTCACGGTAGCCGTTTGTGACCGTGACACATACATCTTGGTAAACTTCGCATGTCTCCTCAAACGCAAAACAAGTATTTCCGCGACAGTGACACGTCAGGGCCGCGCCTAGACAAAGAAATGTGTTAGCCGAATTCGCACAAGTGAACACAATTTGGTGTGAACGACGCACTCACCCTGGCTGAGCAGCTCAAAGACGAGAAGAGCGACGAGGACGGACTTCATGTTGTTGCATCCGACTGGATTGTCGCTCGCCCTCGGCAAGGCCTTCTTTATGTGCAACCTTCCTACCAAAAATGTTCACAATATTGGCATCAAAAGCTAGTTTAATATTAAATCTTTCCTTTTTTTTTTCTTTTTTTTTTCTTTTTTTAAAAAGGAAATTACGTTCTTACACAATAGTACACAAACGTGCCACAGGTTAAAAAAAAATAAAAAATCTATTGCAATACTTTGTTGACCTTGTCACAACAAAAAAATCAGCATGAAGCAATATAATATAGGAATGAAGGTCATAATTTCATAATCTATCTCTCAATTTATTTCACAAGCATTCCACATGCATTCAAATCTTAGCATTCAGCTTTCAGCATTCCCATGCAATTTCTCCAGAAATTGCACTTTAGTTTGCAGCATAATTTTGTGATTGACCTGAAAACATGCAAGTCAGTTGCTGAGTTTAAAAAAAATGTTTAAAATCAAAGTTCAACAGCATTATTTAAATCAGATATGAGCTAGTAAAATTGCAGAAATGTATTTTTTTTTTCTATGTACCAGTATGAGTGTAATGAAAATTGTATATGTGAGTATGAGGATGTATTATTGTGTATACCTATTAATTTCATGTACATACGCTATTGGCAAATTACTATACGTGTCAAAGTGCAGTTGTATACACAAGCAGGATTACATACTTTCTTTTATTGAAATGTATTAATTTACTGTATATATATAATATATATAATAATGAAATAAGTCAAAAGATATCAATAATAAGGTGTAGGACTAGATAAGGTTTCAACTTCTTCGTACTCCCTTTGAACATGTAAACTATCACTAATCGTGGGAATGCTGAAGAATTCCGACATATGTTATTGTGATTTTTATTCTACACACTTTTTTTGCCACGTAACAACTGTAACATAATACTTCCAATTTTCCCCATTCATTTGCAATGGGACAGACATTGAACTTTTTTTAAGTATCACTTTCCACGCCCACTTCCATACATATAACTTATCATCATTACCAGGTGTCTGATACTGCTCGGTGGCGCAGTTGGTAAAGTGCATTGTCCAATTACCAGGAGGTCATAATTTCATAATGTATCTCTCAATTTACTTCATAAGCATTTCACATGCGTTCAAATCTTAGCATTGAGCTTTCAGCATTCCCACGCAATTTCTCCAGAAATTGCGCTTAGTCTAGTGATTGCAATATCGGTTTCTTCTTTCTTTAATTTTTTTTAATCTTCTACTTGTTTATGTTTATATGTCTATATGTCAATAAACAAACAATCAAACAAACAAACAAACTTACTTTGCCTTTTCAGGCCGGATTCTCAAACTTTTCATGTGGGTCCATGCATGATAGACAAATTTGATGTTGCTAGCAAGACCTTGAGTTGACTTTCACAAAAGCTTTAAAAGTACAAAATTATCCCAACATTCATTTCTTTAACGTAACCGTGACTCTTCTCACATTCGCTATATGGTGACATGACAGTGTGACACAATAGGAATGCTGAAGCATTCCCACAATATGTTATTGTGATTTTTATTCTCCACACTTTTTTGCCACGTAACAACTCTAACATAGTACTTCCAATTTACACTGTTCAAATTTCACCTAGCTGCAAAAAATTGACGCCTCCTGGGGTATATATGGCCTGATTCCACATTACTTACAGTACTCGAACAATTTAACGTTAAAGTTAAACTTTTCCTCATTCATTTTCAATGGGACAGACGAACTTTTTCTAAGTATCACTTTCCACGCCCACTTCCATACATATAACTTATCATCATTACCAGGCGTCTGATACTGCTCAGTGGCACAGTTGGGAAAGCGCATTGCCCAGTAAAACCAGGAGATTATAATTTCATAATTTATCTCTCAATTGACTTCATAAGCATTCCACATGCATTCAAATCTTAGCATTCAGCATTCCCACACAATTTGTCCAAAAATTACACTTAGTCTAGTTGCATAATATGATTGCAACGCCTGTTATTCCCAACTCCGCTTGAGAGTCATTGCAGAAGTGGGCGTCTTTACCGTCAGTTCGTCAACAAAACGGCCGACCGTCATTGACATCTTGATGGTCCACCTCTGCAAATGTTGGGATGATTTTGTACATTTCAACTTTTTTTTTTTTTTTTTTTTTTTTTTTTTTTTTTTTTTTTTAACGTCAACTCAATGTCTTTGCTAGCAACATCAAATGTGTCTCTCATGAGTGGATCCACAGGAAAGTCTCAACAAGAATCTGGCCCGAAAACACGAAGGAAGTGTGTCATTTTGGTTTCAAGCGTTTCGGGTCAATTCTGCCATTTTCCGGCGTCCCTTCAAAAGCCTCGACGAAAGTATCATATGACCTTTGAAAAGCTGGGAATCATTCCGAAATTGCCTCATGCTATATTTGTTGGGGACATGGTCGACAATGTTTTGCAATAGATTGGTTTTTTTTTTTTTAACCTGTTCGTGTACTATTGAGTAAGAATGTAATTTCCTTAAATCAAATGGGGAAAGAGTTAATGTTAAGTTAATATTAACAGGCTTTTTATGCCATATTGTGAACATTTGTGAGAAGTAGGTTGCATATAAAAGAGGCCACATCGAAGACGAGCGACAATCCAGTCGAATCTTCGATCCAACAACAACATGAAGTCCGTCCTCGTCGCTCTTCTCGTCTTTGTGCTCGTCAGCCAGGGTGAGTGCGTCGTGCTCCGTTCACAACAAAATGTGTTCAGTTGTGCTCATTCGGAACACATTTCTTTGTCTAGGTGAGGCCCTGAGGTGTTACTGTCGTGGAAAGTCTTCTTGTTTTGGATTTGAAGAGACATGCAGCTCTTTCCAAGATAGATGTATCAGCACCCGAGATGGCTTCTGTGAGTATTTACTACAAGTGCTTTCATATTCACATCGTATATGTTGTATTCATATTCACTGCAATTTCCAAGAATATTATTTTATTTTTTATTTTATCTTTCATTACCAGAAGATGAGGGGGATTTTTTATTTATTTATTAAATATTATTTATTTATATCTTTTTCAGGAAATAAAATGTTGTTTTTTTCATAATGCTACACTTTATTCTGGCTAAAAAGTTATATTTAAATTATTATTGGTTTTTAATTTGTGTAAAAATTGCATTTTTTTTTTTGGGGGGGGGGGGGATTCGACTGTTTTATTACATAATACTGTGCTCTCAGAAAAAAAAATCTGAAAATTGTATTCACAGACTGATTCTTCATTTTGAAAACATTTTTTGTGATTTCTTTTTTTTTTTTTTAAATACATGTATATATTTTTTGCCCACAGTTACCGTTAAAGGTTGCGGCACGTTCAGTGACTCCACAACTCGATGCTGCTACACCGACATGTGCAACTTTTAGTAAACTTCATGTTTAGGAATGACAGTCACTCCTTTCCTTGATGGATGATGAATAAAATGATGGCGAGACTATCAATGGACTTTTTTTTGTGTGCGATTTTTTTTTTTTTTTTTTTTTCAAAAATTTTTTTTCTCATTTCTTGCAATCAATTAGAACGGTGTTCGCAAACTGTTACTGTAAAATTGCGCATCTATTTGTGGATCTCAAAATCATATGTGAAAATCACTAATATATATTTGTGTGAATAATTTCGTGAGAATTCTTTACCCATATTCTCAGGAGGTTTTTGAAGTAGGGATGCAGACATGAGTGCAGACTGCAAATATCGGGAACCGATATCAGCCTTATTGTACTGTATCTGCCGCCCTCTTGTGGTCATTTTACGATCAGGAACTAAAAACATCCATGCCCAATAATAAGATGCTATTTCTGAAAGTATATGTATAAAACAGAAAAAAAGCTAATTGAAATTTGTCATTAATTTCATGCAATTTTAAGGGAAAATGCTACATTGTGTTATATTCTTTGTTTCAAATAATGTGTCATTGTTTTTGTGTCAAATGTGGTCTACTGGCTTCTCACTGAGAACTTTTTCTCCACAATTTTTTCCCCCTGATAAATCATAGACGCTTGCTTTTGAATAGATGGAAAGAAGAATGAAGATGAGATTGCAACCTCGAACCTCACAAGTTGACCACTGGCCTCACCATGCTGCTCACTGGCAAGTAGAAATCAATTTGTTGTTAACATGCAATTATATGCTTTTTTTCCCCTGCTACTTTCAAGTTGTATTGGTGCCTTTTTTTTAGGATCTAAAAAGCTTTGTTCACCTTGCAAAATTAGTTGCAGGGCATAAAATAGCCACTTAAATACTTGTAGCCATTAATCAGTAAACAATATCGCATACTGTAGAAGTAAAATGAGTGAAGTATTTCAAGGGAAGCATTCACAATTTAATAAAAAAAAAAAAAGTTCTTTAATAAATAAAATATATATATATATATATATATATATATATATATATATATATGACTGAAATGAATCTGTTTGCTGTCTGTGCCTCAGTTCAATAAAACTTAGTAGCTGACAACAATAAATGACCAACCCATTTTTTAAAATAGCACAAAAGACAAGCCCATAGAGAGTCAAATCATCTTTTTTTATTCATCATCCATCAAGGCAAGTAGCAACTGACTGTCATTCCCAAACATGAATTTTAACTGTTGCACAAGTCGCCGGTGCAGCAGAAATTGAAGGTGCCGCGCAGGGTTGCCTTTTGGCATTTATGAAACATAGCGCAGCCTTTAGGGTAATCTGTGGACAAAAAATAAATAAACAAATAAACATCAATACCAGTGCAGGAAGCAGCAGGCCACTTTCGAGACCATCGCGCTTGTCATCACACAGGTGAACTGGAGCCACAGCATGAAGTCACAATCGTCAGAGGGCAACTTTTTATTTTACAGAGAAAAATTCACATTTTTAGAGAAAGAAAATATAAGTGTACTATTATTATTAATAAAAGAATGTGGAATCTTCTGAGATTAACATTGTAGGTTTAAAACAAAACATTTCTTATGAGAATAAAGTTATTTTTTTTCTGAGAGTAAAATACAATTATCTAAATTGAGTCGTATGTTTTAGAGAAGAAAAAAGTTTATTATTATTATTATTATTATTATTATTATTTTGTGATTTCCTTTCCCCAAGAAGAAAAAACAGCCTTCCATTGTTAAATTGTATTTTCAGTGATAAAATATGCATAAGATGACAATAATCTTTTAATCTTTTTGGTTTGAGGATATTTAATTAAAATTTTCAATTAAAAAAAATGTAATTTTTTTTTTTAATTTACCAAAATAAAGTTGGATTTTTTTTTTTTAGTTAGAGAAAAAGCTGTAATATTACCAAAAAATGTAAACACTTAAAATATATATCCCCCCCCCCCCTCCCCCCCAAAAAAATAAAATATAAAAATCCTAATCTTCTGAAGTTTAAAAAACTGTTCTTTAGGGAAAATGCAATCAACCATCCCCCACCCAAATTTGTGCCTGCATGTGACCATGTGACTACAAGACATCCAACATACCTTGTGGGCGCAGATCTAAAGGGACGAGAGGTATGCTGGTGGAACACGCATTGTCTGGAGGGCTGCAGGTCTCCTCCGATCCTGGACAATCAGACTTTCCTTGGCAGTAACATCTCAGGGCCTCGCCTGAACAAAAAAAAAATAAAAAATCTTGTTTTAAGTAACACAACTAAACACATTTTGGTGCAAACGAATCTCGACGTATACTCACACTGGCTGAGCAGCACAAAGATGAGAAGAGCAACGAGGACGCTCTTCATGTTGTTGGATCGAGGATCCGATTGGATTGTCCTTCTTCCTCGACGTGGCCTCTTTTATATGCAACCTTCCTCTCACTAATCTTCCCGATATGGCGCATAAGCCAGGTTAATATTAACTCCGTCCCTGTTTTATCCTAAAAGAAAAGATAATCTGACTGGATCAGGTTCATATTAACAGTGTCCCCATTTTTTTTTCGGTAAATGACTTTCTTTCACAAGAGTATGCAAACATATTCTGAAGGTAAGAACGTAACGTAATAACCCATCCATTGCGACACATTGTTGACACACAAAAAAAAAACAGCATGAAGCACAAGCAGTGCCGGGAGGGTTACCAGTTCTTCAAAGGTTATTCGATACTTTTACTTTTGTCTTTAGTACTATATTTAACTTTTGTTATTTAGCTTTTGAAAAGACCCGAAAATGGCTGCATCAAACTAAAATGGCCGACTTGATTTGCGTATTCAGGCCGGATTCGTGACACTTCAAATGTCCCAATTTGAATCAAACCAAACTGGTACAATGGATTTTCACACGTGTGGTTGAGATTTTTTTTTTTTTTTTTTGTGAATCATAATCAAGCGAGCAAAATGTCATGTTGCTTACGAAAAACTGACTGCAGGGCTGAATTTTCTTTGAACAAACTCTTGTTTGAAATACAAAAATTGACTCTTCAAATGGAAATCTGACAAGAGACTTTACAAAAAACAAAAAAATATTAATAAGGGAATTGCAGACATATAGAGAAATAAACCTTTCACGCTTTGCTCATCCACACGTCTTTCTTTTGAAAAACACTTTAAAAGGACATATATATATATATATATATATATATATATATATATATATATATATATATATATGCACTTATTTTTTCCACTTAAAACACTGCTTGTGGGAGTATCGTTGGTTTTTGCACCCTCTTTTTTTTTTTTTCCACATGATGGCCCCAAAGAAGAAGAAAGCTATGTCTTCTCTCCTTGTTGGTCTTGCCAAAAGAAAAGCAGTTACCATGGAAATGAAGTTAAACATAAAAAGATCGCAGTAAGGAGAGACGCCATCAGTCAGATAGTTGTACAGCATATTATTTTTTTTGTGTCTGTATTTTAGATTTTTTTTTATGGAAGATATTTTGATGTAAATATTGACTTTAATGGGGAAATTCGACATAAGTTGAAATTCGTGTTACATCGCTCGCGTAGGAACGGAACTCCGACATAACGTGAGGACTCCTTGTAGCACAAAAGCCGAAAGTATCGAATGACCTTTGAAAAGCTGGTAACCTTCCCGGCACTGCTTTTTTTTGTGTGTCAACAATGTGTCGCAATGGATGGGTTATTATTTTCTTACCTTTAGCATATGTTTGCATACTCTTGTGAAAGCAAGTCATTTACCGGACTTACAAAAAAACAAAAAAAAACAACAAGAAATGGGGACACAGTTAATATTAACCTGGCTTATGCGCCATATTGTGAAAATTAGTAGAGGAAGGTTGCATATAAAAGAGGCCACGTCGAGAAAGTATTACAATCCAGTCGGATCCTCGAACCAACAACATGAAGACCGTCCTTGTTGCTCTTCTGGTCTTTGTGCTGCTCAGCCAGGGTGAATATACGTCGAGATTCGTTTGCACCAAAATGTGTTTAGTTGGGTTACTTAAAGGGGATTTCTTTGTTTACAGGCGAGGCCCTGAGATGTTACTGCCAACGAAATCCTAATTGTCAAGGATCGGAGGAGACCTGCAGCCCTCCACACGATGCATGTTACACCGGCACGCCTGTCATCCCTTTCGAGCTGAGCCCACAAGGTATGTTGGATGTCATATAGTCACATGCAGGCAGCTCTTTGGGTGGGGGGGAGGTTGGCTGCATTTTCCCTAAAGAATTATTTTTTTTTAACTTCGGAAGATTCAGACTTTTTTATTTTTATTTTTTTTCTTGGGAAAAAAATGCTGCTCTATATTTTAAGTTTAAGTTTTTTTTGTTTTTGTTTTTTAATATTACAGCTTTTTTTTCTATCTAAAAAAAATAAAAATAAAACGTTATTTTCATATTTCAAACAATTCCGCCATAATTACATCTTTTTCTTTAAAAATTAAACAAATCTTTTTCGCCAAAAAGATTAGAAGAGTCTATGCACATTTAATCGCTGAAAATACAATTTTCAAAGTGGAAGGTTTACTCTTCTTCTTGGGAAAACATCGAATAATAATAATAATAATAATAATAATAATAATAATAATAATAATAATAATAATAATAATAATAATAATAATAATAACAAACTCAATTTAGATAATTGTATTTTACTCTTAGGAAAAAAATATTCTGACAAAAATATCTTAAACCTGCAAATGTTATTCTCAGAATATTCCACCTTTTTTTATTGAATTAATACAACTATTGATAATAGTACACTTGTATTTGTTTCCTCTAAAAAATGTATTCTGTAAAATAAAATGTTGTCCTCTGCCGATTGTGACTTGATGCTGTGGCTCCAGTTCACCTGTCGCCAGTGATGACAAGTCTCGAAAGTGGCCGATTGCTTCCTGCACTGGCATTGATGTGTGTATTTTTTTTATTTTTTTTTTTGTCCACAGATTTCGAAAAAGGCTGCGCTGTTTTGAATGAATGCCAACAGGCAACCCGGCCCGGCTACACATATTCCTGCTGCACCGGAGACTTGTGCAACAGTTAAACTTCATGTTTGGGAATGACAGTCAGTCGCGACTTGCCTTGATGGATGATGAATAAAAAAAGATAGTTTGACTGTCTATGGGTTTGTCTTTTGTGCTATTTTAAAAACGGGTTGGCCATTTACTAACTTTTATTGAACTGAGGCACAGACAGACGACACACTAGGGGTGTTAAAAAAAATCGATTCGGCGATATATCGCGATACTACATCGCGCGATTCTCGAATCGATTCAATAAGGGCAGAATCGATTTTTTTTATTTATTTTTTTTTTATTTATTTATTTTTTTTTTTAGGATTCACACCTTGAGCATGGAAGAATGTTATATGAACGGAACATTAAGCCTTAATATTTTATTTTAATGCTGTTCAAACATGAAACAGATTACAACCTCTATAAGACTGAAATTTCAGATAAATAAATACATTTTCATATAAATCTTACACTCTACAAGCTTACTGATTAGTATTTTCTAAATTTGAATGAAAAAAAATCGCAACAATGGACTTATAAATTCGTATCGGGATTAATCGGTATCGAATCGAATCGTGACCTGTGAATCGTGATACGAATCGAATCGTCAGGTACTAGGCAATTCACACCCCTACGACACACCATTCATTTCAGTGTCCAAAGAGAACATTTGTGCCATGAATCGGAATCCCAATATGAGAAAAGTGAATGACTTAGACAGATCATTCAATCGATTGATCTGTTTTCATACAGGGCTGCAAAAATTCCAATTAAAGTTGAGAGGAAGCCAGATTTTTGCAAATGTATAAAAAGAAAAAAAAAAAGTCCACCTCTTTGAATCAAATAAATACAGGGAATCCTCGAGTCACACTCGACCTAAGGAGTTTCAACTTTACAACGGTTCGGTCCGCCATTTTGGGTCCTTGTTTGCCACATAGCGCAGTGTTTCCCCTCATCCGCTATTTAGCACTTAGCTAATGCTAGCGCTTGTGCACTTGTGGGAGTATCTTTAGCTTTTTCGCCGTCTCTTTTTTTATTTTTTTTTCCCCCACATCATGGCCTCATAGACGAAAGCGACATCTTCTGTCCTTGTTGGAACAGCAATTACCATGGAAACGAAGCAAAAACATAAAAAGATGGTGATTGGCAAAGATTTGGGCTTCACTCGTATCGTCATACAGCAACTTATTTATTTATTTTTGTGTATTTTACATTTTTTATGCAAATTATTTTGACGTAAATATTGACTTTAATGGGGAAATTCAACTTAAATTGAAATTCGGGTTACATCGCTCGCGTAGGAACAGAACTCTGACTTGAGGACTCCCTGCAGTACTAAAGACGAAAGTATCGAATGACCTTTGAAAAGCTGGTGACCTTCTGCTTCGGGCTGTATTTGTGTGTGTGTGTGTGTGTGTGTGTGTGTGTCAACAATGTCGCAATGGATGCGTTATTTTCTTACCTTTAGCATATTTGTTTGGATACTCTTGTGAAATAGTCAGTTACCGTCCTTAGCACAAAAAAACGGGGAAACAGTTAATATTAACAAAAAACGGGGAAACAGTTAATATTAACCTGGCTTATACGCAGTGTTGCCGGTAACGCGTTACTTAGTAACGCGTTACTCAAAAAAGTTGCTTTACAAAGTAGTCTGATTAAAGTTACTGTCCAGAGAATCAATGCGTTACTCCACATTTTCATGAAGAAGGCAAACTATCTCACTGTTGTAACAGTCACAAACAACTACTGCTAACTACGAAGATGAGGCAGAAGTCATTGATCACCACACTGAATTCAGCCATGGTCTGGTCATGAATGGTTTGCACATTCAAAACAAAAGTGATGATACTTTTACTACTAGTTTTATTAACCAACAGGCACACAACACAACAAAAAAGTGTGCATTATGGACCATAAAAGTGGTAAAAAAAAATTTTTTATTTCCATCCTCAACTGGTCCGTGAAGCATTATGGGATGAGGTCGTCTCCGCCCTCTCGCCAGGGGGAGTGACGTCAGACAAGTTAGGTTTTCAGTAGGGGTGGAACAAAAAAACGATTCGACCGAACCATCGTTCGTCAAGGGGAGCTAAACGACCGTATCGGTTGCGAGTGAGGCTTTATGGTTTTCATAACAATAGCAAGAGTTCTGCGCCGTGCTCTACTTGTTTTGTTTACATTTCAGTAGCATCACCATTCAAGCTACTTCCGTGTTTCCGTGCTCGCGACACGGCGCGCGCGCGCGCAACGAGTGACAACATACAACTGGAGACAGTTAGCAGAACCGTACATCTCGGTATTTCCCATGGCTATCGAGTCCTCTCGGTGCACTTGTATGTCCCGGGCCGGCGTTGGTACTGCGCGCGAGCCAAAAAGAACAACTCCCGTGACGATCCAATGCATGGATTCAAACGACACAGGTATGTCCCACAGCCAACACACCAGCTAAGCTAAAAGCACACTGCAAGTATCTCATTTCTCAGTTTGTGGCTCCCTGTCAATGTCTACAACTAGCATGAGCAGCAGATAGGAGAACTGAGACGTGCCCGCGATAACGACAGCCCAAAAAACAAAATATAAACAGTAGTGATTCTGTGGTCATCATCGTGTCTCAGATTAAAAAAACAAAAAAAGATGTCATACATTAACCAAAAATGAAAGTGATGACAAAAGAAAAAACAATTGTTAAATACAAAAATTGTTGATTAATAAAAAGGGAAATGAACTTTTGGAAATATTTTTGCATATATTAAGTGGTTAAAATGTGTTTGATAGATTTATTGTTCCATAAGGTGGCTTCATATTTCTTTTGGCTGGACGGTAGGTTTATTTCATGTCTTAAATTTATGTTTCTGAAATACTTCACAATGTGCAAATATTCTGTTTAATTGTGTTGGTGTCTGTCTAAAGGTTAAATATTTATATTTAACATTAAATTATCAACCTTTTGTTTTCCTGATCCTTATTTTGAAGAGAAAAAACAAACAAACCAAAAAACAATTATAACTGTCAATAACTACTAATAAATATTTAAACTGATACATGTGTACACACTGGAATAGCGGAACAAACAAACAATAGAGGAATTTAGGGGATTTTCATTTTCAACCTGGATAGATTTTTATTTTTTGTTTTATAAAAAGTATTTACGTTACAAGAAGTCAAGAGAGACTGCCTATTTTGTTTTTCATTAAAAAAAACAACCTTTATTTTCATGTTAAAAATGCACTTTCAATAAAGTATTTGGAACTCCGTTTCTACTGCATTATTTTTATGTTGAGATGGTGTTATCGGCAGCTGCTGAAAGTAACTAAAAAAGTAACTTTTAATCTAACTTAGTTAATTTTAAAATCAAGTAATCAGTAACGCAATTTAGTTACTTTTAAAACCAAGTAATCAGTAAAGTAACTAAGTTACTTTTTCAAGGTAACTGTGGCAACACTGCTTATACGCCATACAGTGAAAATTTGGGAGAGGAAGGTTACATATAAACGAGGCCACGTCGAGGAAGAAGGACAATCCAGTCGGATCGTCGAACCAACAACATGAAGACTGTCCTTGCTGCTCTTCTCGTCTTTGCGCTGCTCAGCCAGGGTGAGTCATGCTTCATTCGCACCAAAATGTGTTTAGTTGCGTTATTTAAAAAAGGGATTTCTTTGTTTAGGCGAGGCCCTGAGATGTTACTGCCAACGAAATCCTAATTGTCCAGGATCGGAGGAGACCTGCAGCCCTCCACACGATGCATGTTCCAACGTCCCTTTAGAGAGAAGTCCACAAGGTATTGTCGGGTCTCGGGTCAGGTCTGGAGCCGGAAGGCTGGCCGCAGCGTCACCTGTCTCAGCACCTGCTGGCAGGCTGGTGCTCCAGGTCTCCTTTTGCGTTGTGTGTTGAAATCAAATGCGAGTCGGGAAAAAGAATAGGCGGGAGTCCAAAGTCAAGCTGAACAAAAAGTGGCTTTATTGGCAAAAGCACAATGAGACCATTCAATTTGCGCAAATGGAAAAAATCTGATCATCTCAGGAAGTGCAGCAGTTTATAAAGCTTCATCCATGGTACAACCTCTTTTCCCGATTGGCTGTCAAACTTGTCTGCCCACTTCACGCTTAGATCTTATTGGCACGGGAAAGCCTCGGCCAAACCCACTTATTAACGAGATGCAAATTATTGAATGCTAATGGTATCTGCTTTTGACCACTAGGGGGTAGTGCGAGCTTAGTTTTGTGACTTCTACTGGTATCCAATTGTTATTGAGTAGCCCGCAGATCATACGTCCCCCCTCCCGTTCTTGAGACCAGAAGTAGTAACAAGTTTTACTGGTATCAAAAGAACTTATTCGTTCATAAAAATAAGGTGACCTATCATTTACATTGAAAAGAACTTATTCGTTCATAAAATAAGGTGACCTATCATTTACATTGTATAATCTAATAATTTTGCTAAACTAACCTTTTGCAGACACCCAAAAATAGTGAGAGCCCTGTCCCAAGCCTCGTCCCCCAGCCAACAACAACGGGATCCCTGTCCCGAGTCACCTGACTGCCACTTGACCGTTTGCAAAATAATGAGATCCTTGTTCTGAGCTTCTCCTATGATTGTCCACTAGAAGTCATAAAGTAATTAAGATTCTGCTCTGACCTTTTTCACCGTCATGCTTGTTAGCTTCTTCAGGATATCTCTTGTTCGTTTTTTAGCCCTTAAGCGTGAAGGGGCAGCTCTCAACAATTGACCACAGTGAACATGTGATTTCGAAGGGGAAGTTCTTTTCAACAGTTTGACCATCGTGAACATGTGATTTCGAAGGGGAAGTTCTTTTCAACAGTTTGACCATCGTGAACATGTGATTTCTGGTATTTTCAGCTGGCACCTTAAGAGTTTCAAAATTAAGTAAAATGATTAACTGGTAACAAATACATGATTCCCTTTGTGACAAGTCAGGATACACACTGGCATTCAATTTCCTTAGGCTATTTAAACACAAGTAGCAATCATAAAGTTGTTTAGCATGAAAAGGATTTCACTTGAACATCTGGCCTAGAATAGGTCAATAGTTCAAGAGACAGCACCAAAAATCAGATCCCACATTCCCCCCTTCATGATGTGAATACATCATGAACAAAGTAGACAAAGATGATTGGAAGCACAGCTTAGTCGTTCATGAAATCACAACACAGACACCAGCATACAAATTCTGAGTTATTGGCACCGCTAACACCAATCATACAGCGTAAACAATTACACACCGCGACACCTGCAAACCTCCACATCAACTCCAGTGTTAGAGCAAAGCTCTGCAAGTGACCAATATTGAACCCGAACAGATCGAGTGTGCGCTCTTCGGAGGGGGCAGGCACCTCCTGGAGCGCGGGGGAACTTGGAAGCGGCTCGGTATGAGCCTCCACACCGTGGGACTTGGCCACATGTCAACCTGCGTAAGAGCATGGGGCCTTAAATTAATGAAAGAACTACTAGACACCTATAGCCCTGTGTCACGTAGTCAATAACCAAGCAAAAAGGCAAGTTAACACTCGCTATCTACATTACAAGCGACAGAGTTTAGCACATCAACACTAAAAGAAAGGCTAAGTGAAATAATTGTATGCCAGTAGTTGTACCCGCCGGCTGGCGGCCAAAGGGACAGATTAACATAGTGTAAGTTTAAAGGTAAAGTAAAAATAGCATAGACATAAAAAATTGCATAAAATCATAATAAGATTAAAATAGTACAGCCATAAAGGGCTAAATAAAAGAAAAAAAGAAAAGAAAAAACATGTGGATCCAAAAGGCTAACATAACATAGTGGAGGATTTATTTTTTTTTTTATTTTTTTTTTTTTTGAACAAACTGAAATCTCAAAATATAAAACAATAAAATGGCACATTGTAAAACCACATCAAAGAGAAGAACAAAGGTTATATGTCTAACACGCTAAGATAAATGCTGAGCACGTAACATGCTAACGGTACTCAAAATTTGCTATGCGATATTATGTCCAAGGAGAGGAGCGGATGGGGAAGCTCTCAGAAGAGTGACAGCTAATGTGAGTAGTGTGTGCATGGATTCAGGGAGTGCATGGGCTGAGAGAGAGAGGCTAATGATGGGTGGGGGTGGAAATGTTTGCAATGGCCCGGGGCAATATGAGTGGAAGGAGGGGTGTGAGAGCAAAAGAGAAAGAGGAAGAGAGAGAGATCCAGAAGTGACGAGAGTCCGTGTGTGCGTGTGAACGCGAATGTCCATGTGTGGGCGTCGAATGTCCGTAAACGGACAGGAGCAAGCCAGGTGAATGATGTGTGGATCAGCGAGTCCATCCGATCATGATTACCACACTGCGTGGGGATTATTATGCCCCAACAAAACAGTGACTGCAAAGGTGTGATCGTGATGTCCAGTTGTTCTCTGGACAGCATATCTGTACTGAAAAGGTGAACCAGAGCCACAAGGGGCGGTGCAGGCGTCGGCAGGGGATTGAAAATGTCAACCCAGATCCTTTCTCGGTTGACAGGACAGGTGGTCAGAAGTGAGGCCTCTTCAGGCTAAGGATTCGGCTGTGCAGCCATGCCACGCTGTCTGGCTAGGTCACGCTGTATGGCAGCTCTCTGCCTGGCACGGGCTTTCATGATGCCCGCGCGCCACACCTGGTATAGCTCCTTGGTGTCATCTGGGATCCGGCTGCACAGGATCCTGAACTCGAGGCGGGAGATGTCAGCCAGCTGTTCCACTGCCAGGGTCGCGCAGTCGTAGCCTTGTTGCCCCAAGCTCGGGAAGCACAAGCCATGGGGCATCCTCAGTCTATGCCGCTTCCAAGAATGGCGGCAAGGAGCCAAATCCTCATCTGGCCTCGGGTGTGCGGCCAACGCAGGATGAGCCCCTCCTCGCACCCCTGCTGCTCCCGGTTGTGGGGGAGGGTTGGGGGCCACATAAGATGAGGAGCCACTGGGGGAAGTCAACAGGTGGATGAGTCTGGTGGGAGCCTGGGGGGACCACATGCCGGGCCTAGCAACTTCAGTTGGCAGGCCAGACGGCTGTGGCCTTGGCGCAGGTGATTGCCTCCCAGGCGGAGGGCACCAAGGCTGTGACCCTGGCCGTGGAGTTGGTCGCCTTTGTGGATTGGCTGGTGAGTCAGGAGATGCTGGGTCCGAAGGCGTCCGCAGCCGCAGACGGATTGGTTGCAGTGCCGGGGAAGGCCTGGATGGGTTCAATGGTGGCTCCCCTGGCTGCATCGGGGGACCCGCCGTTGGGAGTATGTTGTAACTCCCCCTCCCAGCCAGCTCATCACTCAGGCACGGCCACCAGTTCCCGGGCGTCTCTCCCATCTCCCTCCTCCTGCTTAGGTGAGGGGGATATAAAGGAGAAACGCATCTGCCACCGCCACTTCCCTTTTTCCTGCTGCGCCACGCAATATTGGTCAATTTTTTGGAGATATCTAGTCATAAGTAGACGTCTATCACTCATGGTGTCCGCAACTAGCTTTCTCCGTGTAGAAAACAAAGTATATCCATTTAGCTTAATTGTTATCACTTCTATCAGGGCCCTAGTATTCAAAGTCTTATAATGGTCCTGGCTGAAAACGTCGTACTCAAAATAAACAGGGAATATATCAGTGAAAATTGCCATTCCCCCCTTTAAAACATAAACATGTTTTAACCATTTCCAGGGATAAATAACAACCTCCCTAACAACAACATGAAGGGGGAAAGAGCCTACATAGTGATAGGGAGTAAACACTACTTTATTACTCCGGGCACTCGGGTAGTAGAGCGACAAAAAGGGATGGGGCCGAGGGGTAAGTCATTCAATATGTCCTGCAGACCAAATTTAAGTTTTTTGTTTGTTTTATGAGTCATTAGTTAAGATATTTATCTGCCATAACTTCATAGACAGAGTCGCAAGGAAAAGAGGAAGTGGCATCAGGCAAATGCATGTCGGCGCCGTAAGAATCAACCACCACTGGAAAATGGGTTACAGCATTAATAGATCTCCTAACTAGCACTTTAATCAGGGGCAATATACAACAGGTGGTAATTAACACTAGCAAGAGGAGCAGGCCCAGTGCAGTGGCAATGAGGGACAAAACTTTCCCGAAAGACATACTTTCAAGCCATTTGGCGAGTGTGTCTAGCCACCCAGTTTTGGTGTTCCAATTTGAATTACGGACATGCTCGTCTTGTAGCGTAACCAATTGTTGTAAGACTAAAGTAAGGTTTCCTTTTTCGCCAGTATGCATAGGAATCTCCACGCAACATTCGTCACCAATCATTGAACAGATCCCGTTATCTACGGCTAACATAGTGTCCAACACAAGTCTATTTTGCAAGGTCATTAGAGTGGTAGCATGGAGCTGCTCATGAATATTCTCTAAAGCCATTACTGTCCAGTTAATAAAACGTTGTTGATTATACCACAAGTAATTAATCCATCTACTGTTACGAGCAATATATTGTGAATTAATAAATGGACCAAAGAGCGGAATCCAGCCAGTGCCTTGGCCGGACCGGATCCAACCTTCAGAAATAGCAGAATGCTCATCTGGGACCTCTATTGGCTGCTGGTCCCATGAAATATAGACAGAATCGGGCTCAGTGAGTGTGTTTGGACGCAAAACAGACCTCTTCCCAGCCTTCTTTTTAATAGCCAACACTGCCAACTGCCCAGTCACCATAACAGGTGCACACAACCCCCGCCAGCGGGCGGGAATTACAGCCTTAACTTGATCATCATTGTCGCACAGCCAAAAGACGTCTGCGAGTGGGGTACTGGGAGCATCACCTGCAATAACAGGGATGACTCTGTGGGTTCCAGAAGTGCCATTAACAGCATGGACCAGGTCACCTCCATTTTGGAGGACCTGCGCACATTGCAGTGGGGACAGGGCAGTTGTGTTAATTAAATGTATGACTGACCAGAGCTTGCGACCACCCGGGATGACACTAGTTAGGGTGTGGGTTCTTTGTAGATGCCCATCCATTGAACGGTTAGCTGCTTTTATCCACATTCTTTTATATTTAAGCCCAAAAGCAACACAGACCGGGTGCACAATATTTCGGTCTATACGCGACATAGGTGGGGCAGCTAAAGACATATTTTTAGACAAAACCCGCGGGCAATGGTACTTATCTGTGACCCACTCAGGATAAATACCTGATGCTAACCATAGCGCACAAGTCGTAAAACATAATCCAGCACCACAATCATTATCCCTTAATTCCGGCAGGGGCCGTACAGTGGGCAAGCGCTTACGATTATACCATGTTATACAAGGGCGTTTACTTATTTGTCGGGCTGAATAGGCCATCCATTGATAAAATAAACTACTATCCTGTCCCAAGATTTTAACAGAATGGTCATTATTAGCAATTTCATTATAATTAGGCAAATTAACAGCACGCCGGGAGCGAGTGTGTGCCACTCGCATCAGAGTAAAAGCTTCATTTACAGTCATAGTAATGCCTGTATAACCAGTAGTCGGGAGACAGTGGGTGACATTGCACATGAGTGTGACTGAACCATAAACGTAACATTGCCTAGTCAGTGCCTCCATTGCAAATTTGTCATGAGTCAGTCCTACAGTCAGAGTATAACGGCTAGAGGGAGTATTTACATATGTCAGATCTATGTTAGAGTCATTGTCCCAGGCTCCCTGCGCCGCAACAACAAGCCCTGCAGCCAGAGCACATTGGTGAAGACGCACTTCCCTATCCTCAATACTCTGTACTACGCTAAAGGTGAAATACGTCAGGGGCGGCAGGGCTATCAGCAAGATCAGCAAGGTCAGGCTGATATTCCTGCAGTTCTCGGAGGAGGTCAAGGTCAATGGTCGAGAAAAGGACACAGTCACTCCGACTCGGCTCAGCCTGGACTGGATCCGCCTGACCGGTCTGGGCGGAGGACGGGCCGGCTCCTCCATCGTCAACTGATCCGGCCCCAATGTCCCCTCCAACTGATGCATCTCCACCCATTCCTGAGGTGGGGGGTGGGAGAGCTGCACTTCCCCCCCCCTCGGGGGAAGCATCACTTGTGACAGCACCTGGGCTAGGCTGCTCATTGTCAGATGATGCCAACTCACTTGCGCAGCTAGGACTCAGAGGCGGAGGTAGCGAGCCACTACTAGGTGATGAAGAGCCGCCCCCTTGTGCTAGCCTTTGGGATCGTCTAGGAGCGCGCTGCACAGAGGGTTCTCTAGCCGCCGCGGGCGTCCGAGGCCTGGCTTCTCCCTGCGGGGTGGCGTGGTCACCCCTGGCCAGGCCTGGTTGCGTTTCAGCAGGCCCTTCAGGCCGCGGTGCAGGACAGCAGTGGTTTAGGTGGAACCAGACTGATTTACCTTGGACTTTGACAGAAGTTGGAGTTGACAAGATGACCTTGAAAGGACCTTCACGTCGAGCCTCGTTCCACCTGCGCTTGAAAGTCTTCACGTACACCCAATCACCGGGCGCCACACGCTGCAGGTCAGGCTGGATTTCGGCCTGTCGGTACTCTGCGGTCTCAATAACCTGTCGAGAGATAGCCTTGTGTATTTGGGTTAAATGGTGCAGGTAGGAGGTCAATTCCATTTCACACTGTTCTAATGGAGGCCCTTCATACGGGCCTCTCAAAAAGGGCACAGGCATGCGACGGCCAGTTAGCATTTCATGCGGGGTTAAATGGGTCGTGCGGTTAGCCTGTGATCGCATTGACATGAGAGCTAGCGGCAGGGCATCCATCCAATTCAACTTACC